>NC_085842.1:225926997-226242823 GCF_035594765.1 Anolis carolinensis | reverse complement strand
TCTTCCGTTTTCTCTCTAGACATGGTTGAGAAGATTCAAGGGCTGAAGGACAACCCAACAACAGCTGCAGAGATATTTCTTCAGTCCATTGTGGAACTCACGTCAGATGGATGGTTTCGTGGATTTTTGAATGCGTTAAGCGCAGCAGGTTTGAACGTGCCTCAAACTTTCATCTCATTTTCATGTATGATGTACCTTTCAAAATATTAAGGCTTTCTTCATGTGAGAAAGGCAAAAAAAAAAAACCCATTAGACACAATTTTCTAAAACAGTGTTGTGGAAAGAATGTGACTACTAGTGTCCAGTATATTTTGCTGAAGACAAAGTAACAACTGGTGAATTTGTTTAATATAATGAAAAAAGGTATTTTTGGCAGGTCTAGGTGTATGTGTATGTGTAGCTTCAAATCACCATATTTACACAGGGTTTTCTGAGACAAGGAATACTGAATATACAACCAATGCTTGGTATACCTTAGTGGTTTCCCATCCAAATACTTTCCAGGGCTGACCCTGCTTAACTTCCAAGATCCAATGGAATTTGGTATGTTCAGGATATCTAGGCTTAGGAAAGCATATTTATGAGAGTTACTGGTATGAGGATGTTAAAAATTTTAAAAAGTGCTTATGGAATATTTTGAGGGAAGCAAATCTTGTATATTTCCCTGTAGTCTCATGTCTCCTTCAAAATTGGAGTGAAGCTACTTTTCCAGACTGCCCGTTTCAGAATTTGTGGAAATGTCGCGAGGCCATGTTTCCTCCTTTTCCTCATTCTTTTTTCAATAAGATTTCTGTTCCTTCAAAATCCATCCAGCCAGGAAGCAAGTGCCTATGCTATATTGTTGCTGAGTAGTAAAAAACAAAACAAAAACCTAGCTTGATTTGTCAATGCATATATTTTAATTGAAGCTTTATCAATGATCTGTGCCTCTGCCATTTTGTTTCTAAAGGTTACACTGGCCTTCATCATGCCATTGAAAATTGGAATTTTGAAATGATTGAAAATTTGGCACCTCACCGAGCATTGCTGAATGTAATTGAGCCCTCTTTGCGAGTTGTTGATCCTGAACAAGTATTTCCTCACATGACAGACTGCCTCAGAGATCAAGAGTGGGAAGAAATTCGACAGGTATTACTTTAGAGCTTAAATCACTTGGTCAACTAGACTGATGGATGTGTGAAGCACTGATGATGATCATCCTTATTATTCTCCACTTCTCTCCCTGTGGTGATTCAAGGTGGTTAGTTTATGAATATCCCCACTCTTGCCACATTAGTTTTGGATACCATTATATGCTTATTAAGGAAAGGTATATACACACATATGTACATATTCATACTTGCACATATGGAAACTGATCAAGATTTCCAGTTAGTGAGTGTGGCTTTGAGCCTTAGAAGCTCCTTCTCCCCTTGTGTTGTAGTCTAACCTGTGATACCATCTGATGTGTGATGTCAGTGAGGTTTCTGGGACTGTGTCTGATCATACTGGGGATGATGGTGTTATTGGCAGGCATGGCTTCGAGACTGTTGGCAGGCATGGCTTCGAGACTGTTGGCAGGCCTGCCTTCAAGCCTGAGGTTTCTACAGGAGGATGCTCAAGGCCAGATTCCTGAGAGAAGCCTTTTGCAAATTTTCTCTGAGAATCAGTTTTCTGAGGAGGATTTGTTAGATGCAGATGTAGAAGTTAATGAGCTTGAAGATAGATTACAAGACTTTTGTAAGCAAAGAGAGAGTTCACAGATCCTTTGTCAGCCCCGTCTTCTGGAAAAGAGGGAAGATAAAGTGTTATCTGGTGGGAAAGTGAAACAGAATGTGTTCTTCTCACTGAACGAGGCAGGAAAGGTTTCAAAAGAGACAGGACAAAGATTTGTACCTCAGAGTGGTCAATGTTGAATATTCATGCCTGTCTCGCCAAGTTCCTGCTCTGATTCCAAGTGGATTCCTAGTTCCATGGTTCCTGTCTTGCCAAGTTTCTGTTCTGTCATTTCAAGTGGCTTTCTAGTTCCATGGTTCCAGTCTTGCTAAGCTCATGTTCTGAATATTGGGAATTTTATGGTGCCTTGTGCTTCTTGATTTTGTAAGCTTGTACCTTGTGTTTTATCATTGTACTTTGGAAATTATGGACTCATGGTTACATTTTGAAGATACCTTTTTGGATTATAGTCCAAAAATTGTTGAAAGATGCAATGCATCACAGTGTTTCTCTATTTTGGCAGATAAAATTTTGGATGTGAGAACCTCAGAACAGTTATCGCTCTCAGTAAGGTACGTTGATGTCGAAGTTGGAGGAATAAGATAAGGCTTTATAGACCTTTGTGAAGATAAGTGAAATGACAGGTAGAGGACTTGCAGACACTATTTTGAAAACACTAGAAAAAATGGACTGAACCTGTAATACTTGTGTGGACAGGGTTATGATGGAGCAGCACAGGCAATTATAGTGCAAAAATATCCAGTGGCCGTCTACATCCATTGCAGTTGCTCACTCACTAAATCTAGCCTTAGCAAAGACTTGCAACATTCCACCTGTCAGAAACTGCCAAGAAACAATGTCATTTGTGTGTAAATTTCTTCAGAGCATCACATCAGACTGGAACTGTTGAAGAAAAATATAAAAGACTGTTTCCCTGAATCAAGAGCAAGCTGCCTGTTGCTGCTTTGTGAAACCCATTGGGTTGAGTGAGATGCAGTTTTACATTGAAATGTACACTGTGGTGGTAAGAACACTTAAAGAACTAAAAGAGATTCCTCTATACAACAGTGAGACTTTTTCCTAAGCTGGATACCTTTTTTTAACTGTTCTGAATGGTGAATTTGTAGTAACCCTGCACATCCTAAGAAAGCTTCTGTCATCATCCCTTAAGCTTTGCAAAACATTACAAAGAGTAGATATGGACATTTTCAGTAATCTGCAATATGTCAACAGTCTCTTAGAAAAAGCCAGGGAGATGCACACAGAATCTGTGAAAGAATTTCCGGAGATCTTTGGTATAGCAAGATCAGTGGTGGAGTCTATGGGTGGAGAAGTTAGGATTTCTCACATCTGTTCAAGACAAACTTGTAAAAGCAACATCCAGGCGACTTCACCAACATCAATGGAATATTATAGGTTAAAAGTGTACATCCCATTTCTGGACTTTCTCTGCACTCCGATTCAAGAAAGGTTTACAAAGCACAGGAAGTAGTTCAGGAACTGCAAGCGTTCCTCTCTATTAACTGTGACCATTTAAAATCCAACTTGAACAAGTGCTCAGAACTTTACAATGAATGCCTTCAAGATACTGACACACGGATGGAAGAGTTTGACCTGTGTTGTAGAAAATGGAAAAATATTGCACTTGCAGAAATACCATCAAATGCACTAGAAGCATATCTTGTCTGTGATGGACAATTTTTTTTTCTGAATGTAAAGAAACTTCTTCAGATTTCTGCAACATTGCCAGTGTTAACAGCTACAAATGAAATGTTTGAAAACACACAAGGACAATGGGGCAAGAAAAACCGACTGGAATTTCACTCTTGAGTGTCCACCAAAGTTTATCAATGGAGCCTAATGTCTATCAAAGTGTAATGACACAGTTTTCAAGTGAGTCCAACAATGTGGTGGTATTCTTTTGTAACTAACCATGAAATTACCAATTAAGAGTTATTTTCAGGTTTTTTTAGACTTGAAACTTTGTAACTAAAATAGAAATTTGATTAAATTAAGTCTATATAAAAATATAGAATGAATCATATAATTCAAATTATTTTGTGTTATGGAACTACTCTTCATGATTCACTAAAAAGTTTCAACCCTACCCCTCCAAATTTTTTGGCTTTGGCCTTGCCCTTCCCTCCCATACACTGATAAATTTGACTTATGGTTTGCCTTGCAGACTAAAGTGACCAGTGGTAAAGGAGCAAGTATGATGAAGTTCCTAGAATGTTTGAGAAGGTCCGATATAGTGAATTGGCCTAAAACCTTCCAGTTGGCATTGGATGAAGCGGACTATGTCAATGAAAGTAAATTGCTCAATTTGAAACAAGGTATGATCATGTGTTTTGTGATTTGTGAAGAACTGAGGCAGGGAGGAATCCTTTTTTGATCCCACCGCTGCCACCAATTTGTGAAGAACTGAGGCAGGGAGGAATCCTTTTTCGATCCCACCTCTGCCACCAAAATGTAAAGATGTCTGGATGATGATTTTTATTAAAGCTGCCACCAATTATGGAGATGTCAGGAAGAAGATAATTTATTCTTTTTAATCTTCTTATTTACTTTAGATGGTAACGTTGCTTAGTTTAGAATATGAGTGTGACAGAGACTTAGATGGTTTAAAGAACAAAACAAGTTTATTTCATGTACATTGCTTATGGTTACTATAACTTCTTTAAGGCACTTAAATAACTGTTACAAATAGATGTTGAGGTGTTCCAGCTTCCAAAATACTTTCTTCTCTCCAATCAAACTATTAAATGATCTCTTGGATCTACTGGGATTACTTCCCTTACTTATCAGCCTTACTCTACAAATAGCCCTAAACAAGTCACCCAACTTGCTTAGTCTGGCACTATTAGAGGTCTGCCTCCCTGGTTTCCCTAATCTGGAACCAGTGTCTTTCCCCTGTGACTAAAAATCACAGACTCAGATTTGAACTTCCCTGGTTTCCCTAAACCTGGAGCCAGTCTATCTCCTGTGACTCTCAGATCACAGACTACCTAAAATAAGTCACCTTATTTTAGAATTGACTCAAATTCCCTCATTTGAGTCATCCTGATCCCCCAACTGAGAATCAGTCTTCACTGTAATTCCACCATTACAGACTGACCTGTTTTTAAAACATTCCCTCCTTTTCCCTTCAAACGGCAGTTAGCTCCGCCCCCGTTGCTATGGCAACCTGCCTCAGATTGCTGAGCTGGTTATCTTCCCCAGGTATTGTTAACTCTAATACTTACGCATTTTAAACATAGCCAAACATGACTTCTAAAACACAATTAAACATGACATCTATAAACTAAAACATCACACTTCTTTACACGGACTATGTCAATGAAAGTAAATTGCTCAATTTGAAACAAGGTATGATCATGTGTTTTGTGCCCTTGTTTACACAATTTCCTTAGGTGTTTAGAGAAGCCATGTAGAATAGGGATCATTTGGGAAAAGAACAAAAGTAGTTACAATAAGTCTGCAACTTGTTGAAGTAGGACAGCACTAACCAAATGATACTCAGGTACTTCGATCCTTTCAGGGGCTCCACTAGCAAAAGTCCATCACATTTGTGGGGATTGAGGGTGCAGGACCTCCAAGAAAGTGGAAAAAACACAAATATCAGACCCCCCCCCCCCAACATGATACAGTCAAATTTTCCATCTTTCCCTGACTCCCTTTCCCACCACAAAGCCACGAATGTATAATATAAAAATAATAATTTATGAAACAGAAATGGAACATAACACATTGTATCTGTGGTGGCAGCAGATGATCAAGGATGGTGGGGTCCAATGAGTATGTAAGATGGAAAAAATATTCCACAGAAACCACAACGCCATGTACCAAGTCCCACTATGACCTTGAAGCCTCTTTCCACCACAAACCACACATTGTCCAAGTGATCCAATACATAAGAGTTTATCAAAAGGAGAGTATAATAAAAGCTGAATATATGAAAAGCAATCAAATATAAAAAAGAGAATCAAAGTTCAAAAGGTTATTTCTGTAAAAGCCAAGAGTCCAAAAATCCATACAGAGAAAGTCTCCAAAGTAATCCACAAAGATATCTAAAGACAAGGTAACATGAATCCAATGCAGGTGAACTATGCCTCACGAGACCAGGAAGCAGAAACAGTATGGAAACTTGAATACATGAATTACAGGCCCATAAAACCGAGCGCTCTTCACCTGAATGCAGCATTGCTCTCACAAAGATTGTACCAACAGAAACCACTAAAAAGCCCCCAAACCTCCCATAATATCATACCTTATGCCCCTGCCTCTCTGCTCCTTATCTCAAATTCTCTGGAAAAACAAGTCTGCCTTAATTGCATGCCCTGTCTCTGTAATTCCAATCTCTTTGACCTGAATAAACATTTGTCTCCCACATTTCCCTCAGCCTGCAGTTCTGACTGGTTCCCATGGGATGGAACTCACTGTTTCCAGTCTCTTGGAAACTGCCAAGGGCAGATTCCAAAACAACTCTTTTCAGTGCACTTCCATACCTGTGAAATGTTTACAACATGTTACCTGGAATATACACATTGTATGTCTTTGATTGGTATTGAGAAGTGGTATAGTGCTGTCTTATAATTCACACTAGCTGTGCCCGGCCACGCGTTGCTGTGGCGTTGTCTGGTGGTGTTGGTGAGAACTTGTTGAGCTAGTGGTGGTATTGAATGTCTGTTGTATGGTTGTCTTTATGTTTAGTATGCATTTGGTTGTTTGTGTACTGTGAAAGTGGTGAGGGTAGAGGGGGTCTATGTCCCTGTGTAGTGTATAGTATTTATACGTTGTCCATGTGTTGTGAATGTTTGGATTGTGTCCTGCTGCATAGTAGAAAGGGTTGGGCTGGATGGCCCTTAGGGGTCTCTCCAAACTCTTGGATTCTATGCTTCTATTATTATTATTATTATTATTATTATTATCCAACATATTCACTTATCCAACGTTCTGCCGGCCTGTTTATGTTGGATAAGTGAGACTCTACTATATATTTATAATCTTATATTATCTGCTTTGAAATGGATTATATGAGGCCCCTTCTACACAGCTGTATAAATGGATTATATGGCAGTGTGGACTCAAGATAATGCAGTTCAAAGCAGATAATATAAGATTATAAATGGGTAATATAGCTGTGTGGAAGGGCCTTGAGTCTACACTGCCATAGAATCCAGTTAAAATCAGATAATCTGTATCTTATAGGCAGTGTGGAAGCGGCCTGAAGCCTAACTCTGCCTGTCCCCTGGGCTGAGTGGGTTGCTAGGAGACCAAGTGGGCAGAGTTTAGCCTTCTAACTGGCAGCAATTGGATAAAACACAATTATTCCTCTCCCTCTAATTAGGACGTTATTTTTCTTTTCTTTTTGTTGTATGAACATAGAGGCATGGATGAGGGGTTGTGCTGCCAAGTTTAGTGTTTCTGGGATGTGTAGTTTTGTTGTTTTGTCCTAGGCCGAAATTTCATTACCCTTTTATATATATAGATTGACAAAAATGTTTACCTTAAAACATATTCATTGTTCAGCCATACTTGCATTATTATGCTTGTTTGGATTAAAGATACATACCTTTAATATGAAACTACCCTAAACTATAGGAAGAGGCTGCATTGTTTCATTGTAATTATGGGCACTAGAAGCTTATAAGGAAAGTAGAGAAATTTTGCACTAGTTCATTGGTTTTGTAGTTTTCCTCCTCCTCAGTTTTATCCTTAATTAATGGTAGAATGATAGGATTATATTCGATGTTCAGTTAAGTAGAGTTACTAAGTGAAACAAATGTATTTGCTCTACCATGCCAACAATTCTGAAATAACCTTCTTTATATTGTGTGCAGATAATGATAATGGCAGAGATGTTGAAATGATGGATGAAGATGAGAACAGCCATGTCATTGATATAAACGTACAATATTCTGAAGAACCAGAATCTGACAATCTCAGTGCAAGCCCATGTTCACCTTCAAGTAAGACTGTGCGAAAACTGTTACTGACGTTATAATTCTTCTTTTGAACTCTTTAAATAAAACTATGGGCGAAAAGTAATGTGCACATTGTGATTTGAGAACTTTATTTCTAGAGTCACAGGGAAGTTTTAGCTAAAGGATGGATTAATAGGCTCGTTGTATTTGTTTTTGTGTTGTATCTGTCTGAACTTAAGAATGGAAGATATCATGTGGAATTTGAGTGGATCCTGTGTCTGTAGGCTGAAGCAGGTCCATTGGCATGCCTTTTGTTACTGGTGATTTATTTTTCCCAGATACTCTGACTGTAGCTTTCACTTCATGTTCTAAAATTCTGGATCCCCTGCCTGTTGTAGAGCATCTCCACTCTTGGTTTAAATTTCTCTTTTGAATTCTCAGTTCTTGTGGGAGAAGTCTTTAGTTTTTTTAATGGATCTTCTATTTCTGTGCATTGATTATTATAGTAGATCTCTTTGTCCCTGTGCACAAGTTGCTAAACTGTTGTATGCAAGGTTTGGACCCTGTTTTCTTCCTTTTTATGTTTGCTTCTCATATGTACTTAATTGCTTGCAAGGTTTTGTCTTCATATTATATTTTAGCACAATGATAAAGGCAGTATTTTTTATTTAGCTTTTTGCATTACATCCCTTGACTGCTTTTGCTGCACCTCACTGCAAATACAACCCCATTTCGTCTTAGATTTTCATTTCTTGCAAAAGACACTGTTTAATTATCTGTCTGAAATTGTTCTGTTCTTATTCAGCTTGATCACTGAGTGTATTGCAATACAGTAGAGTCTCACTTATCCAACACTCGCTTATCCAACGTTCTGGATTATCCAATGCTTTTTTGTAGTCAATGTTTTCAATACATCGTGATATTTTGGTGCCAAGTTCGTAAATACAGTAATTTCTTCATAGCATTACTGTGTATTGAACTACTTTTTCTGTCAAATTTGTGGTATAACATGATGTGTGCACATGGTGCTTAACCACATGGTGCTTAATATGTAAAAGCGTAACCTAATTTGATGTTTAATAGGCTTTTCCTTAATCCCTCCTTTTTAGCCAACATATTCGCTTATCCAATGTTCTGCCGGCCCGTTTATGTTGGATAAGTGAGACTCTACTGTATTTATGTGATCTATTTCTTGATTTACCATATCTAGCTAACCCTGATACATTATTCTCATATTTCAGTGGTTCTCAACCTGTGGAGGTGTTTTGACCTACAACTCCCAGAAATCCCAGCCAGTTTACCAGCTGTTAGGATTTCTGCAAGTTGTAGGCCTAAACATCTGGGGACCGACAGGATGAGAACCACTGCTATAATGCATGGTGTGCTGCTTTGGACTTTTTTTCCCCCAATGCACATGCCAACAGTTAAATACCCTTTAGCTTGAATCCAGATGTATCATCTTTGTGCTGTTTATATTTGTCCTCTGCACTTCCAAGTAGCATGCTGAATTCTTTCCCATATGGGAGTGTCATCTTCTTGTTTCATTTTGGAGTGTCCCATCAAAGTTTTTGTAGCAAAAGACATGTAAAATGAGTTTATTATGGTTTCTGCAGCATAATATTAACAAGTGTTAGCTATGATGCCATTGCCGTTGTCTCTGAGGGATTCTTCCATCAGTGCCACTCCCAGCTACTGTTGATGTCCAGTAGCTGTTTGGCACATTTAGTCTGCCTCCTCTGCAAAAGACTGGCTGACATGGGAGAACCTACGTGCAGCACTGCTACCCTTGGCATAGCCTTTGCCCTTGTAGGCACACATAATCCCACCACTATAGAAAGGTGGTGCCAGGTTGGTTTGCACTTGGTATACAGGAAGTATTTGGCTGTCTGTTTGAAAAATTACAACATTTAGGCAATGAACTACTCAAATGCAATTTATTTGTGTGTATTTCCAGAAATGCTCCAAGAATCTATTTATGTTCCAAAGGAAGCAAGAAATTATCAGAAGGAACTTGCCCAGCCTGCTCTTAATGGTAAACACACCATCATTTGTGCCCCAACTGGTAAGTTCATCTTGCTTCTCAATTAACTTAGAAGTAGGCTTTAAAAATAGATGAAACACACACACACACATGTATATATATGTGTGTGTGAATAATTTGGTTCTAAAGTTGTATAAAGATTTTTGCAGGAAGCCTGAATTGCTTTTTTTGTAGATTTTATATCTGATTTTTTTATCTCCTACTCATGCATGTATTGTCCCTTTATGGAGAGATGCCCTCTATTGGTCAGAGTTTGTAAAAATCAGGGATTTGTAAAACTGTATCTGATCTTTGTAGGAAAAGAATGCTTTAAAAATATACCTAGTCAACACCCCCTTTTTGGTATCCATCTTCACAGGATCTGGAAAAACCTTTGTGTCAGTGATGATATGTGATCATCACCTCCAG
Organism: Anolis carolinensis; assembly: GCF_035594765.1. NCBI lineage: Eukaryota > Metazoa > Chordata > Lepidosauria > Squamata > Anolidae > Anolis > Anolis carolinensis. The sequence continues at coordinate 226,232,752 of NC_085842.1, read as the reverse complement.
AAGATGCCCCCTGGAATGAAAGGGAAAGTGGTCTTCCTTGCCACTAAGGTCCCAGTGTATGAACAACAGAAGAAAGTCTTCCAGGAGTATTTCAAAAGAAGCGGGTAGGTGTTACATCCTTCTATCTCAGAGTTTCTCACCCTGTGGGTCCCCAGGTGTTTTGGCCTACAACTCCCAGAAATCCCAGCCAGTTTACCAGAATTTCTGGGAGTTGAAGGCCAAAACACCTGGGAACCCAAAAGTTGAGAACCACTGTTCTATCTAGTTCTCGAAGTCCTCCTTGAATCTCATACAAGAGCAAGAGCATTCTTTTCAGGATTTCCCGTAGACAGATTCTGTATAGCAGGGGTGGGTGCAGCCCAATGTAGATGTTGTCAGACTGCAACTCCCATCTGCTCTGAATGGCACAGTCAATTGTGAAGGATGATGGAAGTTGTAATAGACCTCACCCACCTACCCTTTCTATAGAGATGAGGAAGCTGTAGCCCAAGACTACCACTGCCCTGAACATTTATGTGAGCTGTGATTCTCTAATACTTCCTCAACACTAATTTTTATCTCTGTGGAAAAACGTAGATCTTTCTGTTCTTGGGGGGCTCTAACTGTGGCAATTTTATGTTACAGCATGTCACAGCCTCCACACAACTTTGTCCAGTGTTTTAAAAATCAGAATTTTTAGGAGAGCCAGCTACTTTTTTATCTTTAACTTTTTTCTATACATTTTGTGGCCCGTTGGTAGCATTCAGAATTGCCCTCTTATCTGAATGACAATGCCTAAAATAATTCAATCAAAACTGGTCTGTTTGTTTTTCAGATATAACCAAACACTTCTTTTGAACACCAGTTTTGGCATGTATAAATAATTGTTCAGAAGGCCAGTTTCTCATTTTACTTATGAATGAAAATAGTCCTTCATGTCAACCCATTCATCACTTTATTTGCATTCCATTTTTTCTCCCAGATTTACACTTAACGGTGGCATACAAAAGATGGGAAAATGCAATAGAATCACATATAAAGAGAAAATTTGAGATTAAAACATTATCACACTACACACAAAAAGTCACCATTTAAACTATTACTTTGAATTGAAGGTTATAAACAGTATAACATAATAAACAATCCTTCTTTTCTTGGAAATTCAATTTATAAAGGTGGATCCAATCCTAAACTAGGCATACAGTCAGCCCGCAACATTTGCTGGAGTTAGGGGCATCAAACCCCCATGATAGCGAGGTGTCAAAGTTCTAAACAGCATATCTCTTTTCCTTTCCAGCTACAAAGTTTCAGGAATATGTGGGGATACAGTAGCAAATTCCCCTGTAGAGATGATTGTTGAAGGGAATGATATCATTGTCATGACACCACAGATTCTTGTGAATTGTCTTAATGATGGAACACTCGCTTCGCTTTCATTGTTCACACTGATGATTTTTGATGAGTGCCACAACACGATTGGAAACCATCCTTACCATATATTAATGTCCAAATACTTGGACCTTAAATTTGACCAACCCACGACACCGCTACCTCAGGTAAGTCTTTAATCTTGACATTGACAATTTTAGGATTATTTTCTTCCCAGTGGAACATTTTTCATGTCCTGTGACAAATACACCAAGAGTTGAGCACCACCATCCCTTTAATGTGTGAAGTTGGACATCTCTCAAAATCAAGACCAAGTATGGTACCACAGCAAGACTTGCCTCCACTATGGGACAGTTTGCTTCCTAGTCATTGCACCTAAAATTTGGTGCAACTTTTTGAGAACAACACAGTTCCATTTTATGAAGATCAAGACCCATGAACCTTTCTGACAAAGTGTGCATTTGCAACTATGCTTATGCTCAGATTTGATGCAGCTGATCTTGCTTCATCCCCAAGTTGTGAGGAAGCAAGCAGTGTCTTCAGCCCATGTGAAATCCCAGGTCTGTCATCCCAAGACTTACAACAAAATTGTTGAGGAATAGATTTTGATTTATTGTCAGGTGTGTGGACCAATGTCTGGATCCAGACCTATGTTAGTTGAAGCTCCATCAACTGGAATGAATAAAGTGTTTTTTTTCCATTCCTACCATGGTGTCTGTGTTCTATGCCAAATAAAGTTGCCAATATAGGAGCTGGGTCCCTAACTGTTAACACAGTAAATAAAGACATTCTCGTGCATATATCCATGAGAAGGAATTCATTTTTAGCAGAAAAAGGGCTAGCTTGGAGAGTTGGGAATGTCCCAGGTCCATCGCTATCTCACTCTTGCTTTAATTCACCAACAATGTTGCTCTAATTAGTCCCAACAACAGACCCTTCATAGATTTTCAAAAGAAATTATTCATAATGTGCTTTCATTTGACTTGTTTTTCTTTTGATATGCACTGGAAGGTCAAAGAACTATGGTAGACAGTCAAACTGCCCTCAACAACTAGAAATACTACTCAACAATTCTTTGACCTTCTGGGATTTCAGCAGGCCTTGGTCAGATGATTGATATATAGCTGAATCTGTATCTGTCTTATCAAGGTTCAGATTCAGAACTGGATGGGAAAGGAGTAAGGAAATAAAACAGCAGATGTTACTAACAGTGAAGCCACCAGGCCACAAGGGCTAGAAATGTGCTCTTTTAAAAAAGTTTCTCAAGAAAGCATGTAAAGTATCCACACAAAGTCTTGGAATGAATGATATTACCTATGGTCACGAGGGGCATACTATACTAATAAAAGATTTCATATCGTTCAAGGTGATAGAAGGAAAGGGTAATTCCCTTGTATTACAATGGCTCTGATCTTGATATTCTTCTAGGAAATGTTATAACTAATGAAGGTGTAACTGTTTTGTAGGAAATACATGCATACTGTCTTTTTTACCTTTGCCTGTCGTATTGACCATCACCATTCACATTTCTTCTCTAGCAAGGACTTATCTTAATACATGTGCTGTGCTTAGATTTTATTCCAGCCACATACATACCTGTAACCTCAATGTGTGCTCAGATTGTAGGGTTGACAGCCTCCCTTGGAGTTGGCAGTGCCAAGAATTTGAACGAGACTATAAAGTATATCTGCGAGATCTGTGCTTCACTCAATGCTGAGGTCATATCAACAGTCAAAGAGAACATACAGGAACTGGAGGAAATTGTCTACAAGCCTCAAAAATGTAACTATGACTTCCATTTGCTGTCTTTCTGAAAGAGGAAGGAAGTCTGCAAGAGAGATTGATAGCATTCATTTTTTGGAAGACAGTTTCTGGAATCCATGTGGCCATAAGGAGTTTTACCAGCATAAACCCTAGCCTTTACAGTCACTCTTCTCAACCTGGGTCACTAGTGGACATGTGTCCTGCATATAAAAATTGTTCAGGGAGCTGAGATAGTGCAAGAGGTCCACAGTAACACTTGAAGATCAGACCCAAAATCTAGTATCTTGTTTTTATTTACATCCTTCTAAAAAGTCTATAAATGCAAGTGAGGAGAAACCCCTTTCTCTTCTATACTGTGTGTTACTGTGTGTTTCATGTCAGGAGCAACTTGAGAAACTGCAAGTCGCTTCTGGTGTGAGAGAATTGGCCGTCTGCAAGGACATTGCCCAGGGGATGCCTGGATGTTTGATGTTTTATCATCCTTGCTACATAATCCAGTTCCTGAATCCAGATTATTTGCTTTGAATTGGATTATATGAGTCTACACCGCCATATAATCCAGTTCAAAGCAGATAATATGGATTCAGGAACTGGATTATGTGGCAGTGTAGATCCAGCCATAGTCTTTAAAAACTGGATTATATGGCAGTGTAGATGGTGCCAATGTCATCAGTGAGAACTGAGAACCAGCAATAGTTATTCACCATCAAGCTCTGGGTTATATCATTATTGCTAATGTTAGATCTATCTCTATCCTCACTTCTTATTTTTTTACTGCAGCAATCAGGCTTGTTCAGAAACGCCCCCAGAACTGCTTTGTGGACATTATCTTGCAAATGATGTCTGAAACAGAAGAGCTGGCAAGAAAAGTTTATGCTATAGGTAAAAACATAGAGTTGGTGTGTCTTTTAAATCATATTATCTGCATAATATTCTTGTCAAGGAAGCCACTGTTGTCGAAGGCTTTCGTGGCCGGAATCACAGGGCTGTTGTGTGTTTTCCATGCTGTATGGCCGTGTTCCAGAAGCATTCCCTCCTGACGTTTCGCCCACATCTATGGCAGGCATCGTCAGAGGAATATACCTCACAACCTCTGAGGATGCCTGCCATAGATGTGGGCGAAATGTCAGGAGAGAATGCTTCTGGGACATGGCCATACAGCCCAGAAAACAAACAACGGGCCACTGTTCTTTGAGTGCTCATATGACATTTCCTCAAGAGTAATTTATCTGATTTTTTTGTGTATCAGGAGCAACTTGAAAAACTGCAAGTTGCTTCTGTTGTGAGAGAATTGGCAGTCTGCAAGGGCCTTGTCCAGGGGACACCCGGATGTTTTTACCATCCTGTGGGAGGTTTCTCTCATGTCCCCGCATGAGAAGTTTGAGCCGACTGATGGGAGCTCACCCACTCCCTGGATTCAAACCTCCAACCTTTCAGTCAACAGTCCTGCCGGCACAAGGGTTTAACCCATTGCGCCACCGGGAGCTCCTTATTTGTCTGATACACCTAGGTAAATGAGTTACAGACATCCAACTTACATATGACCCCTACTTAACAACAGAGGTGAGCAAACATGAAGTGAAAGATAATCTACCCCTAGAAAGGGAAATTTATGCCTGTAGGACTTATAATGGGGAAAAGGCGTCTCCAGTGAAACTTTATCACCATTCCTTGTTTCCATGACAAGCCAAGATTTTCAAAATTCAATTGTCACAGGGATTGAAAGTGAGGTGCAATCTTCTGAACAGGGGCACAGATAACAAAACAAATGTTACATGGGTACAGACAACCCTTCCTTGTGCTTTTCAAAATCTAAACAAAAATGGCTGGAATTACACTTAAAAATGTTCCTGTTCCAATTTAAATGCAAATTCGACTTAAGAACAAACCTGCAGAATCTATTTTGTTCGTAACCCAGGGGCTGTCTGTATTTGGGTTAGATGTAGATTGTGGCTGTGTGTGTGACAGATTTTTGGATGACAGTCCTTACTGCCAGAAGCCAGTCTTTGTTCTTCTTGTTTATACAGTTCAGTACATTTACGTGCACATGTGTCTGGCCACATTGAGAAAGCAACATGTAATAGCATGAGATCCTAGCTTTCTCTCTCTCTCTCTCTCTGTATCTATATATAACTTTCTGTGTAACAAATGAATTTTGTATATACTGTAGCCAGCATTGCTCCTATCTCTACTCTTGCTACGTTTATTGATAGAAGATGCTGTTTCCCTCTCTTTTTCCCCATTAGATGCTTTGTCCCATATCCAGACAAGGAATTTTGGAACCCAGAAATATGAACAGTGGATAGTTGATGTGCAAAAGAGATGCATCGTGTTACAACTGGGAAATAAAAAAGAAGAGAGTAGGATCTGCAGGGCTCTTTTTATTTACACAGAGCACCTTCGGGTGAGTTGTTTTTCTGGCAATATAAACCAGCCATTTCCCATCCCTTGTACCTTTAGGACTATTTCATTACTCTTGGGTTGACAATTTGTATCACTGCCATCATTAATGAACCCCCATACATCACCCCCAGACCAGATCGTAATCCGTGTAGGATAGTAGGGCATCATGTATTCAAGAGAAATTGCCTTTGATACCATTTTATTCCTCTCTCTGAGAGTTATTACTGTGAATAATCACATCCGGTTTTATCTATTTCCAGCTGAACTCAGTTATATATCTGAGAGCTTCTTTTGTTTTCCCCCATTTGCATACTTCATCTATTACTTTCAGTAAATGTTTTTTATTTAAACTTTTCCTTATATCCAGAAATATAATGATGCCCTCCTTATTAATGATGATGCACGTACCTGTGACGCTCTGCGTTATCTGGAGGAATTCTTTCAGGATATGAAAAGTGGAGGTTTCGATGAAATCGAACAACAGTTGGCATCAAACTTTGAAGGTACTCCTCAGAAATGTATCCTTGTGTTACACTAAAAAAACTCCCTTTCTCCTTCGATACATGTGTATAAAAATAAATTAAGAGCAGCTTAACCTCTTGGATGTGATAGATTAAAGGCAACCCATAATTCAAGTACAGAACAAAGTTTGTCAGATTTTTTCCTATTATTTTTATTAAAAAGGATTTTGAAGATTATGTACTACTTCTTTTTTTGCCTGAGAAAAAAACACAAATGCCACCAAACTCAAACAACAACATGTGTGTTTAATAGCAAAGCACATATGAACATAGAACAATCAGAAGTCGAGAGTGTGGGATTCTCTAGTAGTTTTTGGACTTCAGCTTCCATCAGTGTTATCCAGTAGAATCATTAAGAAATAATGGGATCTATAGTTTAGTACGTGGAAGACGTATAGGATTCCTGGCATAGTGAATGCTGACTGAACAGATTTCATATACTTTGTTATGCTGCTGTTATTGCCTGAATCGTGTGATAAACTCCACAATTAGTTCAAAGGACTGGCTGCTTTTCTGTGCCCAAACTTTTCCCTGTCCATAAAAGCTGCTATGTCATGGGGAATGCTTTGCTTCTTGTTTTCTATAAGGAAGCAGGTTGTCATTGTTTTAAATGGAAGACTGTTGTTAGGTCAGATCCTGTCTCATGACTAGAGTAGAGCAATCAAGAATTTACCATTTTATTTAATTACCAATTTATGGCTTGGTATAAGGTTGGCTTTACAGTTTTAAAACTCTTTCCTGGAGTATATGCAAGAATGACACGTAACTGCAGAATAACTATGAAGATACAAAATGAGGACTGATGAAATTTTTTCACAATGTTGCTGTGAGACTAAATTAAGATTTTATCTAAAGCTCAGGGTAGTCTCCATGAAGTTAAGGGTGAACTGTTTTGTTGGACATCACTTTAGATCATTTTTATTGTCATAGAGTAGCAACTGCTATTAAACATCAACTAGTAAAATAAAAGGTAGTAACATACATGATGTTGAACAGTGTTTCTCAACCTGTGGGTCCCCAGATGTTTTGACCTTCAACTCCAGAAATCCTAACATCTGGTAAACTGGCTGGGATTTCTGGGAGTTGTAGGCCAAAAACATTTGTGGATCCCAGACTAAGATACATTGGTGTAGAGGGACTTTCTTTCACATGTATACACTTACATATTTTCTTCCTTCTAGCAAAATACCCACAGATGTATGCAGCTTCTCAAGATGAATCCAGTGAAAACCCCAAATTGGAAGAAATTCATTTTATCCTAGAAGAAACATACCGTAACGAACCCCAGACTCGCACTATTCTGTTCGTTAAGACAAGGGCACTGGTGGCAGTAAGAGAATTTCTTTTAACAGTTCAGATTGGGACTGCTTATTTATTTATCTGTTGAAAGATGTTAGCTATGTCTTGTGTTGCATTTCGGTGAAGGTAAATGTTAAGGTTTTCCTCTGACGTTAATTCCAGTCATATCTGACTCTGTGGGTTAGTGCTCATCTCCATTTCTAAGCCAAAGAGCCGGCGTTGTCCATAGACACCTCCAAGGTCATGTGGCCAGCATGACTGCATGGAGGGCCATTATCTTCCCGCCAGAGTGGTACCTATTGATCTTCTCACATTTACATGTTTTCAAACTGCTAGGCTTGCAGAAGTTGGAGCTGACAGCGGGAGCTCACTCTGCTCCCCAGATTCGAACCACCGACCTTTTGCTCAGCAATTCAGCAGCTCAGCAGTTTAACCCACTGTACCACTGGGGGCTTCTGAATTACATTCATAATACTGCCTTTTTTTAAAAAAAATAAACAAATAAATGTATATAATCAGTTTATTAAAAAAACCCAAATTTGGAACACCTATGTCATAAAATGATTTTTAAAACTCATGATAAAACCTACACATTGTTTTGCTCCTTAGTTTTAACTTTAATTTAGGATTGAAATACTTGAATCATTTTGTTGCAAGGGTTGCTTATGGTGGACATTGTGCCTTTCTTCTTTTGCCTGCCTTTGCCAATCTCCATGTTTTCTGAAAACTCTTCTGGAGGGTTTACAATGCGTCTGAAACAAGTTAAATAGAAAAAAGGGGAGAGGGTTACTGCTAGGGGGAGGAAGAATCCTAACCCAACTCTTATGACAGAAGTAGTTCTGTGTTCAATTGGATCCCAATCCCATCATATGTATGTTGTGACAGAGAGAGCCACTTCTCGATTCATGCAGAAGTTGTATACTTCAAAGGCAGAGGTTGGGCATGTCAATACTCCGTTTTACTAACTCAAGATAATCTATTCATTTTTGCAGACAAATTGCCCAAATATATTCTACATTTTTGTGGATGTATGGGTAGGGAGGAGTCATTCTGCACACATCCAGTCTTGCAGTTCGGGGACCTTATTTATCACTGGAGCCTAGGTTGGCTGATAAGCCCACTCTGTAACTTAGTAGGCCATTCATTCCAGATCCCAAAGTGTTATGTGTGTGTGGATATATCATGTTGAAACTTAGATCTCTATTACCACAATTGTCTGAAACCAAATGAATTTTGCAGGCATTGAAGAACTGGATAGAAGAAAGCCCCCAGCTTCAACACCTAAATCCAGAAGTACTGATGGGACGTGGGAAAAGAAATCAGAAGACTGGTAAGATATTGAATGAGGGGATGCTATTTGTGACCATCGTAGTGCCTAAAATGTTGGTGGGAAAGAAGCAAATTTGTCCAACTTTTTGTATGACCTGAATTATAATTTTTTTCAAGGAAAAAATCTAGTGACACCTGTGCAATCCCAGACCTTCGGCACTTTCCCCAATACACAATTATAGCACAATGATCCACTATCTTTGTTCCATCCTGTGAAATCCTGGGATTTGCAGTTGTGGGAAGAGGAATGTATATTTCTCAGCTTTAGAGAGATAGTGTCTCATCAAAGCCCGGGATTCTATAGAAGGCCATTATGGCAGTTAAGGTTAATTTTGTAATGTGAAGGAGCCCTAGGAAGAGACACAGTCAATGAATAGAGGGCGAATTTAGCCATATTTGACCATTGGCAAAGTAGGTATATGTTTTTCCCTGACATTAAATCTAGTTGTGTCCGACTCTGGAGATTGGTGCTCATCTCAACTTCTAAGCTGAAGAGCCGGTGTTGTCCGTAGACGCCTCCAAGGTCATGTGGCTGGCATGACTGTATGGAGCGCCATTACCTTCTCGCTGTAGCGATACCCATTGACTTATTTACATTTGCATGTTTTAGAACTGCTAGGTTGGCAGAAACTGGGGCTAACAGCGGGAGCTTGCCCCGCTCCCTGGATTCGAACCGCCAACCTTTCGGACAGCAACTTCAACAGCTCAGTGGTTTAACCCTCTGTGCCATTGGGAGCTCCATTGGCAAAATTAAACAATAAAGAAGAGGAAGTGGAGGGAGACCTGAGGCAGTTGGTTTTCTAAAACGCCTTACTTGCTTTCTGGGGTACTAGCAGCAAAGAGGCTCAATGGGACATGAACAGATAAGATTACCTGACACTTCCCCCAAGGGTCTTTGCTCCCAAGACTCCTTGAAAAAAAGCATAATATTTTGTTCAGATAGCACATGTTCTACCCTCAGAGGTAGAGGGGATATGTATCAGCAGCTTTCTTCCTTTAGATGTGCATTAACTTCTCAGAAAGCTGCATCTTTCAACTATGAGACTCTGCTTTTTCTGTGGTTTCACAGCATACTTTGATCTGTGACATATAAGGTTTGCTTTACATTGAAAATTAAATTTAAATTTTGTGTTGCTAATTCAGATATTCTTCTGTCATCTTTGTTAGGTATGACCCTCCCAAATCAGAAAGGCGTCTTGGACTCATTCAAAACCACTGGGGACAGCAAGATTCTCATTGCTACCTCCGTTGCTGATGAAGGGATTGATATTGCTCAGTGCAACCTTGTCCTGCTCTATGAATATACAGGCAATGTTATCAAAATGATACAAGTCAGAGGTAGGTTAGCATGTGCTGTAAGAGGTAGGGTAGCATGTGCTGTAAGAAAATTGTGGTGGCTGCAATCACAACTTCTACTAAGCCATGCTGGCCTTATACCACCTTAAGTGTGGCAGTTTGAATTGCCATAGATGAGGAAGTGGGCATTCTTTTTGTAGGCGTGCCATGCTTGCTTTAAGGAAAAGGAGGTTATGAAGCTTTGCTTGAGGATGAGGAGTACGTTTGCCTATTACAGTAGTTCTCAGCCTTCCTAATGCTGAGACCCATTAATAAAGTTCCTCATGTTGTGGTGACCCCCAACCATAAAATTATTTTTGCTGCTATTTCATAACTGTAATTTTGCTACTGCTATGAACCGTAATGTAAATATCTGATATGCAGGATGTATTTTCATTCACTGGACCTAATTTGGAACAAATACCCGATACACCCAAATTTGAATATGGTGGGGATTCATTTTGTTATTTGGGAGTTGTGCCTCCTGGGATTTATACTTCACCTTCAATCAAAGAGCATTCTGAACTCCACCAACGATGGAATTGAACCAAACTTGGTACATAGAACTCCCATGACCAACAGAAAATACTGGAAGGCTTTGGTGGGCATTGACCTTGAGTTTTGGAGTTGTAGTTCACCTATATCCACAGAGCACTGTGGACTCAAACAATGTTGGATATGGACCAAACTTGGCATGAATACTCAGTATGCCCAAATTTGAAAATTGGTGGAGTTTGGGGAAAATAGATCTTGAAGAGAAGGACAGGCAGAGAGATCATCAGCCCTCTCCTCCAAAGTGGTTCTTAAGGTTATCAGAAATATGTTTTCTGATGGTCTTTGGCAACCCCTCTGACACCCCCCTTGGGATCCTCCCCAGGGGTCCCGACCCCCAAGTTGAGAAACGCTGGCCTATTAGGTATTGATAGTGAGTTGCCAAAATCAATGTGAGCATGGAGTAGTTGCAGCTTCCTCACTGGAGGCACCAAGTAAATCCCTGATTGTGTATGTGAATTTCTGTATGATATTCATGCATTACATTTTTAGATATACAGGATGCCATAAGGGCATCCATGTGCCACGAGGGACAAGCATTTTTCATGATTCCTCATTTCCAGGAAGCATGCAAGCACCTCACTTCAGAAAGCCTAAGAAAACATTATTTATGGCAACAGTTGCTTTCATTCTTGACCAATGGGTATACTAAATGGGGATGATGAAGGCTGGACAACATATAGAGCACTTCCCTAACCCTGCTTTGTATTATCTCATCCTCTAGTGTTCATTCAAATGAGATTAAGGTTGGAATTGAAGACTGAATTCCCTAGATCCCTTAAATCTGTTTGCATATACCATCTTCAGGTCGTGGAAGGGCGAAATATAGCAAGTGCATCCTTGTGACTAGCAAAAAGGAGCAGGAGGAAAATGAGAGATATAACATGATGAAGGAGGAGTTGATGAACAAAGCCATTAAGGAAGTGCAAGATTGGAAAGAGGAGGTGTTTGCGCAGAAGGTGATTTTCATTTATTTTGTGTGTTGCTAACTTTTTTCATTTTATCATGTGTCTGCATTTTGTAGCTCAGATGAGGAGCTTGATGAATGAGGTGAATGGAAGGATATTCAAGGGCAAACAGGATGACTGCCTACTCCTGACTTTCTGTTTATTCTTTGCTGCCAAAATTTGTATGTCAGATGACCATTCCTTGCATTGAGCGATTTTAGAGCCGTTAAAAATGTCCAAAGGTATCCAACCTCTGGAAATCTAAATTGGTGTTATTCATAAAAGCCTTTCTATACAATTTGTTAGACACAGCAAGATCTCATCCCATCAAAACAAAGTACAAACAAGTTACAAACAAGATTGGTTCTGTAGGTTTGTTCTTAAGTTGAATTTATACGTAGTCTGAACAGTGTATTTCTAGCCAATCTATAAACTTTGGCTAGCATAGGGAAGGGTTAATACCCCTGTGGTATTTGTTTTTCTCTCTGTGCCCGTTTAGAAGATTTCACCTCACTTTCTGTCCCTGGGGTTTTGAAAAATTTGGCTTGTTGTGGAAGAACCTTCAATGGAGACACCTTTCCCCCATGATGACACTTTCAGGAGTGAATTTCCCTTCTGAGGGATACATTTCTCTCACTTCCTGTTGTTTCAACCCTATTCTTAACTATGAGGTGTTTATAAATTGGATGCTTATAACTCGAGAACTGCCTATGAAATTAAAACCCTTCAGAGGGTTGGAATTATAATCTTGTCATTTAAACCATTGAGTGGTAATCAGAACATAAGCAATAGCTGCTTAAGAGCTACTGGGTAGGATTTATTTCATTGAGAAGTTTTCATAACGTAGATAATAACACAGACATGGAGCCTGTAAAAATTATCTCTATCCAGAGGCAGATTCTATATCTATATCTAAAGGTAGGTGGTTGTTCTGCTTTTTGATAGCCTCGCCTCACTCTCTTTTAGATAAGAGAATTGCAAAAAACAGAAAAGCAGTTGCAAGATTCCAAGAAGAAAGAACCCCAGCGACGGCTGCTGTCGGGCAATCGAAGGTTGTTGTGCAGCAAATGCAAAATATTTGCCTGTGACACGGATGACATCAGAGTGATTGAGGTAAACCCACAGTGATGCTTACACTGTGTTTTAGTGTGGGGCACACTAATTCTTGTCCAGTCTTGTCATAGTTTGAGATGTTCTGGTGGAGGGATTACTGGTAGAAACATTTTCTTGGATCCAAATCTGAACATTAGTGAAACCCCTCCTAATCTGAAGAAATGAAGTAGCCCATACTAGTATAACATCCACAGAAGTTATGCCAAAGCGGATTTTTTAGACTGTATTTATGATGTTGTGTGCCTTTAAGCTGTTTCTGACTTGTGGTGACCCTAAGGTGAACTTATCATAGGGATTTCTTGACAGGATTTGTTCCAGGGCTTTTCCCCTTGAGTCTCCATAAGTAAAAATAAACTTGATGGCTGTTAAAGTGTGACCTGCCTATAATAATAACTTTATTCTTATATCCCGCCCCATCTCCCTGAAGGGACTTGAGGCGGCTCACATGGGGACTAAGCCCAGCAATACACAATAAAATACAATCACATAAATACATTTAAAGCATCTAAACATAAAATCATAAAACATATAATACATTAAAACAGGGGACCCCAAACTAAGGCCCGGGGGCCGGATGTGGCCCTCCAAGGCCATTGACCTGGCCCCAGCCCTCAGTTTTAGACTTCGCCTCGCCCAAAGTCTGAAATGACTTGAAGGCACACAACAACAACAACAACAATCCTACTTAACTTGACTATCTCATTGGCCAGAAGCAGGCCCACACTTCCCATTACAATCCTGATAGGTTTACTGTATGTTGGTTAAAATTGTTTTCATTTTTAAATATTGTATTGTTCTTTCATTTACTAATATTGTGCTATGGTAATAATTGAATATATTGTGTATACATATAATATTGATACTAATATTATAATGTAATACAATATAATACTAATAATTATACAATATAATAATATTAATTATACATTATATATTAAATATAATATTACTAATAATATTACGGTAGTGGTATAGGACAATATAGTAATATATAATGCTAATATTGTGCTATGCCAATAATATAATATATTGTATGTACATACAACTTGTAAGCCGCTCTGAGTTGTTGGGGTTTTTTTTTGGGTTTTTTTGCACTACAAATAAGACACGTGCAGTGAGCATAGGAATTTATTCGTATTTTTTTCCCAATGATAATTCGGCCCAGGGGACCATAAACCGGCCCTCCACTTAAAAAGTTTGAGGACCCCTGCATTAAAACATACTCAAGCAATAGCTACTAGTCAGGCACAGTGAACATATTCCTAAGGTCACATGGTGGATTTCCATGACCGAATGGGGATTGAAATCATAGTCTTCAGAGTTGTAGTCAAACGCTCAGACCACTTCACCATGCTTGCTCTCTTACATGTATTATATGTACAATTCCAAACAAACAAAACATATCTTGCCTCTAAGAATACACAGAAATTTTTCTATTAAGTGGTAAATGTTCCCACAGTGGCTATGCATCTAATCACACATCTGTTTTGCCCTGTGGAAATGCCGAATGCTCTGCTATTGCCATGAATTTATGTTCAGATGGAGAAATGGGGTAAGATAAATCGGAACAGCTAAATCAATTATTCTTACTACTTGGCAAATTGTTGCTTGCATTCTCCCCAAGTTGCATGCCATGCTGAAATGGAACACAATCCAATTTTAAAGCTTTTTGTATGCATTGTTTGTAGTCTTCAAGGAAAATATAGATTCACAACACATATGAAATTTTCAACATATTGTAGCTTTTCACTGAAAGTCCTGGAGCCCCTGATGGCACAATGGGTTAAACCCTTGTGCCGGCAGGACTGCTGACCGACAGGTCGGCGGTTCAGATCCAGGGTGAGCTCCCTCTGTCAGCTCCAGCTCATGCAGGGACATGAGAGAAGCCTCCCACAGGAACGATAAAACATCAAACATCTGGGCATCCCCCTGGGCAACGTCCTTGCAGATGGCCAATTCTTTCACACCAGAAGCGACTTGCAGTTTCACAACTGCAATACGAAAATACGAAAAAACAAACAAACAAAAAACTGAAATTTCTGGTCATAGATGGGAACTTCTCTAGTGGTAGTTGATGGCTTCCATCTCTGGTTGATACTTGAGATGTAATCGTGGGAATTGTAGTTTGATGAGTTATCAGCACTCTGGCAGAGCAGGGGAGACCTGTGACAGACACTACAACTTCCATGATTCCACAGCATTGAGCGATGGCAGCTAAAGTGGTGTCAAGCTGCATCAGTTCTTGCACTCTTAAGTATAGACTTTCTGGATAGGCCATGATTGAAAGTGAATGTGAGAATGTGGAAATACATCTTGATACATACACATGTGGTAAATGATTTGGTTGTAATCATTTGAGCTGATCTGAAAGTCTTAGACTGGATTCACAGCTTCAGCCTGTTTACACATCCAAACTATTACTTGGTGCTGAATGATAAATGTCATGTTTGAGCCAAGCTGAAATAGAAAAAACTTATGTAATTCCTTATTATGTGTTTCAGGAATCCCACCACACAGTCATAGATGAAAACTTTATAAAACGTTATATAACAAAGCCTCATGAGAAACCAAGCTGCTATGGAAACTTTGAGAAAAGATGCAAGTTGCACTGTGCGAAATGTCAACATGACTGGGGAATCACAGTGAAGTACAAGGCATTTGATGACCTGCCCATCATAAAGATTGACAGCTTTTCGGTGGAAGATGTTTCCACAGGGAGACAGCATTATTTTCGGAAATGGAAAAATGCTAATTTTGCAATGAAAGAATTTGATATTGAAGAAATGTACAATTTAGTCGTAGAGTAGCCCACTCACTTTTAACCTAGTTTTTAATGAATACGAATGTCCTGTTTCAAAATTTAGCAGATGACAGTTGATGTATGTTTCCAAATAATGGACTTAATGTATCTCAGCAACTACAGATCCAGTATAAAAGTAGTTCTCATAGCATTTTAATTTCAGTGTCGCTTAGTCTTGCTTAATCTAATTTCTATTAGCCTATAGCTGTCACCTGTACATGTATCTTGAGATGCATTTTGTGGGGTATCTTTTTACTATGTGATTCAACACCATTACGTAATTATTTTAAACATGGAACTCTGTGTTTGTGTGTTGGGTGATCTTAGCAAAACATCTACAGGTGTGTTACAAAGACATTACAACAAGGCTTTGCAACACACTTGTAGATGTTTTGCTAAGGTCACCCATTAATAGTTGAACAAAAAGTTGACTCCCAAGTTTTCCTGCTCCAAATGCAGTATTCAGATTGCTTGTCATCTTGCCTTTTAATTAACATGACAACAAATAAAGCACTTCCATATTCTTCTAGGAATGCTTGGGTTCTTTTTAGGCATGTTTACTCACTAACAGAAACTAGTGTCTCTCTTAGTATTTGTGGTAGTTTTGATTAAAATATCCCTTCTCAGCCTTTTGCTTAAGTTCATGTGTAGTCTTCAATGGATTGCATAGAAGAGATCAATTATTGAAATGAAATTTGTTCCTCAGAGGAACAGACATGAACAGGGAATGGCAGCAAAACAGTAATTGGAGAACATAATAGAAGCACACATGGACAAAATTGGAAGTCAATTCCATTTTTTCTTTTCCCTTTTTTCCTACTTTTTCACCCTCACTATTCTGTTTTTGGAGTACAGTAGAATCTCACTTATCCAAGCCTCGCTTATCCAAGCCTCTGGATAATCCAAGCCATTTTTGTAGTCAATGTTTTCAATATATCGTGATATTTTGGTGGTAAATTCGTAAATACAGTAATTACTACATAGCATTACTGCATATTGAACTACCTTTTCTGTCAAATTTGTTGTATAACATGATGTTTTGGTGCTTAATTTGTAAAATCATACCCTAATTTGATGTTTAATAGGCTTTTCCTTAATCTCTCCTTATTACCCAAGTTATTCGCTTATCCAAGCTTCTACCGGCCCGTTTAGCTTGGATAAGTGAGACTCTACTGTATATCCAACCCTTTCCCCAATTTTAATATTGTAAAAAAATACTATCTTATTTCTTCAATAAAAAATATTTTTTTAAAGTGTAGTCTTCCATAAAATATCCCATCATCACAGTTGCCAGAATTCAATTAGTGTCAAGTCTTTTGTCTTTGTATGTTGATCACTGAATACAAAAATGTGAATATATATTGAGATTAACAGGGAGGATTGATTATTTTCTGGAAGGATATAATTTGCAGCAGGGACATATATTTCCAGATGGAAGGTGGTCCCAACAAGGGATGTGTCTTCCTCTTGGCACACTTTCCCCTTTCTCCCTCAATTTGTGCCTCTTCAAAATCCATAGCACTGCTGGTAACAGCAGACCTCCAGTTAGGACACTCGATGGCCAGGGTTTCTGATTTCTTTGTGTTTATTGCAGATTTTTAAAGCTTAGCTTTAAGCTCTTCTTTAAATCTCTTTTGCTGTCCACCAACATTGTTTTCCATGCTTGAGAGTAACTGCTTTGGGAGACGGTGATCGGGCATTCGGACAAGGTGGACAGTCCAGCGAAGTGGTAGAGGATCATTTCTTCAATGCTGGTATTATTTCCTTTTTCTAGAAAATTGGCATTTGTCTGCCTGTCTTCCCTAAAACATTTGCAGGATTTTGGAACAATGCTAATGGAATCATTCCAGAAGTTGAGAGTTACGTTTGTAGATGGTCCGTGTTTCGCAGGAATACAATAGAGTTGGAAGGACCATAACTTTATAAACAAGCATTTTGGTATCTCTACAAATGTCCCGATCCTCAAACACTCTCTGCTTTATTTTAAAAAATGCTGCATTCAGAGCTCAGACAGTGTTGTATTTAGTGTCAGTGTCTACTTCTGTGGAGAGGTGGCTGCCAAGGTAGCAGAAATTAGGAACATTTTTTAGCATTACACCATTAAGCTATATAATATTACCTATGAACTCATAAATAAGTAGAATGTGTGTATACGTTCAGAGTGGATTTTGATTTTGATATCATCCATAGATAAATTAATAAAACTTAGGGGTATGTAACAAAAGATGTAAAGGACAAAGCAAAGGAAACCAAAACCAAAATATATCAGCTGCTATGATTGGCTAGATGAATGAAGGAACTAAAACCCCCAAATTATCTGAGTCACAAGCATCCGACTGACAAATGACCCATAATTAAGAATGGGGTGGGGGGGGGGTGTGTGGATGGAACCCCTTGGAAGGGAAATTGACTTCTGAAAGTTATCGTGGGGAAAAGGTTTCTCCACTGAAACTTTATCACCAATCATTGTTTCCAAAACAAGCCATTTTCCCCCAAAATCCAATTATCACAGGGACAGAAAATGAGGTGAAATCTTCTGAACGGGCACAGAAAACAAAACAAACACCCCAGAGGTGTTAACCCTTCCCTATGCTATCCAATACTCATATATGGCTGGAGTGACACTTAAAAATATTCTGACTTGCAAATAAATTCATCTTAAGAATAAACCTACAGAACCTATCTTGTTTGTAATTTGGGGACTGCCTGTAATTATATTGATTCATGTCATCAAGGGTTCTTTGGATTGATTTTTTTGACTAAAATGTAATTGAGTAGCTCCCGATGGCACAACAGGTTAAACGGCTTAGCTGATGAACTTGCTGACCTAAAGGTCAGTGATTTGAATCTGGGGAGTGCAGTGAGCTCCCACTGTTAGCCCCAGCTTCTGACAACCTAGTAGTTTGAAAACATGCAAATGCGAGTAGATCAATAGGTACCACTCTGGCAGGAAGATAACGGCGCTCCATGCTTGGAGGTTTCTATGTACAATATCGGCTCTTTGGCTTAGAAATGGATATGAGCACCAACCCCTAGAGTCAGACACGACTAGACTTAATGTCAGGGGAAAATCTTTACTATACAGTAATTGACAATGTGCTGTATTTTGTTATGGAATTCTTCATCTTTGGTGAGTTGAGATTATTTCATCTTTATTAATCTTTGACAGTTTTCTTTTAACACCCCACCTACCCACCCATTCCATTTAGAAGCAATCATTCTTGGGGGTCCATATGGAAGGGTAACAGGAGAATGAGGAGGCTTAAGTACTCTTGGGCCCATTTCCCCCTGACAGAATCCAGAGTTGACAGATATAAACAGCCATGGCAAAATGTCATGGGACTTCCCGAGCAAAGCTACAACGTCTAGCACCTGATAGGAAATAGTGGTATGATTTAGTTTCTGTCCTGTGGGCTGTACCATCCAGCAGGTGAGGGGAGGAGATATAGCATGTACAAACCGAAAAATGCTGCATTTTGACAATCTGTGGTAGCAAAAATATGATGAATGCTATTTGTAGGCCAACCTTCATTTCCTTGGTATGTACAATGCTGGGCTCCTGCAAGAGTTCTACAAACAAAACACACTGTCTGAACTAAAAAAAAAAGACTCTAAACCTTTTTTGGAAAATAGATAGAATTTTATTATAAATGATTTTCAAATCTCCCTACCCCAAAGACTTTAGATCAAAGACATAATGCTTTAAAGAGTTAACTAGCCATGTCCCCCCCCCCCCCACATTTTTTTTTAAAACTCTAAGGCAGTGGTGCTCAACCTGGGGTCTGCAGATGTTTCTGGCCTTCAACTCCCAGAAATCCTAACAGTTGGTAAACTGGCTGGGATTTCTGGGAGTTGTAGGCCAAAAACATCTGGGGATCCCAGGTTGAGAACCACTGCTCTAACGCAAGCACAGAGGGCCTAATCTGGGTTGGGACTGGGGGATCTTTAACTCCTTCTCTCTGCTGTTGTTCCCTTACCTCTGGGAGCACACACATTTTATATTGCAGTGCAGAGAGCCACTGGTTTCATACATGATGTTTTCAATGGATATAATGCAGTGACAACACCCATGACTGGGGAGGTTAAATCCCCCAACCAGTGTTCATTAGCCCTTGAGTTATCATTTGAGTAAAAAAAAAAAGATATAGCTGCTAGCTATGTCTTTAACATAATAACTACTTTGGCCTTCCCACATGAAGAACAAGGAGGAAGCATAACAGAGATTCAATCTGTAAGACAGAAGTGCTAAGCCACTGAAATAATTTTAGCATGATTATATTTTTCAAGGGAGAATTCTGATTAACTGTTTTAAAAGAAAGCAGATTGTAGTTATTTAATACTAATTTCTCAAGACACGTAGGAAAAACTGTATCGTCAGTTGCTGTATAAAACACTGAAAAGGTTAAAGCGGTATCTGGATTTCACTTAATGTAGCACTGTGTTAACCAGTTTCACATTGTACCCACCCATATGCAATGAACTGATGAAATAAGATATGAGGGGCAGGATGAGTTAATACATACATAAACACACACACAACACAAGGTTGTTTGGTGGGTAAGGCACCTAAGCCACACATTCTAACAGCGCAAACATAAATTTGAGTAATGCTACCTATACATAATTCAGCATTTGGACGTATATAGTTTTTCACAATTGCTGTGCATTCTCATCAGAAAAAAAGGCAGGTTTCATGATAAAATGGAAACTGGTGCAGTCCCATGTCAGAGACTAGGATGCCATCTTGCGAATCATATAGTTCAAGATGCCTCCATTCCGGAAGTAAGTGAGCTCCACATCAGTGTCAAACCTCATGATGGCTTGGAAGGTCTTCCCAGTATCCAACTGTTAAGAGGACATAAAAAATGGCATCATTTGCAAGCAAGCTTCTTCTCCACAAAAAGAAAGCAGCAGGCTTTTCAGGAAGTCCTGAACACTTGGATGCACTGTCAGAATGTATTTCAAATATCATATGACATACTACATAATAGGAATCTTGTTCAACATGTTAACATAAAGAGGCATCCCAAACACAATTTTACAGATTCTGGTGATGATCAAAAGAGCAAACGCCTGCATCCAATGACCCTAGTTCAGCTATAAAAATCCCAGTTCAATACAACGCGTGGTACAATAAATGGTTTACTGGTCCCAAAATGAGATGTGTGCTCATACACTCCGTCCTTGGCCTACTTATTCCCTTTCTTACTTATGTATTTTGTATATTCCAGAGCACCCAGTGGTGCAGCGGGGGGTTAAACAGCTGAGCTGTTGAACTTGCTGTCCGAAAGGTTGGCAGTTTTTTTCTGAGGAGTGCAGTGAGTTCCCGCTGTTAGCCCCAGCTTTTGCCAACCTAGCAGTTCAAAAACATGCAAATGCAAGTAGATCAGGCGGGAAGGTAACGGTGCTCCATGCCCACATGACCTTGGAGGTGTCTACAGACAACGCTGGCTCTTTGGCTTAGAAATTGAGATGAGCACCAACCCCCCCCCTCCCCCCGCGGAGACTGGATTTGATGTCAGGGGGAAGCCTCTACCTTTATATAAGCCTAATTCTTCTTACGTGTTGTCTGTGAAATGCGCACATATGGTTTACCCAATGCGCCTGCGCAGATTTCGGAACCTTCTAGAAGCTTTAGATGAAACTTTTTTTTTTGGCGGAGGCCCCGCCCAATCTCCCCATAGTATAAATATGCTTATAGGCGGGGCTACGCCTCAGTTCGTTTTTCCGCGCGACAGCAGTTAGTAGGACCTTCTTAGCTCTCTCCTCTTCATTTTATCAACGGTTTTTTGACTTCGGCTTGCCCACGACTACGTCTCTGTCTTCTCCCGACCACTTACCTTGACCCGGACTGCATCGACTACTCTTCCGCTACGTCCCTAAACGGCTCCGACGTCTCAGGCAGGCTATGTCTACCTTATTCTTTAAAAATTGTGCGGCCTGTGGCGCGAAACTACCCGACTCTGATGGACACAATAAGTGCCTTATATGCCTGGGGGAGGGCCATGTGCCTCAGACGTGCCAAATTTGCCAAAATTTTACCCCCCAGGCACGCCGCAACAGGGAAGCCCGCCTTAAGGCCGCTCTATACGAGCAGGCTCTGGCGCCAGAAGCGGCGCGCGCTCCCAAACGGCCATGCCCTGAAACACTCTCCCTCCCTTCCTCTGCTGAAGAGCAAAATCCCCCTCCCCCCGCTGAGGAGGGATTGGCAGGCCTACTCGAGCTGCCGACTGAGGCACCGAGGAAAAAAGCCAAAGCCGCCAAACCTCAGAAAGGGCTTAAACCCAAGGATGGCCTCAAAAAATATAAAAAAGGGAGGCAACTCATTGGCGAGAAGCCCCTGAGTCCCCCACCACAAGCCTCACCTGAACGCGTTTCTTCTCGGGACCGAGATTCCCCGATCCCGCCCATGGAGGAAGCTCCGCCCCATCTATCCCCTGTGGAGCCCTCCCAGGCCCCGGGGGCAGCGGAGAGGAGCGTGAGCGCGCACGCCAACCCGCAGAATGCCAGCTCTTCCCCGCCGCAAACTTTGTGCTATCCCCCGCCCCGCCCAACAGCGGAGGCAGGGAGCAGCGCCATGGAGCGCCGAGGCCGGAGCACCGAGCGACGGCAGCAGGCCGGACACGGAAGGCATCGGTACCGTGAGCGTTCCCCCTCTTCTGAATCCTGGGGCTCGCGTTCGAGGAGCCCTTCCAGGGCTTCCTTTTACCCACGATCTCTGTCTCCGGGCCATAGTTCGCTCTATCGTTATCCCAATTTCTTTTATCCTCCCCCTCCATTCCCCGCTTACCCTCCTTACCATTATTTTGACTTCCATCGAAACCGAGGGGAACTGCCTCTTCCTCTACAAGGGCAAACTCCCGATGCCCCTCCCATTTCAGCCACTCAAGCCAAAGCTGTTCAACAGCCCCCACCAGCGATCCCAGAGACCGCAATTTCCTCTCAGATAGCCAAAACACAACCAGCATTCCCGGATAGTGAACAAACTCAGAGCCAATCGGCTCCAGCTCCGGAAGGGATGGATGCGGGAGATATAGATCCATCTGTGGAGGATGATGGACCTCCGTCTACACCTCTAACGGAAACGGAGCAAGATCCCCTCCGTACTGAGGAATTTCGTAACTTTGCTGCCCTTCTCATAAGACTCTCAAGAGCTCTTAACTTGGAGACACCGAAACCCACCAATGTTGTGAAAGACCCGTGTTTCTCTTCTTCGGAGCAACAATCACCAACGCCTACGGCACTACCTACCCTGCCTTATTTGCTCCAGATTATCAAAACAGTTGGCGTTGCACCATCGTTGGTTCCAGCTACCCCAAAAAGAGCTGAGAATCTTTACAAGTTGGATCTGTCGGCAACCTCCTGGCTTGCCAAGATGCCCAACGCCAACTCTGTCGTGAAGGACGCGCAACCTAAACCGGCCCAGAAAGCCCAACTTACTCCCTCGGATAGGGAAGGCAAAAAATTGGACACTATGGCAAGGAAATTTTATTCTTCCGCTTGCCTTTTCGCTAGGATGGCTCACTTTGGAGTATATATGAGCGTATACCAGACCTATCTTTGGAACAAGATTGGTCCCTTCCTTGAATCTCTATCTCCCAATGAGCAAATCTTAGCCAAGGCGTTTAAACAAGAAGCCACGCTCCTCGCGAGTCTTCAGAAGGAACTAGCAAAAAACACCGCCGATGCATCTGGCAAACTTCTAGCAGGAGCAGTCGCCTTACGCAGACACGCTTGGTTGAGGGCTGCTACACTGTCCCCATCCGCTCGCTCCCTCATCGAGGATCTTCCCATGGACGAGGCCGGGTTATTTAACCCTGAAACTGACTCACAATTGGAACATTCCCACAAAATGAAGCAGACCATCAATAAATATGGGCAACATCCTCACCAACCTTATTCTTACCATCAGCGTCAGCGTTGGGGATATCAATCCCAATACTACCGGGGACGTTACAGCCCTTCATTCTCTCGGGGAAGACAGCGCCAGCAGTCCACCTTCACGGGGAACCGTAAGCCGTCTTTCCCTTCCAGGGGTCAATACAAGGGGCCCAAGTCAGCGGACAATAGGAGACGGCGTTTTTAGCCCGACAACTCCATTGTCCGCGTCGTTATTTCCAGTTCATTCTGAAGCCCAGTTGGCTTCTAGTTCTCTAGTTGTTCAACACCCCTCCTCTCCAGAAGTTCCCCGTTTATACCTTAACAGGCTCGTTCCATACTTGAATGAGTGGCGGCGAATCACATCGGATTCATGGGTTTTGAGGATTGTGGAGGAAGGTTACTCTATTGAGTTTCTTTCCCTTCCACCAGTGGGACACATTTGTGCCACCTCCCCATCAGATGTACTCCTTGAGGAAATATCTGTCCTGATTGATAAAGGAGCCATCTCTTCTATCCCGCCCAGTAAGATTCACCTTGCCTATTTTTCTCGTTATTTCCTGGTTACCAAACGGGGAGGGGGCCTCCGCCCAATACTGGATCTGCGCGGCATTAACCGTTTCATAAAACCGCGCAAGTTTCGGATGGTGTCACTTCCCACAATTCTCCCCTTCATTAGGAAAGGAGCCTGGTTAGCCTCGGTGGACCTCAAGGATGCTTACTTCCACATCTCTGTTAAAGAGGACCACCGTAGATACCTTAGTTTTGCAGTAGATGACCGTTTCTTCTCCTACAATGTTTTACCCTTCGGCCTCTCCACAGCCCCAAGGGTTTTCACTAAATGCATGTCAGTAGTGGCAGCATACTTACGTCAGCAGCACATCATGGTCTTTCCATATTTAGACGATTGGCTTTTATCTTCAAATTCTAGAGACCAACTAAAATCTGACATTCGTTTCACCCTATCTCTCTTACAGACTCTGGGCCTCATTGTCAACCAAGAAAAATCCCACCTCCTACCCACTCAACGCATCAATTTTATTGGTGCCATTATAGATTCCAACGCTCAAAGGGCTTTTCTACCACAAGAAAGATTCCTAAACCTGAAGACCATGATTACAGAGCTATGCCGCTATGGCCAGGGCACTGCCTGGTCAATCCAGTCCATCTTAGGCCATATGGCGTCCACCACAAACGTCACCGCATTCGCGCGACTGCGCCTAAGGCCCCTCCAAAATTGGTTTGTACGGAAATTCAACCCGCTCCTCCACCGTCAGGATCGCATTCTGTCCCCTCCACCAACAGTGCTGAGGTCTCTCGCATGGTGGACAAAGGAACACAATGTCTGCTCGGGCCTCCCGTTCAACTCTCCTCAACCGTCTATATCACTGACAACGGATGCATCCCCCCAGGGCTGGGGCGCTCACCTCCAGAACCTGACCGCACACGGTCACTGGTCAACCATAGAACTCAGTCTCCACATCAACGCACTCGAGCTTCTGGCGGTGGAGAAAGCCCTCAAATCCTTCGCCCCCCTTGTCAAGAACAGGGTCGTCCAACTGATCACGGACAACACTACAGTAAAATTCTACGTCAACAAACAGGGAGGGACTCACTCACAGACTCTCCTCTCCATCGTATCCCGAATTTGGGAATGGTGCATTCAGAGACATGTCTTCCTGGTGGCAATTCACCTACCAGGGGTGGACAATGTGTTGGCAGACTCCCTGAGCAGAACAACTCTAAACAACCACGAGTGGCACCTCCATCGCAGGGAATTCAAATTCATTACTCGCCGGTGGGGGACTCCCACGATAGATCTCTTCGCCTCACCAGCGAATACACAGTGTCCTCGGTTCTGCGCACGTATGCGCCCTCACGCATCCCCAGGATGCCTAGGAGACGCTTTCCTCTTCTCATGGGTACCAGATCTTCTGTATGCATTCCCACCTCTTCCACTCCTAGCCAGAGTGGTCGCCAAGATTGTATCGGACAACTCCAACTGTATTCTGATCGCTCCCTGGTGGCCACGCCAACCATGGTTCGCAACACTCCTGGAGGCATCACGGGGCGATTATATTCATCTGAGAAACAGTCCAAACCTCCTCACGGTCCACAACGGCCTGGTCAGACACCCGGACGTACCATCCTTCCGGTTAACGGCATGGAGGATAAGACCACAGCTCACCTCTCCGACGCCGTCCGTGCTATAATCCATGCAGCTCAAAAAACGTCTACTAAAAGATCATATACTTACAAGTGGTCTCGTTTCAAACATTTTATTTCCCCCTCTGGAAGTAACCCCTTCACAGCTCCAGTTTCGACGGTACTTGACTTTTTCGTTCATCTCTCTTCCAAACAGATGTCACTCTCATCTATCAAATGTTATGCAGCGGCCCTATC
Organism: Anolis carolinensis; assembly: GCF_035594765.1. Classification (NCBI taxonomy): domain Eukaryota; kingdom Metazoa; phylum Chordata; class Lepidosauria; order Squamata; family Anolidae; genus Anolis; species Anolis carolinensis. The sequence goes on along the minus strand of NC_085842.1, from coordinate 226,207,040 downwards.
CTGGTTTAGGAGAAAGGCAGGACAACCGTCACTTTTTCAGGACCCTTTGCTCCGTCTATTCCTAAAAGGTTACAGAAATACTTATCCACCCAGTTCCCTGCCTCCCCCATCATGGAGCCTAGAATTGGTTTTGTCACAGTTGTCAAAACCCCCCTTCGAACCCATGTCGTCCATCGACCTGGCCCATCTTTCGTGGAAAACTGCATTCCTGGTGGCAATCACCTCCGCCAGACGAGCAAGTGAAATTACAGCCCTCAGGGTCGATGCCCCTTACATCAGATTCTCGGATGATAAAGTGACCCTCCGAACAGACATCTCCTTCTTACCCAAAGTAGTGTCTCGTTTCCACATGTGCCAAGATATTGTTCTTCCCGCACTTTTTCCAAATCCATCCACTCCTCTGGAAATGTCTCTCCATTGCTTAGACGTCAAGAGGGCACTGCTTTTTTACATTAAGAGGACTGCCGCCCACAGGAAGTCACCCAGACTTTTTCTTAAATATAGGAACGATACCTTAGGCTTACCTGTATCCTCACAACGTCTAGCTGTCTGGATCACATCTACCATTCGTTTAGCCTACCAACTAGCAGGTAAAGACCCCCCATCCCATGTGGCGGCACACTCCACCAGGTCCCTTTCAACCTCTCAAGCCTTTCTTCGGGGTGTCTCATTGGAAGATATCTGCAAAGCAGCCACCTGGTCATCCCCATCGACCTTTGTATCCCACTACAAGCTCGACATCCAAGCCAAACGTGATGCAGCCTTCGGCAGAGCGGTGCTATTTTCCTGCGTGGCATGACCCACCTCCAGGTTGGTAGCTTGTTAGTCACCATATGTGCGCATTTCACAGACAACACGTAAGAAGAAGTATAGGTTGCTTACCTGTAACCGTATTTCTTCGAGTGTTGATCTGTGAAATTCGCACAGCCCCGCCCAGCCTCCCCGCTGATGTCATGCCTCGTTTTCTCAGCTGCTGTCGGCGGCGGAGAACTGAGGCGTAGCCCCGCCTATAAGCATATTTATACTATGGGGAGATTGGGCGGGGCCTCCGCCAAAAAAAAAAGTTTCATCTAAAGCTTCTAGAAGGTTCCGAAATCTGCGCAGGCGCATTGGGTAAACCATATGTGCGAATTTCACAGATCAACACTCGAAGAAATACGGTTACAGGTAAGCAACCTATACATATCTGGTGTCACGTAAAAAAAAAAAATTGGGCCAAAAGGGGTCACAAGTGCAAAAGTTTAAGAAGCCCTAATGTAGATGTACTCAATTGTAACTTCTGTATTAATAATTTGCTACTAATAACAATTATGATTACTCAATATTTGGAATCCCCACACAACTTATTTTATAGATATTTATATAAGTTACTAAGCTAAGTATACTCAAACTATACAACTAAGTAGACAGTAGGCCCCAATCACACAATGAGGATTTTTGTCCTCTCTGCCTCACCAGCTACAACAGGCTGGAAATTGGTGAGGGTGAATTGATCTAGCATGGCCTACTTTGGGCTTTAGTCCTGCTTCCCCCCAAATCTAGCTTCGTTTGCTATCTCATATATGGCCCCTGAAAGATTCTAAGTATATATTTGTTTCTGTTACACTTGGAACTCAGCCATGCTGGATCGGTCTGTGAAATCTTACCTTGATCTGTACATTCATCCTGGGCACTAGCTCCTCAGGCATTATGACTGTGTAACGTTCACGGCCAGTCAGCCCAAGACTCTCGGCATCCTCACCAGGCAAATACTGCAGAGGGATCACTCCCATCCCCACCAGATTGCTGCGGTGAATCCTCTCGTAGCTTTCAGCAAGGACTGCTTTGATGCCCTGAAAAAGCACTTTATTAACAACTTCTCAAACATTAGATCCAAAACCTAAAAAAAGAGAGTATAAACTATATAATGCACATTTTAAATACTCATTAAATAAAGATAGTATTGCAAAGCAACAGATCTCCTAATTCTAAAACTACAATTGCCTAACACAGACAAAATTTGTATATTTTAATATATGTATTTTAATGGTGTTGTATTTTTCTGTGTATTTTAACCATGTTATACCCTGCCTCAAGCCATGGGGGTTGGTAGGAAACAAAATGATGTTGTTAAAAAACAGCTCACTTACCAGCAGAAAAGGTCCCTTTGCAGCCCAGTCTCGGGAGCTTCCAGAGCCGTACTCCTTACCAGCCAGGATGATAAGAGGGTGACCTGCTTGCTGGTATCTCCAAGAAGCATCAAACACGTCAAGCTACAGTCACACAATGCAATTATTATCAGAACGATCAAAGAAACAATATCTTCAACAGATAAACTGTGTTACTTCTGGGCCTGTTGCAAATCAACCCCCAGGTTTTTAAATATGTATAGGTTGCTTACCTGTAACCGTATTTCTTCGAGTGGAAGTCTGTGAAATTCGCACATATGGGTTAAACTGCGCCTGCGCAGACTTTCGGAACATTCTAGAGCTTCAAAAGAGTCAATTTGGCGGAAGCCCCGCCCATCTCCCCATAGACTATATAAGCCCGAAGGCGGGGCTTCGCCTCAGTTCTCAACCGACAGAAAGCAGCTGAAAACAAGGCATGACACAGCGGGGAGGACGGGCGGGGCTGTGCGAATTTCACAGACTTCCACTCGAAGAAATACGGTTACAGGTAAGCAACCTATACTTCTTCTACGTGGAGTCTGTGAAATACGCACATATGGGTGACTAGCAAGCTACTAACCTGGAGGTGGGTCATGCCACGCAGGAAAACAGCACGGCTCTCCCAAAGGCAGCATCCTTTTTCTCCTGGACATCCATTTTGTAGTGAGCGGCGAAGGTGGATGGAGTTGACCACGTGGCCGCTTTACAGATGACATCCAATGGTATGCCCCGAAGGAAAGCTTGGGACGTGGATAGCGCCCTTGTCGAGTGCGCAACAATCTGGTGTGGAGGCTCCTTGCCCGCCAGTTGATAGGCTAGACGAATCGTGGAGGTAATCCAGGACGCCAACCTCTGAGAGGTTACCGGGAGACCAAGCTCGTCCTTCCTGTATTTAAGGAAAAGTCTAGGCGACTTCCTGTGGGGAGCTGTCCTATGTATGTAGTATAACAGGGCTCTCTTGACATCCAAAGCGTGTAAGGCATACTCTAATGCAGAGGCGGGCTTTGGAAAAAAAGTCGGTAAGACAATGTCTTGACAAATGTGAAACTGTGAAACAACTTTAGGTAAAAACGTCACATCCGTCCGTAGTACAACCTTGTCCTCATGGAAACGGATGTATGGAGAGTCCGCCCGGAGGGCAGTGAGCTCACTAGCCCGCCTGGCGGACGTAATTGCCACTAAAAACGCTGTCTTCCATGACAGATGTGCTATATCGATGGAAGCCATGGGCTCGAAGGGCGGCTTCGAAAGCTGTGACAGCACCAGCTCGAGGCTCCATGCCGGAGGGGGCATAGACGTAGGCGGATGTATATTTTTGTACCCTTTCAGGAAAAGCTGCACTAAAGGATCTTGAAAAAGGGATGGTTGGCCAGCCTTCCTTCGAAACCAAGAGAGCGATGCAACGTAGCACTTAATTGAAGAAAGGGACATACCCCTCTCTGATAGGTAAACAAGGAAGTCCAACACCGTTGACGTGGAGGCGAAAATAGGATCAACTCCTATGGCTGAAACAAAGGACTTGAAGCGGGACCACTTATAGGTGTAAGCCTTCTTAGTGGAGACCTTCTGAGCTGCATTGATTATGAGGCGGACAGCGTCAGAGAGGTGGACCGTGGTTTCAGTCTCCAAGCCGTTAGCCGGAGGGACGACACCTCGGGATGTCTGACAAGGGCGTCCTGAATTGTGAGGAGGTCGGCGCTGCAGCGAAGCCGAACATAATCGCCGCTTGACGCTTTGAGTAGCGGCGCGAACCATGGCTGGCGGGGCCACCACGGGGCTATTAGGATGTAGTCCGCGTTGTCTGAGATGATTTGCGAAACCACTCTGGTTAGAAGAGGAAGTGGAGGGAAGGCGTAAAGGAGGCCTGGCGTCCAAGAGAATAGGAAGGCGTCTCCTAAGCAACCGGGGAATGCGCGAGGGTGCATCCGAGCGCAAAAGCGGGGGCAATGAGCGTTCGCCGGAGATGCGAAGAGGTCGATCTGAGGAGTCCCCCACCTTCGGGTGATGAATCTGAACTCCCTCTGGTGGAGACGCCACTCGTGAGTGTCTGAGTCCGCCCTGCTGAGGGCGTCCGCTAAGGTGTTCTCTTTCCCTGGCAGGTGGATTGCCAACAGACGAATGTGTCTTCGAATGCACCATTCCCAAATCCTCATAGTGATGACTAGGAGAGTCTGAGAGCGCGTACCCCCTTGTTTGTTTATATAATATTTCACTGTTGTGTTGTCTGTTATGATCCGGACCACATGCTTGTTGACCAGGCGAGAAAAGGACTTCAGGGCCTTCTCCACTGCCAGCAGTTCCAGTGCATTTATGTGAAGTCGCCGCTCCTGAGGCAACCATTTGCCCCGAATTGACAAATCCAACAGGTGCGCACCCCATCCCAGAGAGGATGCGTCCGTCGTAAACGTCAGCGTTGGGCGCGGCGAAATGAACGGTAGTCCTGTGAGGACATTGCACCGCTTTATCCACCATGACAGGGCGGATAACACTGGTTGTGGGGGGTAAAGCGTCTTGTTTTGAGACTCGTGAAGCGGGTCGAAGGATCGAAAAAACCAGTTCTGAAGTGGTCGGATCTTCAACCGAGCGAATTCTGTAACGGCTGTGGTGGAAGCCATGTGGCCTAGAATAGATTGGATGGTCCAGGCCGAGGCGTGACCTCGGTCTTGCAAGTTCGTGACCAGGGATCGTAAGTTGCTGAACCGGTCCTCCGGTAGGTAGGCCTTCCGAGCTCTGGAGTCTATGATGGTACCGATGAACGTAATGGATTGGGTAGGGGTAAGGTAGGATTTTTCTAAATTGACCACAAGGCCAAGGGCCTGCAGAAGAGACAGAGTATAACGAATATCAGATACAAGCTGCTCACGGGAGTCTGCAACTAGCAGCCAGTCATCAATATAAGGAAAGACAACAACAGCACGCTGGCGAAGGTGAGCTACCACCACCGCCATACATTTAGTGAAAACCCTAGGGGCCGTAGACAGACCAAATGGCAAAACATTAAAAGAGTAAAAATGGTTGTCAACCGCGAAACTAAGGAACCTGCGGTGACTCTCTCTAACAGAAATGTGGAAATAGGCATCCTTAAGGTCCACTGTTGCTAGCCACGCCCCTTTCCTAATGAAAGGAAGAATGGAGGCGAGAGTGACCATACGGAACTTACGCGGTCTAATAAAAGAGTTAACCATCCGAAGGTCCAGGATGGGCCGAAGACCGCCTCCCCGCTTTGAAATTAAAAAGTAGCGGGAAAAGAAACAGAAGCTTGCCTGGTCCGGAGCCACCGGAGATATCGCACCCTTGTCTAGGAGAGTAGATACCTCCTCTAACAGGATGTCGGAGGCTGGAGTTACACAAATGCGTCCCACTGGAGGGAGGGCGTAAAATTCAATAGCATAACCCCTAGATACAATATCAAGGACCCAGGCATCTGTTGTTATTTGCCTCCATTCGTGTAAGTATGGGTGGAGCCTATCCAGGTACAGAAAAGGGGATGAACCTACAGGGGACTGGGTCCCCCCTGGGAAAGAACTAGGAGAACCTAAACTAGGAACTAACGAGGCTGGGGGCGAAACTGGGACAGCCATGGAATCCGCTGTCGCACCAGAACTAAAAACGACGCTTCTTGGGGTCAGTGGACTTGGTACCACGAAATTGACCCTTGATAGGCAAGGGGGGTCTCCTACCTCCCGTTGCTGCTGAGTGTTGTCGTTGCCTGCCACGGAATGAGGGAGGGCTAAAACGCCTACGTTGGTATTGCGACTGGGAGCCCCAGCGCTGGCGCTGATAAGGGTATGGGTGGTAGGGATGCTGACCATATTTGTTAAGCGTTTGCTTCATCTTATGCGAGTGTTCCAGCTGCGAGTCTGTATCCGTACTGAAGAGACCGGCCTCATCCATAGGGAGGTCTTCAATCAGGGCGCGATTCGACGGGGAAAGGGTAGAGGCTCGCAGCCACGCATGACGTCTCAAAGCGACTGCTCCTGCAAGAAGTTTTCCTGAAGCATCAGCTGTGTTCTTTGCCAACTCCTTCTGCAGGCCTGCCAGAAGGAGAGCCTCATGTTTAAAGGCTTTGGCCAAAGTCTGGTCAGCTTGCGGCAGAGAATCCAAAAATGGACCAAGCTTGTTCCATAAAAAGGTTTGATACACACTCATGTAGACCCCATAATGAGCCATACGAGCGAACAGGCAGGCTGAAGAATAGAATCGCTTAGCCATAGCATCCAACTTTTTGCCTTCCTTATCTGAAGGTGAGGCCTGATTCTTTTGGACCGGTTTGGGCTGGGCATCAGTCACCACAGAGTTTACCTTTGGCAGCTTCGCCAGCCAAGAAGCTGAAGATAGATCAATCTTATACATATTCTCCGCCTTCCTAGGCGTAGCTGGTACAAGGGAAGGTGCAACTCCTTCAGTTTTGATAATCTTTAAAAGGTATGGCAGTGTGGGGAGAGGAGCAGACAATGGGCCTCGCTGTTCAGAAGATGTAAAACATGGGTCCTCCACCACATTGGCAGGTTTAGGAGTAGGCAAGTTGAGTGCCCTCGATAACCTAATTAGCAGAGCTGAGAAATTGCGAAATTCCTCCGCCTGTTGTGAATCCTGTTCTGGTTCTCCTTGAGGAGGTACTAGGCCCCCTTCCCCAGCATGGTCAGGCCCAGCATGATCCTGGTCCTCGTCCCCCAAGTGGCCCCCAGGAGATTGGTGAAGTGGGGCCTCACTAGGCAGGGACACATCAACCTGTTCAGGTTGAACAAAAGGCACAGGTACAGGAGTAACTGCTGGGGCTAACATCGGGGCTTGCGGTTGCTGAGTAATAGTAGGGCACACCGGTGAGGGTCTTGAACCCGGAAAAGCTCTGTCACTTTGGTCCCGGTAAAAATCATAAGGGTGGAAATATCCACCATAACCAGGGAAAGGGGGAGGAGGAGGGTAAGGATAAAAATAATCTGAATAACGGTACCGGGACCTCAAGCCAGGAGATCAAGACCGGGAGACAGAGGAGACCCTTGATGGGCTCCTCGATACCAAGCACCAGGATTCAACTGAAGGAGAGCGGCGCCTAGAGGCCCTCTCATCACCGCGGCCCCGACGCTCAGCGCGCATGCTCTGCTCCTCCAGCGTCGATAGATGGCGCCGAGAGACTTTGGGAGGAGGCGTGGTCGAACCCGAGGCGCGCGGGAGAGGCGAGCCCGATATCGGCGCCGGAGCGCGCCCTGGGCGATCAGGAGTGTTGCCGCTCCATTCCTTCTCTAAGTTGCAGGCAGCTTCGGCCGACGAAAGTTGAGGCGGCGCCTCCCCTGCCTCCATAGAAGCGGGCGGGGCTGGCTCCCGAGAGGCACAGCCGACCATTAAGCTCCGATCCGGAGGACTCTGGGGCTCAGAGCCAGAGAGTTGCCTCCCTTTCTTAGGCTTTTTATGGCAGTCTTTAGCCTCTTTATGGGGCTTGGAAGGCTTGAGTTTCTTTTGCGCCAGTCCCTCTCCCCTCTGAGGGTTCTCCACAGACTCCTCCCTCGGCAGGAGCACTTCCTTTGCCCCCGAAGAGGACGGTAAGGATGGCGGCTCAGAGGCAGGTCTTTTGCCCAATAGGGCCCCTTCCGGAGCCAGGGCTTGCTCATATAGAGTAGCTTTTAAGCGAGCCTCTCTATTTCTCCGAGCCTGCGGCGTAAAACCTTGGCAGATAGGACACGTTTGGGGATTATGAGTCTCTCCCAAACAAAGGAGGCACATAGAGTGCCCATCGGAGTCAGGGAGCTTTCCGCCGCAGGCCCCACACTTTTTAAAACACAAAGTAGACATTACTGGCCTGACTGAGGATAGACAAACCGACGATCAAAGGCAGACCAAGTCAAGAATAACCGCAAGTATTGAAGATAAAGACGTAGTCAAAATCAGTCCGTGTCAAAAACCGTTAAATCCTGAGGTAAATCACTGAGGTAAATCACTGCACTAGAAGTTCCTACAGTCCTTGCTTTCTGGCGGAAAAGAAGAACTGAGGCGAAGCCCCGCCTTCGGGCTTATATAGTCTATGGGGAGATGGGCGGGGCTTCCGCCAAATTGACTCTTTTGAAGCTCTAGAATGTTCCGAAAGTCTGCGCAGGCGCAGTTTAACCCATATGTGCGTATTTCACAGACTCCACGTAGAAGAAATATATATATATATATATACAGGGATTCAAAATAAAATTCCACAGGACTATAAATATGAAGTTGCTACAATATGTCAACCACTTTGCTAAATTAAGACTATTGACTAGTACAAATATGTAGCTTCATAACAGTAAAGACAGGCAAGCCCACTGCAGGATTTGGCAACTGGGGATGGCGACTATATCTCTTGGTTGGATTCTTAATTTCCAAGCATGGATAAGAATGTTTACTGTTTAATATTGGATTTATAGTAATTCAGTAAACAAAACCGAGTCCCATGTTGTAAGGGGGGGGGGAAGGAAGCAAGATATAAATAAATCTAATCATCCTCCATCATCCACATCTCCCAAATAAAGCAGTGGTTGATGATGATGATCCCATTTTTTGTCCCCAAAAAGAGAGCTTCAAAGAAGTACAATACAATGTGTTGTCGAAGGCTTTCACGGCTGGAATCACTGGGTTGCTGTGAGTTTTCCGGGCTGTATGGCCATGTTCCAGAAGCAATTTCTTCTGACGTTTTGCCCATGTCTATGGCAGGCATCTTCAGAGGTTGTGAGGTTGTATATCTGTGGAATGTCCAGGGTGGAATGAAGAACTCTTGCCTGCCTGAGGCAAGTGTGAATGCTATAATTGACCACCTTTATTTTTATTTATTTATTTATTTACAGTATTTATATTCCGCCCTTCTCACCCCGAAGGGGACTCAGGGCGGATCACATTATACACACACGGGGCAAACATTCAATGCTCATAAACACATCAAACAGAGACCGAGACAGACGCAGAGGCAAGTTAACCTTCTTCTGAGGGGATGTTCGATTCTGGCCACAGGGGGAGCAGCTGCTTCATCATCCACTCTGACGGCACTTCCTCATTCCAGATCGTAAATTAGTTAACCTTGCCTCCCCACTTTTTTTTATAAGTGGTACCTTATTTCCTACTTGATAGATGCAACTATCTTTCGGGTTGCTAGGTCAGCAACGAGCAGGGGCTATTTTTTATTTTTAATTGACGGGTGCTCACCCCGCCACGGGCTGGCCTCGAACTCATGACCTCATGGTCAGAGTGATTTATTGCAACTGCTCAACAGCCTGCACCACAGCCCGGCCCCTTTATTTGCATTTAATGGCCTTGCAGCTTCAAAGCCTGGCTGCTTCCTCCTTGAGGGAATTTATTTATTCATTATTTATTTCATACATTTGTACCCTGTCCACACCCCAGGGGGAGGGGGGAACTTAGGGTGGCTTCACAAACAGCAGTCATTAGATACCAAAAACAAACAGTTATAAAAACAATGTAATTAAAAACAGATAATTAAAAAAATATCATTTAAAAATTCCACAAGTCTAAATCATAGCCCGGGTTCTGTTCATTATCAGTGACATAATTTGTTATTATTATTGCTGCCTGAATGCCTGTTCCCACAGCCATGTTTTGAGTTTTTTTCTGAAAGGAAAAAACTCCCTGATTTCATTAGGGAGGAATCCTTTGTGGGAGGTGATAGCTGGCCCTGATTGTTTCCCATCTGGAATTCCCCTGTTTTCTGAATGTTGTTCTTTATTTACTGTCCTGATTTTAGAGTTTTTAAATACTGGCAGCCAGATTTTGTTCATTTTCATGGTTTCCTCCTTTCTGTTGAAATTGTTCACATGCTTGTGGATTCCCCCAGGTAGGAAGCAGCCAGGCTTTGAAGCTGCAAGGCCATTCAGTGCTAATCAAGCTGGCCAACTGCAACATTCACATTCGCCTCAAACAGTCAAAAGAGTTCTTTCTCCCAACCTGGACATTCCACACATATATAAACCCCACTTGCCTAGTTTCCAACAGACCGCACATCCTCTGAGGGTGCCTTCCATAGAAGTGGGTGAAACGCCAGGAGAAAATGCTTCTGCAGCATGGCCATAGAGCCCAGAAAACTCACAGCAACCCAATACAATTAAAATCTAAAAATATACAAATATTCAAAATAGAATCAAACATGAACAGAATTAAAAATAATGAGTTAAAATCCTTTAAACCAATTAAAAACCTAGTTTTAAAGTTTAAACTTGCAAGCATAATTGAATTCCCCAATTATTAAATTATTGGACCAATCTAGTTCTGTTCAGCCCAGCTCAAGACACATGCTGTACTTCTGAAAGAAGATTGGTCAGTACAGGGGAAGCATCAACCTTATCTTACATAACCCTAAATCTAAGACAAACAGGGAGAATACTCACTGTTTCACCTGATGGGAAGTGGATGGTTTGAGGGGCTTGCTTGTTAAGGAATTTGTTCAACAAGCGTATGTTTGCAAATGTTCCTCTTGCCATGACAGCGTCATTCCCTCGACGTGAGCCATAGGAGTTGAACTCTCGAGGAGTTAGGCTGCCCAGATAAAAAGGAAGCAACTTGTAGTTAAAAAAATAAAGAGATTTTTAATTTAATTAAAGCGTGATGTAACTTTCATGTATGGGACATGCTTCAAAGTAGAGTCAAAACATGTTCCAGTTCTTATTTCTGGCTTTTAAAAACAATGGTATGATCAGTCTTTTCAGACAGCCAACTGCCTAGACAACCACACAATAAGGCATGTTAATCCATTGTGAGCAACAGTAAAATGTGTAAGGCACAATATTTACCCCCACTTTGAGTAGCATCATATCATTTTCCTCCCATTTTCATTCCTACTTCCCCCCAAAAAAACACACAAGGCAAAATTTATGCTCCCCCTGTGAAGAGGAAAGAATGTTAAAAGCTACAATCCAACATATTTGCTTATCTAAGAGTAAGGGTGCATTTGTTTGGCACCACTTTAACTGCCATGGCCCAATACTACGGAATCCTGGGAGTTGTCGTTTGGTGAAACATCAGCATTCTTTGGTAAAGAAGGCTAAAGATCTTGTAAAGCTACAACTCCCAAGATCCTATAGCATTGAGCCATGGCAGTTAAAAGGGATGTCAAACTACATTCATTCTATAGTGTAAATGCACCCTCAATTTCACTGGTTCTGACTTTGAATTGTCATGTAACTATGTAAGTAAGTTGTTTTGAGAGAAAGATCAGCCAACAAGGGCCATTCAACCTGCATCCTTCAATCTGGTGCCTTTCAAGAGCAATGCACTGTAAGTATCCCCAACAGTCCAGCTGTCATGGGGAAGCAGACCTCTCTCAGACTCAGCTTAGGGTACCAGAGTAACTATTGTTATTAATAATAAAATTAACACCCATTGGTACACATCAGCTGTAATGGGAAAGCAGCCCTCTGTCAGTACCTGCTTATTGTTATGCAGCCGAAATGAAATGAAAACAAAAGCAAGCATGATGACTGGGCAGCTTTCATTTTCATGTCACTTCTCATTTCCTACAAAAATGTCGTCATTTGTTTTGTGTAGACAAATGGTCGACACAAAACAAATGCACGAAGGAAACAAAAAAAAACACACATATCATGCACATCCTTAGAAGAACATAACCTTTCTCTGAACAGCAGCCATCAGTAGTTGCAATTTGGTTAAAATATAATGGAGGAAGTTATTTGGAACTCCATATAATGTTTCCTGGTCTATTCCTGCTGATGTCAGTGTGGATGAAAGTTTAGGAAATCTCCCAAAAATAGAAGTGCATCCAAAAATATAAACAGGATACTTAATTGAGCAGTCAGCTCACGGCAAGCAGAAAGGTGAAGTGTTGTAGTGGTTAAACTCAAAAGGAATTTTGAGTTTAGCAGGCAAAGATGCATAGTTCAATCTTTAAAGTTATCAAAAAAGTTTATTTAAAAACAAGAACTACATTCCTTGATAGGAAAGAAGAGGGTCTCAGCTTCTCTCTAACTCCATAACTTCTAAGTCCCAAAGCAAGAGGAAAAACCTCCAAACACTACATATCTTCAAACACACAGAGTAGAGAGAGGTCAGAATGCAAAGATGACAAAAGCAGACGTCTCAAACAAAGGCATGCAACCTGAAGAATATCCATTCTATTTCACCAATAAGGATGGGAATAGAAAGAGAGAACAAATAGATACATTCTAACTGACATGGGGGGGGGGGTAATTCCCTCAGCCTATTCTAAATCTAACCAACTGTTCCTCATTGAGGATTGCAGACTTGAACAGTATGAGGTTGAACTACAATAGAAAGGAAGAGAGGGAAGCAATGCGGAGTACTTTGGGTGAGACAGCTGGGTGATTTTTATAAACTGCACTTTTAATTTTGTTTTTATGATGCAGTGCAAAGCACACTGCAATCTGATTTGTGTGATGCGGGTTGTTTTCCAGATGTATTATAAGATGATTCTGATATTTTATATGAGAGTTAAATATTCCAACTGGATAGAAGAGATAAAAAACTGACTAGAAGACAAGTGAACAGAAGAAAGTCACCCCAAAGTTTTTCTTGACTCACCCTCTGCTAGTTAAGTATCGAGCAGCTGGGCTGTTTCTTGCTATATTCCCGGCTGGAGATATATGATCAGTAGTTACAGAATCACCAAAATTGAGCAGGACATAGGCATCAACTATGGATTTAGGAGGAGGAAGCTCCAAAGTCTGAATGTGTTAAAAATAAACATTTGCATGAGGAAGCGGCATGTCGAGAAACAAACATGTAAATGTTGTCTTCATCCAAATGACAAACAAAGGAAACAGTTTTTATGAAATCAGGAACATCAAATTATTTGTGCCTCCTTAATTCTCTTATTAGTCATCCCTCCAGAAACAGATTCATGGTGACATCAGGGAAAAATAAATGATTTTAACCTCCTCTGGCTCATTAAGGCTTTGATCCCATACACTTATTAAAAGTTGTGCTCCATTGGCTGTGGACCCCTGGCAAGTTATTATCCAACATTTTTGCTTATTCAATGTTCTGCCGGACCGTTTATGTTGGATAAGCGAAACTCAACTATATATGTATATATATGTGTATAGCAAAGGCCATAAACTAAACCCATCTTTCAACTTGAATATGTATAGATTATATACATGATACTTCTAATGTTTCTGCTCAACGCAGTTTAAAGAATGACATTTAAATCTCTTCTGACTTCCATGAAGATAGCCTGTCTATTTACAGGTGTCCAATTTTGTTTGTTGCTTGGTTTGAACAGCCACTTCTAAAAGTTTCATAAGGAAATAGAGATAATGTTTCATCATTTTCACACAACACTGAAGGACACTGCTTAAGCTTTATATAATAATTGAAGCAAAACACCCCCAAGTGGTCATGTGCGCATACAATTACAATGCAAAGTGGGGAGCAACTAGAAAATATCTCAGAAAAGGAAGCCGGGAGAGCTACACTTACCAGGTTTTCAAAAAACGGAGGAGATTTAATATATGTGGATTTTGGATTCCAAGCATATAACTTGTCCGATGGAACATCTAAATCATTCCAAGCTTTATTTACAGTCTGTGAGGGGAAACAGAAAGAGAAAGAAACAGGAGAAAACATATGAGTATAACATTTCAAAATACATCCTTATGAGTAAGTTACTGAATAAAATAGCCAATACGGGTGCGTTTTATAGTGTTGGAAATCTGAAGCAGAGATGTTGTACATTTTGCCCTCCGTTGCTCAGTAGAAAACAGAAAGCTAGGTCCATCACTGATCCCATACTTTACATAGCAAACAACAACAACAACAACAACAACAAACCACAACAACAACAACAAGGGTACAAAAATAATCTAGTCCTTATCTGTGGCCCTGACAGAAATCTACCACTGAAGTATCTCCAGTGTGAGACCATTTCACTTCAGTTTCTAAACCACAACAAAGGTTATTTCCTAATAAACCCACTATCCTAGTGTCAATTTCAATTGAGCCAATACCCCAACACTGGTCAAGATTTTATAACTATTTTATGTAAAGCATTTTATGTACATACTACGTATTATATTTTACAGTAGAGTCTCACTTATCCAAGCTTCACTTATCCAAGGTTCTGTATTTCCAAGGTAGTCTGCCTTTTAGTAGTCATTGTTTTTGTAATAAATGTTGCAATGTTTTGGTGCTAAATTCGTAAATACAGTAATTACTACATAACATTACTGTGTATTGAACTGCCTTTTCTGTCAATTTCTTGTAAAACATGATGTTTTGGACAAAAAAAAGCACAGTGTCTTACTGAGGTTATAATTTCGGTTCCTTTCAATTTCCCCCGTTTTTCTCTTTTGTCAGTTTAAACAATGTTTCTAATCCTTATGGTTACAAATATTTGCTTGGAAATGTACAGTCAATGTTTGATAAGATCTGAAAAGCCAGAGCAATTGTGGTTTAAGAAGCCTAATATTAATAACCAGATGTGAGGTTTCCCTGCCATTCCCTATCACTAGTAGAAGAAATAATCCAAAACAATGACATGTGTAGAATTGTGCAAATAAGGGCAAAAGTGATAGCTACAGCTCACAGAAGTCTCTGGCCTATAGATATCAAAGAAGTAGATTTATATCCATAAAAACTCATGTGAAAATATACCAGTCAAACGTAATGGAGCTGCTGGATTATTCTCACATTTTACTCTTGACCTTTTCCATTTTATGCTATAGTAACAATAAAATGTATCAGAAAATTCGACACATTCTCCCTTTCTTCCTAACTGTGTCTAATGAATGTGTCCTTATTTGACTCATCACAGCTTGCTAGAAACACAGTGTGAGTGGATTATGAATGTTTCTGCGTCTCTGGAGAGGTTTGAGATGCTTTAGAGTTTGAGAAAAAATCTGTTCATTAAAAGAGGAGCTCAGCAGACATTCATATTGTGAACTCTAGCATGGGAATTGGAAACCTAAGAGTTCCTGAAAAGTGAGACAAGATGAACTTTCCACCCCTTCCAGCTCTATAAGGCTAGAATTTCATAACCTCTGTCGTCTGATTAAAATCAGTATGATACCGAACAGTAACAGAATGTGGAATGATGCAAAAACACAATTCTGATGTCCACTCAAGGCACTGAATGAAAGCAGTAAATTATACAATTCCTCTATGTTACAACAAAAACTATTACCTCTATTTTCTGGTAGACCTCTTTAAACATCCCTGGAATGACATGCTGGCGCTCGACTGCTTGGATTTCCTCTCTCAAAGGCCAAATGTCTTTCAGAAAGATCTTCTTTCCTTGTGCATTGACACCTGCAGTAAATTGAGTAGATGGGTTGAAATTGTGATGACATTTGGAAAAAACATTTACATGCCCACATCAAAATCCAGGACACAATAGGCAAACTTATTAAACTTGAGATAGTATAGTTGCTTACCTGTAACTGTGTTTCTTCGAGTGGTGATCTGTGGAATCCACACACATGGTAGTTACCTGCACCTGTGCAGCATTTCGGAACTATCACAGCTGTTTAAAATTGGCCATCACCCCGCCCTTCCTCCCCTGAGGGTATATAGCAGCCAGGCGGGGTTATGGCCTTGTTCCTTGCCGACGCAGCGGCTGAAGAAAAAAGCATGATGACAGCGGGGAGGAAGGGCGGGGTTGTGTGGATTCCACAGATCACCACTCGAAGAAACACAGTTACAGGTAAGCAACTATACTTTCTTCGTTCGTGGTGTCTGTGGAATGCACACACATGGTAGACTAGCAAGCTACTTACCATGGATGGTGGGCGTCATGCCAACGTTGAAGATAGTACGGCTCTCCCGAAGGCTGTCTGACGCATGGACATGAGGTCCACCTTGTAGTGGGTCATGAACGTCAATGGTGTGGCCCAGGTTGCCGCACGACAGATGTCTTCCAAGGGAATCCCACGGCAGAAAGCAGTGAAGGCGGCCACGGCTCGTGTGGAATGGCCTTTGAGTCCAGCCGGGAGCTCCTCACCAGCCAGCTGGTATGCCAGCCGGATTGCTGCCACGACCCAGGCGGAAAATCTTTGTGAAGACACCGGCGTCCCCCTGGTGTCAGTTCGGTATTGCAGGAAGAGACGAGGAGACTTCCTAAAATCTTTGGTGCAGTTGACGTAATATGCCAAGGCCCTCCGAACATCGACCATGTGGAGAGACTGTTTGAGCTGTGTGGACGGCTTCTAGAAAAATCCCGGGAGCACGATGTCCTGGGAGACGTGGAATAGTGTGGCTACTTTGGGTAAAAAGGCTACATCTGTCCGCATGACAACCTTGTCCTTATGGAACCGTATATATGGCTCATCTGCCCGGAGAGCACAGAGCTCGCTGGCTCGACGAGCGGTGGTGACAGCAACAAGAAACGCTGTCTTCCATGATAGAAAGGAAAGGTCAATCGAGGCAAGTGGTTCAAAGGGAGGCTTTGTCAACGCAGAAAGCACCAGCTGGAGTCGCCATGCGGGTGGCGGCGGAGCTCGTGGCGGGTAAGTATTCTTGAAACCCTGGAGGAACACTTGGACCAATGGATCCTGGAAGCAAGAGGAAAGTCCTTGGCGCTTGCGATACGCCGAGATTGCTGACAAATAGCACTTTAGCGAAGAAAGGGCTAACCCCCTGCATCCTAATGATGCCAGGAAGTCTAGGAGCAGTGGCGTAGGAGCTGCCAAAGGGTCAGTGCCACGGTCCCTCGCGAACTCGGTGAACTTGGCCCACTTGCGGTCATAGGACCGCCTAGTCGATGGTCTGTGGGCCGCTGCCAGGATGTCTAAGACTGCTGTGGAGAGCGGCTGGGCTGGATCCTCCACGCAACGAGGTGTAGCCAGGCGAGATCCGGATGCCGGAGGGTGCCATGCTCGCTGGTCAACAGGTGCTACCAGAATCACGTCCGCGCCATCGTGGTAGATCTTGGCTACCACCCTGGACAGCAACGGCACCGGAGGGAAGGCGTAAAGGAGGAGACCTGTCCAGCGGAAGAGAAACGCATCCCCTAGACAGCCCGTCCTGGACGGCCTTGCCCCCCAGGCGCAAAAGTGCTGGCATTTGGAGTTGAGGCTTGTTGCAAAAAGGTCCACAGTTGGCTGACCCCACTGATGGAAGAGGGCTTTGGCCTCGGCAGGATGAAGAGACCACTCGTGACCGGTGCTGCGAGACCGACTGAGCTGGTCGGCCAGCATGTTCAGGTGGCCCGGGACGTGCACCGCTACCAGGCGGATGTTGTTGCGCAGACACCAGTTCCACAGGGTCAACGTGAGGGCGAGGAGCGACCGTGATCGCGTCCCGCCCTGCTTGTTTATGTACCATGCCACTGTGGTGTTGTCTGTGCAAATCTGCAGTGTGGCCATGGAGAACATCGCGGAACACTTGCACCGCCTTGTACAGGGCCAGCAACTCTAGGAGATTGATGTGACGAGTCTGTTCGGACGGCGACCAGTGGCCGCGTACCGAGAGAGAGCCGGTGTGAGCTCCCCAGCCTTCCAGGGAGGCGTCTGTAGTCAGCATGCAAGATGGCTCGGGAGTCCGAAAAGGCATGCCACGGCACACGTTCGCTCGCACCAGCCACCAATGGAGCGAGAGTCGGACAGACGGTGGTAGGTACAGATGTATAGAGGGGTTGTCTCGGAGAGGGTGAAAGACCTGCAGGAACCATGACTGCAGGGTTCTCATCCTCAAACGGGCAAACGGCGTTACCGCCGTAGTCGATGCCATATATCCCAGCAGAGATCTTACAGGCTGGTTGGGACGCAGGGCTGGTGTCTTGCTCAAAGAGCCGCCTTGCGAAGTACTGCAAACCGATCATCTGGTAGGTATGCCCTGCGAGTGGCAGAGTCCAAGACCGCCCCGATGAAGGCGATGTTCTGAGAGGGCCATAGGTTGGACTTGGTGTAGTTGACCACCAAGCCGAGGTCCTGAAGGAGTGAGAGCGTAAACTGAATGTCATGAAGGAGTAAAGAACGAGATCGTGCCACCAGTAACCAATCATCGATATACGGGAACACCGTGACAGAATGAGTGCGGAGATAGGCCGTCACTGCCGCCATCACCTTAGTGAAGACTCTGGGTGCCGCAGAAATCCCAAAGGGGAGAACCCTAAAACAATATGCTTCACGACCAATGGCAAACACCAGAAACCTGTGATGCTGTGGAGAGATCGCGACGTGAAAATATGCGTCGCGCAAATCAACAGTCGCAAACCACGGTCCTTCCGGCAGGAGCAGGAGGATGGTTGGCAAAGTCACCATCCGAAACGTAGGCGACAGAATGTGTTGATTTAGGGTTCTGAGGTCCAAAATTGGATGCTGGCCTCCGCCCTTTTTAGAAACCAAAAAGTATCGTGAAAAAAAGGCTGAAGAAAACAAAGTAGGGTGCAAGGGAACAATTGCCCCTTTACTCAGCAGAGTGCTAACCTCCTGGTTGAGGACCTCCGATGGCTGTGTTACTTTCACACAGCCAGTCCTTGGCCGGGCACAGAAATCAATTTTGTAGCCAAACTGGACTACATTCAGGACCCATTGGTCCGTGGTAATGGCCTGCCATTTAGGGAAAAAGGAGGCTAACCGAAAACCAAACTCAAAGTGCACCCTAGGCAAGAGCTGCCGCTCTTCTAGACATGAAAAATCATCAGGGAGAGGAGAGGCATTACCACGTTGTGGAATAGAGCCCGATACCACACGAAGAGAAGACATAAGAGGAGAAGAGGTGATGGCGCTAAAAACGCCGTCTGGACCTCGACTGGTATCGGCCTCTGCCCTGCTGGAGCGAGGAGGCTGCGTTTGACGCGAGGGTTGGGCCGGGGTGGTCTATGGGAAGGATCTTGATCCCCCCGTATAGGGTCTGCGAGAATAGGAGGGGGATGGTGTCCACCTACCCCTGCCATACGAGGTATTCTGCGTCGTATAGCCATACTTATGAGCGGCTTGGCGCACATCTTGCTTATGCTTAAGCTTGTCGTCGGTGTCGGGGTTAAAGAGGCCGGAGTCATGGGCAGGCAAATTTTCAGCTAAGGCTCTGCCTGCTTCTGAAAGGGTAGACGCCCTTAGACATGCATGGCGGCGAATGGTGGTAGAAGTGGCAAACATGCAGCCTGCTGCATCGGCCGTGTGTTTGGCCATGTCCTTCTGGGCCCTTGCCACCATCAAAGCCTCTTGATGAATCGCAGAAGCGTAGGCACGGTGATCTCGTGGCAGACTGGCAATATATGCTCCCATCTTCTTAGGGAGATATTCTTGATAAGAAGACAAATAAGCCCCATAGTGGGCTAAACGAGTCACAAAGGCCGCTCCTGCATGGACTTTCCTCCCTAGGCCATCCAACTTTTTGCCTTCCTTATCGGCTGGCGTTGTTTGAGTTGTGGCCCTTCTCCCCGTAGCCATGTCGGCAACAATGGTGTTTGGGGCTGGAGGTTTAGCGATCCATGGGGCCGCGGAAAGGTCTATTTTATACAAGAGATCTGCTCTCCTGGATACAGGAGCCACCACAGAAGGAGCCATATCAGGAGTTTTAGTTAACTGAAGGAGGTATGGAATCGCTGGTAGGACCGCTGCAGGCAGAGGGGCCTGCTGTTGTTGGTCCGAAGGAAAAAGAAAATCCTCTACTGGTTTTTGAGAAGGCGCAACCGGCACCTTCAATGCCTTAGTAAAGCGAGACAATAAAGCTGAAAAGGCTGCATTGTCAACAGATCCAACCGGTTCAGGCTGGTCCTGAGGGCATGGCTCTTGTTGGGATTGAGAATCTGGTGAGGCTGAGAGAGACTCCAAAGCCTCCACATCCAAGGCCTCAAGCTGGCCTGCTGTGGCCTGGTCTTTCCCCTGAAGGGAGAGAATAGGGGGCTGAGAGTGAGTGCGCTCTGGTACCAATACAGGGCCAAACACATAGGCTCTCCCTCCTGGGGAGCGATGCACAAAGTCCTCCTGGGCTGGGGTATAGGCCTGAGGCCCACCCTGCCAAGTCACAAGGCTAGGGGGCGATACAAATTGAGAAGAGCCATAATAAGATGGACTACGGGACCGGCTCAGTAATGGAGAGTCAAATAAGTCATTTGAAAAGGCAGCCGCGTTCAAGGGCAGGAACGGGTCCGAGGGGGAAAGCTCACCACCGCTTATGACCTTTGATGTTGAGGCCTCTGGCAGCCGCCGGGGCCTGGAGGCCAGCTCTGCTGCTGCCGCCCTCGGCAGAAAATCAGGCACTCCAGGGCTCTTGCAGGGGCCTGCCTCCGCTTCGGGGAGGACTGCCACTTCCGCATCTCCCGGCGTCCTCCGCATGAGGTACCCGGTCTCGCGAGACTTCTGAGTTGGCGTGGGCGGAGCTAGCAAGGAGCCGGATGGACACGGCTCCTGCTGAGGCCTCGTGCGTGCTGCAGACGCAGCTGAGGCAGATGCCTCCGCACGCTTCTTTTTCTTTTGTTTCCGGCTGTGGCTCTCCTCAACCAGCCGGGAGGAGGACGCAGGAGCCGGAGAAGCGGAGCGTGGTCGCTTGGCTGGAGAGGCAAGGAGTGGCAAAGCTGGAGGCCCTTCCGGCAGGAGGGAGGTTGAGGCCTGCTCCGAGGGAGGTAAAAGTGCACGCTCATAAAGGAGCGCTTTAAGGCGCTTCTCCCTGTTTCTTCGGGCCTGTGGGGTAAAAGCCCTGCAGGCATCACAAGTTTTAGTTGAATGTGCCTCCCCCAAATAGAGGAGGCACTTGTCATGGCTATCCTTGTCGGGCAGGTTCCCGGCACAGCCGGTACACTTCTTAAAGCCCGAAGCCATAATACTAACTAACAAAAACCGAATAACTATTCAAAAATAAAGAAATAAATCTAGAGAGTTCCCTAACAGCTTAGTTCCAAGCTGCGGCGGAAGAAAAAGGAACAAGGCCATAACCCCGCCTGGCTGCTATATACCCTCAGGGGAGGAAGGGCGGGGTGATGGCCAATTTTAAACAGCTGTGATAGTTCCGAAATGCTGCACAGGTGCAGGTAACTACCATGTGTGTGGATTCCACAGATCACCACTCGAAGAAATATTTGGTACAGGGGATGTTGGAAATAGCAACCTCCCAAGCTTCTCACTGTTTATTTGTTAATGTATGTATTTGTCAATCTGTATTCTATGTGTATGTTGATTTGCCAGTTTGTATCTCTTTGCAAGACTGAATACAAAATGGAGTCTTGTGATTGTACTGAGCATGTGAAGACTCAAGACTCCATTTTGTTTTCAGACTTGCATCAGACCTCAGTGGAGGTGGATGCATGTATGTGTTTGGTCTTCAATGAAAGCAGATGTTTGTGTCCAGACCTCAGTGGAGATGGATGCATGTATGCTTATGGATTTCGGTAACTACAAGTATACTTAAAGACTATGGACTATTGATTAAGAATCACACCCTGTGTACTCAACACAGAGAGAAGCTACATCCTATCTATAACTGAACTAATACAAGATGTTTATGAGTAAACAAGATGCTATTTTTCAATTTTTTAAAAATCTCTGAGTGTATATTTTAAACTAAGAGGTTTCAAGGGAGTGTATATCTTTTGGACAACTACAACTGCAAAGAAACATTTTTAAAAACTCTGCTAACCAAATATATTTTTGTAGTGACATGTCTTTATCCTTGGCAGTTTAAAGACATGTTTTTTCAGTTTAACAGCTGAGTTACCTGTATGCCATTACATGAATACTTGTGAACATCACCAGTCCAGAGCTGACAAGGTCATGCTTTTCTTGACTAGTGGTTTTCCAAAGGTGGTCTCCACATATTCACGGAGATTCACATTTGTGAAAAGGATATGTGGCCAGAGACTGGGTGCAGTTATTTTTCAATAGGTTATGCAATAGGGGAAAATTCACATAACTACAGAAAGAAAACAGTTACTTCTAATTCTGTACAATTATTTTTGGATTCTTACTTATTCCAAAACAATCAATACAAAGACACAATGTATAGTTCGAAGCAATGTCTTACCCAGAGGCTCCTTTTCAAAGTCAATCCTTACAGTCCCAGCAATAGCATAGGCTATGACCAATGGCGGGGAAGCTAAATAATTGGCACGAGTGTTTGGATGGACACGGCCCTCGAAATTCCTGTTTCCAGAAAGGACACCCACCGCAACAAGGTCTCCCTGTGCAAAGAAAATGCAAAATCCAATAGTTTCTGGTGTGGGCCATGAGAAAGAGAGATCCTGGGGAAAAGCAACTAAGCCTTACGTGAAATCACTCTCTTTGAAATGCAAGAAACATTTAAAGGAGAAAGGGTTTAAGGATTGATTCAAAAGTGTGTCCAACTTTACTGGAATAGTAGACTGCAAAGCAAGACACTCTGCTTGATGCATGCATACACTAAACTTTTACTCAAGAAAGTTAATGAAGTCCAACCAGACATATATTGTGGTCTCATCCAGCTGTGTTTTGTGACAGTCTCCCCATTTTGGCAAGTAAAGGAAGGTTTAACCATCAGAACTGGCTATTTATCAATGTTCCAACAAGCTGCTATATATGGCTAGTCTTTAGCTTGAGAGGTTGCAAGTTGTAGAGAATTGTCTTCAAGGCTCACTAACAACACAGAATAATGTCATTTTAAATCTTGGTTATATGCCTCTGAATAAACTGATTTCCAATTCTTGAAATACAGTGTTCCCTCACTTATCGCTAGGGTTAGGTTCCAGGACAACCTGCAATAAGTGAAAATCCATGAAGTAGGGACACTATATTTATTTTAATATTTATACATTATTTTAGTAGTTATACACTATTTTAAGTCTTTATCAACCAATCGTGTGTTGATAAATCGCCTCCCTCTCCTCCCGTTGCCACCTGGGCTCCTTTTCTCTCCCTTTGGCTTCTCCTTCCTCCCTTCCTTAGGCTGTAAATTGTAATTTTTATGATTTATAATAGCCTTTTAGAGTTTATTGAAAAACCGCAAAACAGCGAATCTGTGAAAAGTGAACCAGAAAGTAGTGAGGGAACGCTGTAAAGGATTACTGCCAATATCAAAGCTCTGTTTTGGAAGCTATATTTAATAACATTTATCTTCACTTCTACATAAACCAAGGCAAGAAAACGGTCACTTTGCAAGTGTTGTTGGATTACAACTCTCATCATTCTCAACTACTGGCTACATTAGATAGGCTGATAGATGTTATAGTCTAACAACAGCTAGGGGGCTACATATTTCTTCTCCTTGCTATAAATCCTGTAGACATAAAACCAAGCAGATCTTTTACATTACTTTTAAATGAAGCCCGGGTGCTAATATATCTTACAGCTGAACACTGAACAGAAATATGGCTTACCTGAGTAATGGCTTCAACAACAGTCTCAGGTAGTGGTCCACTGTTACCAATACATGTCATACATCCATAACCTACTACATCAAACCTAAGGAGAATATTAAATAAATTATGTTATCAGATGATTTCAAGGTTAGTAATATTGATATATAAAACATTGGGGAGCCCCTGCATAAACCCTTGTGCCGGCAGGACTGCTGACTGACAGGTCAGTGGTTCGAATTTGGGGAATGGGTGAGCTCCCCTCTGTCAGCTCCAGCTCCCCATGTGGGGACATGAGAGAAGCCTCTCACAGGGATGGTAAAACATCAAACATTGAGGCGTCCTCTAGCAACGGCCAATCCTCTCACACCAGAAGCGACTTGCAGTTTTTTAAGTTGCTCCTGACACACACAAAAACAAACAAACATAAAACATTACTCATGTTCCAAAATATGACTGCGGAAATCAGAGCTGGAATTGTCCTGGTGACTTACAAAGGCATAACTGAGGGTTACACTACCATAAACATTTCCTTGGAAACTCTGCAAGGATTCAGTACCTTTGCCCTCTCTTACAAAATGGCAGGAAAATTGTGCTAGTTTTGTACCCCATTCCAAAACCGAAATTGCTTTGGGTACACTTTCTTTTTTAAAAAATGGCTGGTACTGGGAACTTTGGGAGACTGGTGGGCGCTTCAGAGGATGCTCAAAATGAGTCCAGGCCCCCCTTTCCTTGCCCCAGATACATGTATTTGTTCTCTTACTTTAAGGGAGTATCTGGTGCTGAAATACAAATCAACTGAAGTCTTAGACCAAAATTAATAAATTAAAAAATAACCTCATACCCTAGTTGAGCAAGATAAGGCATAACACCACTCTCCTTCAGATAGTATGTAACTACTCCACTTCCTGGGGACAGACTAGTTTTGATGTATGGTTTCACAGCCAGACCAGCTTCCACAGCTTTCTTTGCAAGCAATCCTATAGAAAAATGCACAGCCATATATTTATACGTAATATATCAATGTTCACATGATGACACTTTGCTTTAAAACAGATCCTGCATTTAGTCTTGTAGTGGTCATTCAGGCCAGGGCTCTCCAAAGCCAGACAGAAATCCTTATTGACTTCTTGCCAATAGTATTATACTACTTGCTTTTCTACTTCAACAGATGGAGAAACTATCAGCTATGCTGAAAAGCAATTGATTCACCTGACCAACCACACAAAAACTATAATCGACTTTAAAGCCTTGCCTTCAGGAACTGCTAAAGCAGCCCTCCAGGTGTTTTAGATTTCAACTCCCACAATTCATAGCAGCTGGCTGGGATTTCTGGGAGTAGAAATCCAAAATGCCAAAGTTTGTCCATGCCTGTGCTAAAGCCACAGTTGGCACAGCTCCTCACCAGGAGATATGGGGAAAAACAAAGTAAACTCCTGGGTTTTTAGGGAGGCAATTAGTCTGAATCAGAATGTGGATGTAAGAGATCCAGTGGGTGTGTAAACTGTCTTTCACCTTTCCCTGATTTTTTTTGGTAGTTCCTGTGTAGACAATCCTCTTCCCCCCCTCCCAGTCCTAAAATCCCCATTCTAAGGTAAAGGTAAAGATTTTCCCTGACATTAAGTTTATTCGTGTCCAACTCTGGGGGTTGGTGCTCATCTCCATTTCTAAGCCTAAGAGCCAGCATTGTTCGTAGACACCTCCAAAGTCATGTGGCCAGCATGAATGCATGGAGCATTGTTACCTTCCCATTGTTACCTTTAGCAGTACTTATTGATCCACTCACATTTGCATGTTTTCGAACTGCTAGGTTGGCAGAAGCTGGGGCTAACTATGGGAATTCACACCGTTGTTAATCCCCATTCTACTCCGGATTAAATGGCTGTGTAGAGGCAGCCTAATTAATAGTGGGATAACCATTGTTGGGAAAATGAAAAGCATGTCTTTTTAGTGGTCTGTTTACTGCTCTGCAAAGGGGACTAGCTGGAAATATTTTGCTGACTGAGGCATAGCAGTGACCAGCACTCACCCACCCCTGTTTCATAAGCCACTATCTATGTTATTTTGGAACCCGAGGTCCCCAAATCCCACTTCTCTTGGTCCTGGCACCCACTGAACAATCTGTTGCCCTTTTAGAACACATCAAGGCATCTGCTTTTGTCTGCTTAATGATAGCGATGACACTGACTACACTTAGGAATCTGTGAATGTTAAGTTGTGCTCAATAGGAATCCAAGAACAACAGGGCTGGAGTCTCATCTTCAGCCAAATCAGTTTATGACCTCAGCCAGAAACAAAACAGAGCAACAGGTTTTCAAGAATTTTAGTATGGTCATCTACTAAAAGAACCCTGGGAATCTGTAGTTATTGTAGAGGTTTCTACATATCCTCTCTTTAACCACATGTGAATATGTTGAGCAAATAAATGAGCAGATTTGGAGAGCAAGTGCAAAGTTTGTAATTTCAAGCAGCCACAGATTTTCAATCAAGTTCCTATAATGTAATCAACTTGGAATTCAACAGCAATACAGGTTTATATACAAATGTATATTACCAAGTATGCAGAGCTCATACAAAAAGAAAGAGCTCACACCCAGTGGGAATGGACCTACTTGGAATTAAGTGCTATTCACTAATATGACTAAATGATTGATTCCATCTCATCTAGTGATACATTTGTTGGATCAGCAACAAAAAGGGGGAGGGGAGGGCAGTGAAGTGATTCTCAACAAATGCAATAGAAGTTGTGCACAAGGACAAGACACTTACCTGCTCCTAGCATAACAGAGGGATTACTTGTGTTGGTACAGCTGGTGATGGCAGCAATCACAACTGACCCATGTGTAAGTTCAAACTCCAGGTCATTGTAAACAAAGTTCACCTTGTTATGGTGATGTTCAGGGGCAATTTGGAAACCTTTGAACCCTTGCTATAAGAAAGACCAAATAAAGAAGCAGAAGTATTTTAAATTAAGGGGTGGAGGGAATGCGTCAAAAAGAAAAGTGAGGGAGAGCACATGCGAAAGAGAGAGCAGCCATTCTAGTAAACAATACCAATTGCGTCAAATAGTAGAATAACATTTGGGAGCTGAAGAACTCCATGAAGAACCAGGGAATGTGGACCTTTTGGTTTTTCAGATATACAGTAGTTGGACTCTGTTTTCTCTGGTCATTCATGATGGAAGTCTGCGTTCAGCATCATCTGGAGGGTCACACATTTCCTCTCACACAGAAGCATGCATATTCAAGTCACCCCCAAGTAATATTATGGGCTATGGTTAATCATATTTTTTGTATCTGTGCAAGGCTCTGGAAGCAAACTCCTGCAGATATGGCAGGCCCACTGTATAATGTTTGACTGTATGGATTTAAGAATGGTTAACTGTTGTCTAGTGATACTGTGAAAAATACTGTTTTCCCAAAATGTAGCATTTTATAGAAAGGATTGCTGGGACTCTCTTGTCTGTGTAATGTCCCAAAGCAGTATAAGAAGTAAAACAAAATTCCAAAGAGATCAAAAATCTCTTTGGGCCCACAGAAGTGAGGAAGAGGGGCAGGGATTCCTCTTTAGAAGATGGCAACAAAATAAAACCTCAATGAAAGAAAGATTAGAAGAATTAGCATAGTTTAGAGAAGAAAATATTTATTTGTCCAAGACAGATCCATAAGTAAACATGGGAATATCATACATATGACAAATGCTTTACTAGTACAAGGGAGGACAAACTGTCTACTATATATTTAAAATCATTATACGTTTAAAAGGTAGATTGCATTACTATTCCATGGGTGAAATAAATATACTATCAAAAGGAATAAGTAGCTAGACAGTGGCTCAAAGAAACACTTGGAATTAATCATTTTAAAATATAGAAGCCTAGATAACAAGCCTGAAGCAATAGTCACCCTTGCCATGAGGAAAAGAAATAATCATTGTCAAAACTGGCATTACCTTTGCTCCTAAGCATGCCTCAAAATCCTTCTTCATATCAGAGACCACAACTTTGTCCTGTGGTCTTTTAGGGCCGCTACAGCATGGCACTACAGTTTTGAGATCCAACTCTATAATCTATGTAAAAGAGAGACATTAGTTTTGGGTGTATGTATGATAAACCCAAGTTACCATCCAAAGTATAGTGTTTTATGGCTAACAGCCAAAAAGGTTTTTTTATTATTATTTTTGTCAACATTTTTTTATTAGAAATGTTCCTGAGCTATATTATAATATAATATATTTGGGGCTATTCTCTCTCAAAATACAGTAGAGTCTCACTTATCCAAGCTAAACAGGCCGGCAGAAGCTTGGATAAGCGAATATCTTGGATAATAAGGAGGGATTAAGAAAAAGCCCATTAAACATCAAATTAGGTTATGATTTTACAAATTAAGCACCAAAACATCATGTTATACAACAAATTTGACAGAAAAAGTAGTTCAATACGCAGTAATGTTATGTTGTAATTACTGTATTTACGAATTTAGCACCAAAATATCACGATATATTGAAAACATTGACTACAAAAATGGCTTGGATTATCCAGAGGCTTGATAAGCGAGGCTTGGATTAGTGAGACTCTACTGTAGTTAATGACTGGGATGGGAATGATCAAGTTGATCAGTAAAATGTTATGTTGAACAATATAGCATAGAGGACTATTACTGTATGTTTGAAAATAAGAATGAAAACTTCCCCAATGAAGATCTCATAGCACTCTTGCCAAGTGCTGTGAGATCAGAAATAATGAACTAATGCTATGTAACAAAATTTGAACAATTTCTGTTCCTGGTTTGAAAGGGTTATTTCCTGTTTAATGGTGTGGTCCTTACTTTGAAAGTAGTTTTTATATTCCAGAAATTTCATTTTTGTTGCTGTCACAAATTATGTTGAATTGGTTGAGACTCAATGAACTATTCATTGAAAAACTATAGCAAAATGTCCTGCAAAAACAAAGTTTTTACAGTTTAATAAACATTTTACATGTTTTTATGATAGAACCAATTAGGAAATAATGTTTATAACCTGGGAACAAAAATCGTGTTACATAGTGTAATGGGAAACGTTTCAGGATCTTTCAATACAAAAAATGGATACAAACACTGTGGTCTATGGCACTGTTCAAAACACTATCATATAAAAATTTTATCAAGAGCAATCAAAGAAGACATTTTTGAAGAAGTCACATATTTGTGACTTCTGGATTCAATCTCCCATCTGATCATGCCAAGGACTAGACCTTAAATATTGCAGACCACACCACAACAAATGTCCTTGCTGGATGAAAAGTTCACCAAATGCAGCACTAACAGCTATCAGGTTCCTCCACAAACCTCCACGCAGGGCATGGATGGCATACAACCTGGCTGTTTTGCCATTCAACTGGGGGAGATCTTTCTTGTAAAGGGTCTCCTTCCATTCACTCATATGGGAGAGAAGAATCTTCTAGAGAAATTGTGTCACTCTCAGCTTGACACAGCCTCTAGAGCAGTGATTCTCAACCTGTGGATCCCCAAATGTTTTGGCCTCCAACTCCCAGAAATCCTAGCAGCTGGTAAACTGGCTGGGATTTCTGGGAGTTGTAGGCCAAAACACCTGGGGACCCACAGGCTGAGAACCACTGCCCTAGAGAGTGAGCAAAGTTGAACTTTTAAGTGAGGGGCACTGGTAAGATGAGGTGGGAAACCTGTGGCCTTCGACATTTTGTGTATTTCCAAATTCTATTGGTCCCAGCTAGCTGGCCATTAGGCAGCAATATTGGGAACCACAGGTAATTGACATTGGGAGGACCAAAAATGCCCACTCTTAGAATAAGGGGACTAAGGAATAACTATTTAACTAATACCTGAAAGAAAATTCTACATCTATTCCAGGTAGTGTCACTCTGAATGGCAGATGTTGGGAACATTCCTTGCTATTTGGTTCTTTCTCAATATAGAAATGTTATGACTAGCTCATCCAGTTTCCACAATTTTAGGATCCCTACTTTCCCAGATTACAAAAAATAGTAGGCAAGATTCTGAGAGGTATGACTATTTATTTGAGCAATGTATAAAATGAAGAAAACCTACCTGAGTAAACTCTGGATCCTGAGATGAATTATTGAAATCTCTGAACATTCCTACAGCCTCAAGGTACTTTCTTATATGCTGAATCTTTTGTTGATCCCGGCCTAAAAAAGGAAGAGTAACAACCAAGTTGAAATGTCAAGGACACTGTTTAATGTAGTGGTTCCCAACCTATGGACCTTCAGGTGTTTTGAACTTCAGCTCCCACAGTTCCTAACAGTTGACTGAGATTTCTGTGAGTTGAAGCCCAAAACACCTGGAGGCCCAAAGATTGGGAACCACTGGTTTAATGGAACAGACCATTCAAGATGCTGGAAAGTATTTTAAAGAAGATCTAACAACTGAGACATAACAATTATTAGATGAAATATAAATTATTAAAATAATTGTATACTGGGGGAGTTGTACGTAAAACACTGATTGTGCTTACTCTGAAAAAACACATTTACATAGCCAAGATTTTTAAAAATAGGGCCAAATGATTTGAAAAAGATTTTTTCAAACTAGAAGTATGAATGACAAATATGATTTTTCAGCGTCAAATATGAAAGGGGATTTCCAATCTTTGTATTCAAGATACATTGAAATTCCTTTGACATTAGTGATGGCGTTATCTAGGAGTTTGCCCTTCAAAATAGCATTACTTTTTACAGATCTTAATTGTTAGGATGATCTATATAGTATTACAACATCTGTTGTATAAATGTTTAAAACATCATGTTAGGAGGAACTGTTAAGCGTTCCTTGAATAATTTGGGGACTGTATGCTTATTTTCTTTCTCTCTAACTGGGTCAGTTTTGATTTCTATAGTCAATGGAATAAAGTAATGCTACCTAACGCTCACTTTTTTAAACCATAATCTAAAGTACAGTAGAAGGCTCATACATGCAATATTTATATTTTTAAAAAGATATATAAAACAGGAAATATAGCCCCAATTCAGATATAATAAAACATTGGTTATGGCTATGAAAACTAGCTGGTATTGCCCTGTTCCCTCTTACTTGCTTCAAGCCCAAAGAAAAGAAAATGAGTTTTCTACTACTTTTTGTAGCAAGTCATGGTTTCTGGATTAATGTGAATACTTATTTTATAAATATGACTAAGTATGGACTTTAAAAACCATAACTTGTTTGCAAATCAGGAAAACTAGCAAAATAGTTTCTGCAAGACATTTTCCAGTATTTGCATGCAAATGAGAAAACATTTGTTTCAAATTTTAACCAAAAATATTTCATCTCCACTCCACATAAATGGGGTTGTGCAGAGGCCAGTGAGCAAATATTCATTCTATAATGGCAATCTGTGGTTAATTAATATATCTAAAGTGAGCCACGGGGTTACAGATGTTACTTAGACTATTCTTAAAATAAAGCATCCAATCCAGCTCTACATTAATGGTTCCATTTCAACATTTGAGATGTGTTGCTGCTACTCACCTGTTTGGACAAGGTATCTGATGCTAACTTCATCAACTGGGAAGAAGGCTGCAGTGGCTCCATATTCTGGGCACATGTTGGCAATTGTGGCTCGGTCCGCAATGGACAACTGAGCAACGCCAGGCCCAAAGAACTCTACAAATTTTCCCACGACTCCAACCTGACGTAAATGCTGAAATAAATTAAGAACTGAATTCAGTCCTACAGGACATTGCCTTAATTCTATTTTATAAAAACAAAAGTCATAGTCAGAGGTGCCTGAGTTGTGATCTCCTATTCAAAAATAGAAACTGCACTTCTCAACTTGATTCAAAACATGTTCCAGGGATTCAATGCTTCTGTGCACATGTACTGAGAATTCTAGCCTTACCTAAATAATTATTGATGAGATCAGCATTACTAGAAATCAGATAAATCTCTTGTTCTCACATTAAGAGAGATAGAAAGGGGCCAGGCTTCATTAATTGCTGCCTTTAGGAGATATAGAAGTATATACATCTTTGGATTGAATATGGATAGTTAGGAACTCTGCCATGACCCTTCTTTCCGAACACTGGAAGCTCTTAAAAGCCAATTCCCATACCAGGGAGTTTGCTTTCCAGAGTTTCTAGTGTTCGGGAGGAATATACCAGGTCTATTTACCATATTTCATCCTATAAAAATAGGTTTCTTGCCTTGTCCATATTAATTAACATATTATAGCATATTAGGATAATATTGACAAGCAGGCTGAAAAAATACAGAAGTATTAAAAAGATATGGATGCACATTACATTAGGAAACATTAGGAAATTATTCTAATGTTTTATCTCTCAGAAAAATCACACAAACCTTGCCCTTGATATGCTTTGCTCGAATCAGGACCCTTATTGCTTAATGTAAAACTCCTCTATTTAGGAACTATCTCATTCGCCTTCACTGCCAACCTCGACTGGTTTAAACCCTATACTGTTCATGCCTCTGATGGGGGGGTTTTATGTCCCTGTTAATTGTGGCATAGCAATAAGTGGTGCTCAAATCATGAAAGGAAAGTTAGGAGCGACCCTTAATGAAATCTGCATCTTATACACTTCCTGTACATTTCCATTTTCATCCCTCAAATATGTCTCCTTTTAACTCTTCAAACAACTAGAAAAGTAGCCATCAAAAAAGAGAATCAGTCTCATCCTGCAGTAATAAATTGTATTGATTATCTCTTAGGCATTTCACAATATCAAACTAAACAGCAAGTTTTGATAGGAAGTTAAAATAAGAAAGTTAAAATAAGACACTTATAACAATACAGTAAATAACTATGATAAAACTGAATATATACATCATATTTTCTTATCACACCTACAATTTACCCCGATCAGCCCCACATATGTGGTTCTCAAACACATTATTTTACTCAAATACAGAACTTTTATATGTTATTTTTGGGTCTTGGCCACATATAAAATATGTTGTTTTGATGTGAGATTCCTAATACATTGTCCGTTGGATATATGGACCAAAGTAGAAGTGTCTTACTTTCTGAGTCTCATCATGCAAATAATTTAAGCATTGGGTGTAATTGAGAACAAAAAAAACAAAAACATGGCATAATCTTCTAGCTCATTTAAAAGTCCTTCACAATCTTAGTAACTCTTATAAGCAGTCTTATATGCTAAGACAATATTATAAATCATGTACTGAAGGTTGGGGAGTCAGAAACTTAGGACAATAGCTCCTCTAAGGCATTTGTGTATGAGATGACTTAAAAGCTCATCACTCACCCTCTCTGCCATACCAACTGATGTGCTACTGTATTTCTGCTCTTGTAAATCTCTGGAACGAAAACCTTATTGCTAGAGCAGGGTGAAAAACTTTCAATCATCCCAGTGTTTTGGCCATGAACTCCACCCAACATGGCCAGTAATCAATGACTTTGCAAACTACAGCCCCACCTCTGCCATTTGGAAATGGGAAAACAATGATTTGTAGAGATACCATAGTATTACCTTGGTAACTGTTAGCACTATGTCTGTAGACGTGACAAGTGGATCCGGACTTCCCATCAGTTTGTAACCAATCACTTCAGGGAGCACCATGCTGATCGGCTGGCCCAGCATCACTGCTTCGGCTTCAATGCCCCCCACACCTGATGAACAAAAAGGCAATCACTAAACAAAACAGCCTTCTTTGCAGACAGCCAAACAACAAGAAAAAGCTAGCAGAGACAACACTGGAGACACGAAGTGATCAAATCAAAACGTCAAGACATCAACAGTGCAAATATTCTTGATATCTTGAATTTTTAAGGAGTTTTGACTCTCAGTAAGAAATTCTATAGGTTGTAAGAATTTAGAAGCAGCCATACAGAATCTGACTCAATGCCCATGTAGTCTAACATTTTGTTACAACTAGAAGCCTGTAAAAGCATATGAACAGGATGTGGTCCAAATAGAGATGGGAAGGCCTGGAAAAAGCCCGGAAAAACTGGGAAAAAAACAGGAAAAAAACCCTGGAAAAATTGAGAAAAAATGGAAAAATCTGTTTCCCCTCAATTTTTCTGTTTTCCCCCCAGGTATTCCCATCTCTAGGTCCAATAGCACCCTTCCACTTGAGTTCCCTAACAAACTGACATTCAGAAGTTTAAAAACCATTTAAAAGATACAACTGTCACAACTATTGAAAACTCAGCATAACTCCTCTCTACTATCAGATATCAAAACCGATTTAAACAATCTACAACTATGCATTATTGCTCTTATTTGTCATGATCTGCCGAATACCAAAGATACAGCTTAACTTTGTCCTAACAGCTTCAAGTTAAGGATAGAACAAGTTAAGAACGGAACTTACAAGCTCCTTACAGCAGAGATTTGTCTCCCTGTACTCTTCAAAGGGACATGTATACCTGCTTATTTACTTACCATACTGATATATATGATGAATTTATCATAGAATCAACAAATATTTAAAATGTATTTGTTGACTTTAAAACAGTAGATTTAAATAATATTTAAGAGGTGTGAGAGATCTTAAAATGACTGAGGAAATTAAGAAATATTTTCTTATTGACAAAAGCAATAAAGAGCAACATTTAATCAGTTTGTTATGGTCAAAACATAGCCTGAACTGTCTTCCTGCTTTGTGATAATATATTACTTTCACAAATCTCTGTAAGTACCACTTGAAGATGGGGCAGGCGATTCTGAACACAAATCGAGAAAGAAGGAAGGGGAAGAGATGCTAGGTTGTTGTCTTTCAGTAGACGGTATGTTTATTAAATTGAGTTCTATCCTAGGGAAATGTAGCTATGAGACTATAATGTTGACCATCTAGTTAGAAAAGACATAAATATCATTGGCAGCAGACTTAGCAAAAGCAGGGTCAAAGGACTTGCACAGCTGGAAATGTTCTGAAGATTTTAATTTAAGGCTGTAACTCAGCTTTTGGTGGGAGATCAGCAAATATTGGGTAACCTCTGTGCAATCCAACTCCTTTGGAGCTGGGGTAGAGATAGCAAGAGGCAAGGCTTTGAAGAGAATGTGTGGAGAGAGGAGACAAAAAAGGAGATATTTTAAGGCAGTGGTTCTCAACCTGTGGGTCCCCAGATGTTTTGGCCTTCAACTCCCAGAAATCCTAACAGCTGGTAAACTGGTATAGGCCAAAACACCTGGGGACCCACAGGCTGAGAACCACTGTTCTAAAGAAACAGTGAAGGAATTAGGGAATCAAAAAGAAAAAATGGAAAACTCATTTGGAATTGGAAGAGGGTCCAACGTTTGGTTTGCTACTGGGTGTGGAGTCAAAGCATTGTTCAGAAATGTTGAAAAGACACCAATATTTGGGCTTTCTTTAAATGGAGCAATCAGTCAAGTATTAAGTGGGTTTTTAGTTAGATTTTAATCTTGTGGTTGCTTAATCATACCAGGGCAAGAAAAGAAGAATTTGTTGTTGTAAACAATGCTGTAAATGATTTTATTTTTTGAAGTTTCATTTTAAATAATTCTAAGATTGCTCAGAGATTTTGGAATAATCTGTCTTTCTTATTTTCTGATAACGGACACATGAACTAGAGCTTTGATATCATGGTCTTGCAGAAGCAATGGGAACACACTCATCCTGTCTAGGTCACAAGCCCACAAAAGCCATCACTTTTGCATAATCAAAATCCAAAGTCAGATTGAAATGGGTTCACATAATCAGTTTGCTTCAGGAACTCGAGTAAGATAAAATAGCAACACCTTTGTTTCTCATGGTTCACTTTACCCAAGCCTTGTTTCAGACACGAAATTATTACGGATAATTCAATGAAATTACTTTCAGATTATGTGTATAAAGACGTGTATGATTAAAATACATACATGAACCTACAAAACGAAATTTTGCCAAAGACATTTAAGTATGAAGTGAAGACTTACCCCAGCCAAGGACTCCTAAGCCATTGATCATTGTGGTATGTGAATCAGTGCCGACCACACTGTCTGGATAATAGTATCCATCCTGGTCAAAGACAACTCTTGCCAAGTACTCTAAATTCACTTGATGGATAATCCCAGAACCTGGAGGAATAATCCTCATGTTCTGGAAAGCTTGGGAACCCCACTGGAAGACAAAAGATAAAAATAGTATCTCTTGGGTTCATGAGAAGTTAAGGTTTAACCAACATGTTATTTTGTTTTACAAGAAGCCTATTTTCTACTTGAAGAGTTAGCAAAGATGAGATAAGAGATGTGCTCCAACCTTAAATCTCTCAGGTTTTGCTAAAGCAGTGGTTCTCAACCTGTGGGTCCCCAGATGTTTTGGCCTTCAACTCCCAGAAATCCTAACAGTTGGTAAACTGTCTTGGATTTTTGGGGATTGTAGACCAAAACACCTGGGACCCACAGGTTGAGAACCACTGTGCAAAAGCTTCATCATCCAACCCACAGAGATCTACACTAGGCCCCATTATTTTGTGAAATAAAATATGAAAAAGAGAATTGAATCAGCATATTCACACCAGATTCATCATGCTGTGAATAGCCTGCAGTTACACAGAATCAAAAATCAACTATAAATTACAAAGTAAAAAATGTATGTGTATGAAAATAAAACTTCATAATAACAAGACAAAAATCAAAGTTTGACAGGCCTGTGTACAAAATGCCTGCTTTCATTTGGTCTTCCATCTCTTGTCTGGCTCAAATCTATTATAATCAAATTGAGGTGGGTATCTTGTCTTGTGGAACATCCCATATCCACTTGGGTTGCCTTTCATGCAATAAAAAGCCATAAGATGCATTTAAACAAGGCATGTGGGGTATAGATGGCTTGTTTTCAAATATATTTTGCAATGCTTCTAAAAGTGCATAGTAAATGGCCCCCATGTTTTAAGCCACATTGTGCCAGTTTGTTGAAGCAAAGAGTAGGGTCAAAACAGCCTGCATGCTGGCCTCTCATGTGCCATAAACACAAGTTCTTTTCTTCCTCAGCCGCACTTTCTGGGGTCAAGGGCAGGCCATTTCCTCAGCTATTTCCTCTGTGATGAGGAAAAGCTGGGAGAATTCTTACTATAGGGCTGTTGTGTGTTTTCCGGGCTGTATGGCCATAATCCAGAAGCATTCTCTCCTGATATTTCATGTTCTGGAACATGGCCATACAGCCTGGAAAACACACAACAGTCCTGTGATTCCAGCCATGAAAGCATTTGACAACAAATTCTTACTATACCTTTAAGAACTCAAATCGTTCTTTGTTCCTTTCAAACTCCAGATCTTGATTCTTTTCTAAACTGTCTGGCCTGCAAAGAAAAAATGGATTATCAGTGTGGCAGACTTTGAGTAAGATGCAGCAGGTGGTCCGATGCGTGTGGGCAAAAAGAAAGGAACAAAGCAAGTTCTGTATTTATTTAGCTCAGCTGTTTTATGCACTTTAATTACTTTGCACCAAGGATCTAGAGAGAAGCAGTGAAGAGAGCTTAAGAAGCTTTTGCAGTAATTCCTACTGTCTGGCTCAAATGCTAATTCCATACTGTATGTAGGCAGGTTGGTAGAATTGAGGTGGCAGAGAAAAAGCAATGGAAAGTTTACTAAAACATTAATTAGGTAAAGCATTAATCCTTCCATAATATACTATGCTGTTGAGCTCACCAAATCTGTACATGTACTCCAAAGGTCCTTGAATATAAGCCAAGATAAGAATATAAGACAAGATTTGCTGGCTGAAACTAAAAGCTTACCTAGCCCAGCATCCTGCTTTCCACAGGGGGCAACTAAATATCTACAAGTAGGATATGAAGGGAACAATTCTCTCACGCAATTGATTCTCAAAAGCTAGGCTGCCTGCCTCTGTACCATTATCTAGTAACTCCTGGCAGTATATTCTTCCATGAATGCAGCTGATTCTTCTTTGAAGTTTAGCTGATAGCCACCAAAACACTGTGTGACACTTCAGATACTGGGAGGGTGATTACACTACCAAATGAATCTGACTGGCCAAGAAATGTTGGCTGAGGGTGATCCAGCAGGACACCTTGAATATTCTTACATTAGAAGATGCATCTGAAAGAACTATTTAAAAGTTAATAATTCAATGCAGCAATTTTCAAAATGCCAACTCTGTGCCTTTTAGTAGGCAAGGAAAATCAAAAAATGTTACAATTCCTAAGAGCGGAGTTGAAAGACAAATGAAGTTTCTTATCAACTCAGGCTTTACTGTAGAGCCGTTAGAAAAAGTAAAGCAGATGTCTCAGATAACAGATCGCAAGTATGAAAGAAGAGTGAATTGTTAGTTATTTAACTGCATTTGTATTGTGTAGGAAAGATGGTGGAGTCTCTGGTGGTGCAACAGATTAAACAGCTGAGCTGCAGAATTTGCTGACCGAAAGTTCAAATTTGGGGAGCAGGATGAGCTCTCACTGTTAGCCCCAGCTTCTGCCAACCTAGCAGTTCGAAAACATGCAAATGTGAGTAGATCAATAAGTACCGCTCCGGTGGGAAGGTAACGGCACTTCATGCGGCCATGCTGGCCACAGGACCTAGGAAGCATCTACAGATAACACCAGCACTTAAGCTTAGAAATGAAGATGAGCACCACACCCCAGAGTCGGACACGACTGGACTTGATGTCAGGGGGAATCTTTACTTTTACCTTTGTATATTCCCAAATACCTGGGGTCATGTAAAAAAAAAAATATTGGGCCAAAAGGGGTTCCAAGTGGAAAGTTTAAGAAGCCCTAATGTAAGGTAAAGGTAAAGGTTTTTCCTGATGTTAAGTCCAGTCATGTCTGACTCTGGGGGTTGGTGCTCATCTCCATTTCTAAGCCGAAGAGCCGGCGTTGTCCATAGACACCTCCAAGGTCATGTGGCTGGCATGACTTCATGGAGCGCCATTACCTTCCCACCGGAGCACTGCCTATTGATCTACTCACATTTGCATGTTTTCGAACTGCTAGGTTGGCAGAAACTGGAGCTAACAGCGGGCGCTCACTCCGCTCCTGGGATTTGAACCTGCGACCTTTCGGTCTGCAAGTTCAGCAGCTCAGTGCTTTAACACACTTCGCCACCGGGGCCCTAATGTAGATGTACTCAATTGTAACTTCTGTATTCATAATTTGCTACTTAGTAACAATTATGGTTACTCCATGTTTGGAATCCCCACACAACTTATTTTAAAGGTATTTACTTAGTTAAGTATACTCCAACTATACAACTAAGTAGATGATAGGCCCCAATTAGACAACTAGGATCCTTGCAGTCATGCCGGCCACATGACCTTGGAGGTGTCTACGGACAATGTTGCCTATTCAGCTTAAAAATGAGCACCAACACCCAGAGTTGGACACGACTAGACTTAATGTCAGGGGAAAACCTTTACCTTTACCTTAGATGGTAGTGGTATTTTCCATCACAGGGACCAACATGACCAAGCGTGGCCTGGCCACTATTTATCTTCAGAATCTGTGGGGAAATGACATTAGCTATTCTGCACTGGGCAGCAACATATGTCTTGGGCTAGTTACAGCACAGCATACCCCCATTTAAAAAAATTAAACCCCACTATACTTAACTTATAATTATAATGGAGTAAATATTCATTGCTATGCCTTACCTTTTATTAAAATCAACTTGGATGGAATGGTCAATCACTAAATCAGCAGGACAGACGGGGTTGATTTTTTCTGGGTCTCCTTCCAGCATCTTCACAGCATCACGCATAGCAGCAAAATCAACTACAGCAGGGACACCACTGCAATGGAATTATGAAAGAGAAGTCTGAATTGATGGAGTAAATAGTGTTTTAATATTTGAATTAGTTTTGTCCCTAAATTGTATTTTTCACTCTTACTGTGAGAACTGCTTTCAGTGCCAAAATCGAAAGGCAGAATATAAATCTAATAAATAAGTAAATAAAATATGAATACAGAAATGGATAGCAAGCCAGATGCCATATTGATTTGGAAAAGCCATACAATTATAAAAAATTAAAACACTTCAACCCAAAGGAACAATATTGAATAGGGAGTTTGGATATATACGGAATCTGGGCAATTCTTCAAACCATGGCTTTGGGAGAAGTAGGAAATGGGTGACTTTGGGGGAAGATGCAACTGATCATTTTTATGGGTAAATTTTCCTTTTGTGAAAAACATGTGGGCATGTGGGGATGGGAGATATGGGTCTCACAAGGATGATGATCTGATCCCTGAAGTCATGGTATTTACACACACCTAACTTAACAGAAAATATGAGAACTGTACATGATCAATGGGCCATAATTCCAGGTTCCTTAGTAACTTTTTACAATTGCATCAACCTTGAATTACTCCAGATAAAATATTATTACTGGGGCAACTGGACAGAATTCTTGAACATGAGTTTGTTCAAACAGTCAAGCATCTGTCTTCAGACTGGATTAAACAGAACATACTCTTTTGGAATAGTTTCAGAAAATGTATTACCTGTTTTCATAAGACCACACATCACGTTAAGCCAGGATTAGGACAGAAACTAGCAATTCTTGCACTCACCTCATCCTGTTCTCTAAATATATACCAGGTTTTCGGGTTTTTTTAACTATAATTATGCATCAGATTTGAATGAAGTACATTCAAATCTGGTTTCTTTGGACAGGTTTGGGTACTTCGTGAGATGAACTGAAGCTGCACCCTGGTTGAAGCTTTATGTAGGCTTGTGGGTTTCAGAAAGGCAGAGGAATGCAACAAACAACACTCTAAAGTTTCATTTCTGTGAAAATACCACACAGTGGGGCAAAAGAGAGAATGAGTTGAATGGCAATCTTCTAGCTACTGTGCTTTCAGGTGGAGCAAGGATAGTACCATGAAAAAGCCAGGCCATTCTTCAAACACCATCACCTTTACTATTTGAAAAAACTTGTTTTCAGATCTTATATCTCTGTAAACTCTTCAGCTGTCTTCTACAAAAGCCTCACATACTTCTGTGATGTCCAAACTATTCCATTTGTACATATATAGCCCTTTTTAAATATCACAGTTAGAAAACTGTGTAAGTTCTTCAGTTGTCCTAAGGACTGTGAAAAACTATCTAAGACAGTCTTCTGCAACCTGGACTGGTATTTGTAGGATGTCCAGCATAATCAATCTGCATTCTGCAGAATGGTAAAAATATTCAACCCCCGTGTCAAATGGATAGGGAACCCTTTGGGATGGAATGGAGCATGCCTAAATAACCTGTGGCTCTCCAGCTGTTTTGACCTCCAACTGCCAGAAACCTTAGCCAGCTTATCCAATGGCTGGGAATTTTGGGAGTTGGAGGCCAAAACAGCTGGAGGGCTGCAGGTTGTCCAGGCCTGGAATAGAGCAATGATTCCCAAACTCTGGCCCTCCAGATGTATTGGGCTTCTGCTCCCATTTGGTCAAAGTAGCTGAAGTTCAAAACACCTAGTAAATCGGAATTGGGAATCACAGGAATAGCAATTTGGAACCCACTCACCCTACAGCGATGATTGCTGTGGTGGCGCAATGGGTTAAACCCTTGTGCCAGCTGAACTGCTGACCTGAAGGTTGGATTGCTGGCCTGAAGGTTGCCGGTTGGAATCCGAGATATGGGGTGAGTTCCCATCTGTTCACTCTAGCTTGTGGGAAATGAGAGAAGCCTCCCAGCAACACATCCGGGTGTTCCCTGGGCAATGTCTCTGTAGGCAGCCAATTCTCTCATACCAGAAGCGACTTGCAGTATGTTCTCAAGTTGCTTCTGACACAATTTTAAAAACCTAGCTGATTAAAGTGCTATGATTCCAGTTAACTGTCTTTTTTCCATTCCATGGAATTTTTGAAATATAGTTTCATGAAATATTAAGAATTATCATTCATAGAGTTGTAGTGTCTCACCAAACTCACAGGTTCCAGAGGATGAGGCCACAGTAGTTAAGATGGAAGCTATGTGCTATATTAATATAGTACAAAATGGATCTTAGTGTGAGTTATATAAGAGAAGTTCCATTCAGAAATGAATTGTCCTCATACAATGAACTATATGGAAGAATTAAGAACTGTGCAAGAGAAAGTGGGACCAATGTGCTGCTCCATTTTGATCCTTTTTTATAGTCACTATTTTTTATGAGCTGGAAAGTAACTGTGTGAAACAGGAAGATTACTTTGTTTGTTTAGGCTCCAAAGACCATTTAGGGCCCTGGAAAATCAGGCTTCGAAAGTCTATGGGAGTCTACATGTCTAGAAAAAGATCTCTATTGCAACCACTCTCCAATGTATGATGGGCAGTGGGAAGGGTGGAGTGGCATAGGCGATATCATTATGAGCTCTAGTGTGTGCCCTTCTTTGTGTAGGGGATTTAAAATGACTGAACAAGACTAGAGATATTTGGAAAGGATGAAAAATATTGGAAACAGGAAACACAACTGCTACTTATTGCACACCTTTTCATGTTGGAGCAAAGACATCTACATAAGCATCCAGTTACATGCTTTAGAAGCATATCCATTTATCCATAGGGAGAGTTATGAAAGCTCGCTTTAGGAAAACAGAAAAAAAGGAGCAGCCACTGAAGCAAAGTACAGGAATATCCTATATACCATTTTGGGTGACAACTCCGTATTGTCTTTGAAGACTATCAGAGGATTTATATATGAGGAACATATTTAACATTTCCTACATGTGTCTGGAACTTCTCAGAGAAGATTAACTGATGTTACCAATGTGAAGTTCTGATAAAATTAAAAGCGCCACATATAGTTGCTGTAGGTCAACTAAAGTTTTCAGGGTCCACTACAATAGGGATCACACAGGGGACCACTAGAGCAAATAATAATAATAAATAATAATAATAAACTTTATTTATACCCCACCACCATCTCCTCAAAGGGACTCAGTGCAGCTTACAAAGGCACTCCAGGGTACACCAGATAACATAAAACGGTACAGGAGTATAAAACAGTATCCCATAGAATTATAACGATAACCACTATCAACGCATATAACAGAAAATAAAATAGCACAATTTTTACAATTCAGAACATCTGGAGATAAAACTAGCTGCCATCAATTCACAACTAAAGTGCCAGAGTGTCAACCTCATATGGGCCCATTTCAGTTCGAGGTCAAAAGCATGTTTAAAAATCCATATTTTTAGGCTGGATTGAAGCACTTCTACTAAGATCATTCCCAGCAGAATAGGCAATAGTATTATCGAAATATATTTGTGCACGACCTGCTCCAGCGATTTGGTACACACATTTATTATGAAGCGATGCAAGAACTCAGAGATACTTCATCCAGAATTACTAATGACAAAAATACTTTTCTTATAATGGAATTCAAAATATACTATCCAACTACTTGAAGTTTAATATGTAGACTATCAATAAAAACAAAAAAAACAAAAACAAAAACAAACCAACAGTCAGAGAGAGATCTCTGAGCCTGATTTATGTATCACCTCAGAAATATGGTTTGAAATTGAAATGAACACTACAAATATACTGGCACTGAGAACATTTTCTGCCAGCCTATAAGAATAAAGTTCAAAGAATGGCAACCTTTGATTCCAATGACGTTAAATGAAGTAGGAATAGTTACTTTTTTACTTGAAGGTCTGTTTAACCAACTTAGTATAGCCTGTCAACCACATTTCAAGGCTAGCAGAATGAAGAGGAAAGGATTTGTTAGCTTTAGATCTGTGTCTTAGTAAGTCAACATTCATTTTTATTGAAATCCCACATACTTATAGCTGACTTTTTTGTTGCTTCAACACACTAAAACAAGAAAGGTCAAAAGGACTGTTTTATCACTTATTCTCTAGGGTTCTCAAAACTCTCCAAAGAAAACAGTACAGTGCAAATATAAAGCTAAATACAACTAAAAGCTGGATCAAGAACTGTACTTTCTGATCCTATCTAAAAGGGAAAAAAGCAGAACATAGATAATCTACAAACAATGGTTGGGATTTTCTGGCAAAAAATGATGTAAACTTTCTCTACAACCCCCAAAAGAAATCTGAATTTTAACAATTTTTCAAGATGTGTGTGGTTTAATAAGAATAGATCCCAAAACAGAATAAACTTTTGTGACTGTAGTCATAACGCTTGAAAAGTCTGTACATAAAGTAAGAAACAAGCAAGTAAAATGGTATTGACAACAAGCATGTGACTGTTAAGTTCTCAACCCCCCCTGCCGACAAAACTGTCACAAATACATAAACACAAACAAAATATCTACAGAATATAGTAGCAATTAATGATAACAAATAACCAGAACACAAACTCAATGCCACCAAAACCTGCTCCTGAAACTTGTAGTAAAACGTCAAATCATCAGGCCCTGTATTTCTTAACCAGTTAGGCCAGGAAAATATGAAATTGTTATTTGATGTCATCAAGATGACAGGTTAGAGAGAAACATGGCATTGGGGAAGTAACTAATTCATTTACTTTAGTGTTAATCGGGCCC
The DNA here is from genome assembly GCF_035594765.1 of Anolis carolinensis. Lineage (NCBI taxonomy): Eukaryota > Metazoa > Chordata > Lepidosauria > Squamata > Anolidae > Anolis > Anolis carolinensis. The sequence continues at coordinate 226,163,285 of NC_085842.1, read as the reverse complement.
TTTCATACCCAAAAACTAATCTTGCCGCATTTTTAGAGTCAGATTTATTCTGTGCTATGTGTTATTATCACCACTGGTCTATCTGAATTGTCTCATTTTTGAGTTCTGCAAATGTTAGGTTGGGAGAAAGCAAAGCGAAATTACAGGTTGATTTACTATATTTTGTTGTAAGAAGATATGATTTACAGATGTGTGCTGTTGAAGCATGTGAACAAAAATACTGTATTAACATGCTATGGAAATTGTATATTCCAAAAATATTTAAATACTCTCACAAAAGTAATCCATATGTTTGGAATGAAACAAAGACAAGTAACTGACAGAGACCTGCAATCAGTGAAAGGCAAGATGTGCAGCTAGCAAAAAGGACCTTTTTAGCAGATGATACCTGGTTGTGGAATGGACTTCCCATTACCTATATATGTTTTTTTTCACTGTCGGGTATAATGCTCCAGAGCACTTATGTTGCTATACTTGTGTTCTCCCAAATATCTATCCTTGTGGTATTCTAGTGATCTTTGCTTTTTCTATTTTTTAAAACAATCATTTTGGCCTTTCGACTGCTTTTTCTTGTGCTGGTTTAGCAGAATTTTTCTGTTGGCTTTACAAGGGTGTATGTGTGTAAGATAAGCCTGCTTTCAGTATGAACAAACTATGTGTATGGCGGCTGTTAGCATGACACCACAAGTTCCTGATAACATTTCATTTTGGTGGCATGCTGAAAGGGCCAATCTGAACACTAAAGTGCAACAATATCCATTTTTGCTGCTGGAATCACAACTTCACACAGGCTGTATGTTCTTCTAGGGGCTAAGCAGGGCTGACAAGAGTCTTGCAGCTCATTCTCATTTGAATGGTTAGACTAAAATACAGCCACAGCCAGTCTCTGATGTTTATGTTAAATGAATCTTGTACCTCCGAAAATGGTTGTATTTTTATTTATGGCTTTGGGTGGTTCCGGACAAAGCCTTTAATGTGCAATTGCCCTATCTCATTGATAGAAGTCTGCAGGCAATTCAGACAATCCCATCTATCATTTCTAACCACTCAATTCTCCCCCTGCCATCATTATTTCTGCTAGTTTTTTTGTAACTTACGTAAAATCTTGCAGAATGACTCGGGCAGGCTTAAATGGCACTTCAATGTTCTTGTGCTGCATCTCCTTCCAGTTGAGGACATTTTCAACATCATGTTTCTTCACTAGGAACTCATCACAGTTGCGAACTGCAGCCTCCAGCAGGACTCTGATAGAAAATGGTAAACGTTCTGGAAGGAAGATGAAGAGACAAAAAATTACACTATGCAACACAGTTTTGTTCTTGGGTTACAAATGTCATTTCCTAATTGGTTCTATCATAGAAACATGAAAAAAGCTTATTAAACTGCAAAACTCTGTTTTTGCGGGACATCCTACAGCACACTTTGCTAAAGTTTTTCAATGAATATCTGATAGTGTCTCAACCAATTCAACATAGTTTGTGGCAGCAACAAAATCAAAGTTTCTGGAGTATAACAACTATTTTCAAAGTAAATACTGCACAATTAAACAGGAATAATACAAACCAGAAACAGATTTTTTCACATTTTGTTATATAGTGTAATAGAGCAGGACAACAAAGTCAATTCCTCATGTCATCAAAAAAAAGACAGGGCTATCAGAAGCCAAACCTTTTAAATGTTTGTTGTTATTATATGTCTTCAAGTTAGCTTACAGATGCCCTTATCTTATGGTTTTCTTGGCAAGATTTATTCAGTAGAGGTTTCGCATCACCTTACTTTTAGGGCAAGAGGATGTCACTTAGCTGAAATCATTTAGTGGGTTTCCATGGTTGAGCAGGGATTTGAACCCTGGTCTCATAGAGCCCTAGATCAGACTATTACATCATGCTGTCTCTTTTTAATATGCAATGGTATTATATGCTCCATATGAAGTAATGAAAGTGGGATTAGGTTGTGTTATCCCAATAATTTAGACGTTTTACCTGCTGCTACAAACAGGAAAAGAAGGAAAGGGAAATCTCTAAATATGTGCTGACTAGTAGTGGGCATAGGAAGCTGCAAGTGTCTGTATACCTTCCTGCAAGCTTAGGTGACAATGTTTCTTCTCTCTGCATTTCATGCCTCAAAAGTATCAAGGCAATTGAAAGTCAAATCCTTATACAGTAGAGTCCTGCGTATCCGACTTTCGGAAATCTGACACACCATATTATCCAATGCCCTTACACCCAGGGCTGCCCTCCCTCACTCGCTCACTCACCTGGCCGGGTCCTGGTGCTGCCGGGACCTGGCCGGGTCCGTGAGCAAGGGACGGAGGGCGGGCAAATGAAGGAAGGCAGCAAAGGCCCTCCCTGGCTGGCTCGCTCGCTCACTCACCTGGCCAGGTCCTGGTGCTGCCAGCACCCGGCTGAGTGAGTGAGTGATGGATGGAGGGCGGGCGAGTGAAGGAGGGTGGCAAAGGCCCTCCCTCGCTTGCTCGCCCGGCTGAATCCTGGTGCTGCTAGGACTTCGCTGGGTGAGTGAGCAAGGGACGGAGAGTGGGCGAGTGAAGGAGGGCGGCAAAGGCCGTTCTTCGCTCACTTGCTCGCTTACTCACCCGGCCGGCTGGGTCCTGGTGCTGCCAGGACCTGGCCGGGTGAATGAGCGAGGGACGTAGGGCGGGCGAGTACAGGAGGGAGGCAAAGGCCCTCCCTCCCTTGCTCACTCAGCGGAGTCTTGGTGCTGTCGGGACATGGCCGGGTGCATGAGCGAGGGATGGCGGGCGGGCGGGCGAGCACCCACCCTGTTATCCGATAGTTTCACTTATCCGACATTCTGCCCACCAATTTATGTCGGGTAAGTGAGACTCTACTGTATTTTAATCCTGAGAGTCAAGTTCTGTTCTGAATGGCAGTGACTCCCCAAGCCTGGATTTGTGAGTGGTATAGGTAAAAAGGTACAAGAGAGGTGGCCAGAATAAGTATTTTAATAACAATTTACATAGGCTTGCTTGATTTTCTTCCTGCTTTTTGATGGAAATAAAATACCATATTTACTCAAATCTAATGCTCACCTCTTTGACTGAATTACATTCCTAAAATTAGGATGTGCATTAGATTTGCGTAATATGGTAGATACTTTTTTGGTTTCAGGGTTTTGAAAACTGAGGTGTGCATTAGATTCAATGGCGCATTAGACTCAAGTAAATATGGGTATGTACTATGTTACTGGAACCTATGAGCAATAGCTCCTCTCAAGTATGAAGCCACTCTGAGACTGATTAAGCACTCTATAATAGAGCAGTTTGCATACACAAGAAAACCCAGCTCTAAAGTCACACTTACAACGCATTATCTTCGGGAAACAACTCCTTATTTGCGACATTTATATACCGCCCTTCTCACCCCGAAGGGGACTCAGGGCGGTTTACAAGTATATATACATACAATATATTATATTATACAACTATATTGCAATATTATTAGTAATATTGCATGTAATATAAATATACAATTATAATAGTGAATTATAATTATTATTACATTGTATTACAACATAATATTATTATTAATATTAATATTATATATATTCACGTGTGTGCGTGTGTGCGTGTGTGCATGTGTATACACATACACACACACACACACACACACACACAAAGCATGTTACTGGTAGGAGGGGCCTTCAGCTGGAGCAAGGAGACAAGATGGAGACTGTCTTTGCTGGCTCCCTCTCTGCTCTGGCATCAGAGCGTCTGTTGGAGATGGTGGGAGGGGCCTTCAGCTGGAGCAAGGAGACAAGATGGAGACTGTCTTTGCTGGATCCCTCTCTGCTCTGGCATCAGAGCGTCCGTTGGAGAATGTAATCCTTGTGAATGTAATCAACCTACCATATCTGGGGTCTCCCAAGCGTTTCAAACTGAAGAACCTTGTTGACTGGCCAGGGTCCAGTGGCTCCCCAAGGTGTGAAAATGGGTTGCTCATGGCTGAGATATCACACTGCAAATCCAAAACAGGGTTACTCAGTCACTGGATGAAGCACTAAGTTTTCACAGACAATGTTTAAAAATATCATATAGTTAAGAACTAGGAAAACACATGTGAGTCTAAGATTCGGTTTTTCAAAACATAAACTGAAATAAATTCCTTATTTGCTGGAATATTATTATTATTAATATTATTATTATTATTAAACTTTATTTGTACCCCGCTAGCATCTCCTGAAGGACTCGATGCAGCTTATAAAGGCCAAGGCCTCAACACACAATATAACAATACAAAACAAAAGGCAAATTAAAAACAATTAAAACAGTATAAACAACAAGCAGTAAACAATACGCTAAAACACAATAAAACTGGGCCGGGCCAGAGTAATGGGTACAAGATTAAAAGTGCTGATGTGACAGGTAATATATAAGGCTTATAGGGCAAGTGCAGAGTGTGATATACAATCTTAGTTCTAATAAAGTGCTTATGGGACTTGGAATTGGAGATTTCCTATTAATATGGGAAGGCACATTGGAACAGCCAGGTCTTCAAGTTCTTTCTGAAGACTGCCAATGTAGGGGCCTGTTTGAGATCCTTGGGGAGGGTGTTCCAGAGTCGGGGGGCCACCACAGAGAAGGCCCTGTCTCGTGTCCCCACCAACCGTGCTTGCGACGCAGGCGGGATCACGAGCAGGGCCTCTCCAGATGACCGAAGTGAACGCGTGGGTTCGTAGACGGAGATGCAGTCACGGAGGTAGGAGGGTCCCAAACCGTTCAGGGCTTTGTAGGTAAGCACCTGCAACTTAAATTGGGCTCGGAAAGTAAATGGCAGCCAGTGGAGCTCCTTGAACAGGAGGGTTGACCTCTCTCTGTAAGGGGCCCCAGTTAACATCCTGGCTGCCACTCGTTGGACCAGTTGGAACTTCCGAGCCATTTTCAAGGGCAGCCCCACGTAGAGCGCATTACAGTAGTCCAGTCTGGAGGTGACCAAGGCATGGACCACCCCGGCCAGATCAGCCTTCGCGAGGTACGGTCGCAGTTGGTGCACGAGTCTCAATTGTGCAAAGGCCCTCCCAGACACCACCGACGCCTGAGCCTCGAGCGTAAGCGATGAATCCAGGAGGACTCCCAGACTGCGGACCTGTGGCTTCAGGGGGAGTGTAACCCCGTCCAGCACAGGTTGCCACCCTATACCCCGGTCAGGATTACGATCAACCAGGAGGACCTCTGTCTTGTCGGGATTGATCTTCAGCTTGTTCCTCCTCATCCAGATAGACACAGCGGCCAGGCACTCGTCCAGCACCCGAGAGGCCTCCTTGGAATTAGGTGGAAAGGAGTAGTAGAGTTGTGCATCATCTGCATAGAGGTGACACCCAACTCCAAAACTCCGGATTACCTCTCCCAGCGGTTTCATGTAGATGTTAAAGAGCATGGGAGACAGAGTAGAGCCTTGCGGGACCCCACAGCTCAAAGGCCAGGGGTCCGAGCAGGCGTCTCCCAGCTTCACCATCTGGGATTGACCCTCCAGGAAGGATCAGAGCCACGACAAAACCGTGCCCCCAAGACCCATCCCAGAGAGTCGTCCCAGAAGGATACCATGATCGATGGTATCGAAAGCCGCTGAGATGTCCAAGAGAACCAACAGGGTCACACTCCCCCTGTCCAGCTCTCTACGGAGGTCATCCACCAAGGCGACCAAGGCTGTCTCGGTGCCGTGACCAGGCCTGAAACCAGACTGTGACTGATCTAGGTAGTTGATGTCATCTAGAAAGCCCTGGAGCTGGGAGGCAACCACCCGCTCCAGCACCTTACCCAAGAAAGGGAGGTTGGAGATTGGTCTGAAATTGTTCAGCACCGTGGAGTCAAGGGAAACCTTTTTAAGGAGTGGACAAACCACAGCTTGTTTCAGGTAAGATGGAAAACCCCCCTGCTCCAACGATGCATTAATGATCAACACAAACCAATCAACCAGCCCCTCCCTGGCCGATTTAATTAGCCAAGACGGGCAAGGGTCCAGAACCGACGTGGTTGCCCTCACAGCCCCAAGGACCTCCACCACGGCCTCAGGAAGAACAAGCCTAAAAGAATCCCACAAAATCGGACAAGCAGATGCCTCAATCACCTCCCCTGGCACTGTGGTGGAATTGGAGTCGAGCTCAAGGTGTATCTGAGCGACTTTGTCTGCAAAATGGTGTGCGAAATCGCGACACCGAGTTGCTGGGTCGTCAAAAGTCTCCTCCACCACGGGTGGCTGAAGGAGTTCCCCAACGACCCAAAACAATTCCGATGATCTATTTGCTGCAGACGCTATACGGGTAGTCATATAGGACTCCTTGGCTGCCCGTATAGCCACGGTATACGCCCTAAGAAAGGCTGTAGCCCGTGCTCGGTCGGACACGTCCCGAGAACTCCTCCAAGTGCGCTCTAGCCCCCTCCTCGTATGCTTCATCACAGCCAGCTCCCCGGTGAACCAGGGAGACGGCTTGTCATGACGCAACGTGATGGGGCGTTCGGAAGCGATCGTATCTATCGCCCTGGTCACTTCCCTGTTATAGAGATCGACCAGGACGTCGACAGGATCGCCAGGCTCCATGGCAGGAAGGACCCCAAGATTCCTCAGGAATCCCTCCGGATCCATCAGTCTCCTGGGGTGGACGATCTTAATTTGTCGTTCACCCCTGCGGAGGTTTAGGGTCGCCGAAAGTCTAAAACTGACCAGATAATGATCAGACCATGACACAGGAAGGGTGTTTTGTTCTTCCACTCTGATCATTCCACTGTCCGCCACAAAAACTAGGTCGAGTGTGTGTCCAGCCTGATGGGTAGGACCAGCTATAATTTGTGATAGCCCCATGGTCGTCATGGCGGCCATGAAATCCTGAGCTGCACCAGTCAAGGGGGTCTCAGCATGAATGTTAAAGTCTCCCAGCACCACCAGGCGCTGGGAGACCAAGGCCGAATTGGAGACCACCAATATATATATAGTTCCACCAACATACCACTTTGGGATTATTAATGTCATAAAAGTAAACTGATAATAAAATAATGATCCTTTGCTTCTTTTCAAAATAAGGTAATGATATTCACCCTCGTCCTCTGAAATGGGAGTTTTTGTTCCCGGGGCATGTTTTGTTGCAAAACACACAGAACTAAACCTTTTATAACATGTCACCTGAAGTACACTACTCACAGAGGAACAGACATACAAAGCAGGCACTTCTTAACATGGCACCTGAAGAACTGCAGCTCATGCTTCCAAGTTTCCGCCATGTACCATGTATGGGAGGTGTAACAGACAAAAGGCAGCTGGGACAAAATTTCTCCCAAAAAGCCTACTGTTTTTTTACTACTGGAATACTTTTTTGTCCCAGTTAATGTAATGTATTGGGATAAAGAGTGATTGTGTGATGTATAACAATGTTGACAAGCAGAAGTGACATATTTGGGTTGTCGGCAATCTGACCTTGTTTGGAGGAGGAACTGGAACTAGAAGACATGTAATGTTAACCCTTCCACTAATCTAACCTTCAATAAATTGAAATTCCTATACATTCATATGAAAAAACTGAAAGGGCTCTAGAAATGTCAATGCAATTCAAAGCTCTATTTTTCCTGCTTAGATGTCTTTATGAGGAGGATGTTACTACTGATCAGAGAGCCTCTGATATCTGTAAGAAAGCATATTCACACACAAACACAAACACATACAAATCGTGTCAGAAGCAAATTGAGAGTACAGTTATAATGTATAGTTATAAATAAAATATACCTTTTATTTCTCTTGTGCTGTGAACAAACTTCTAGATTTTTACATGCTGTTCTATGTATAGCAAAGTATTTTATAGTAAAATGGTACCAAGCTGGTATAAAATTCCTACCTCTTTTAAAATAATGTATTGCATGTCATTATTTTTCTAGATATGAAAAGATATAACACTCAGCTGGACTGGCAAATGCCTCGGGTCTCAGTGGGCTGTTTGTGCCTGGAGTATTATACTTTGACACAGGTGCTCTTGCCCCTACATCTAGACAAGCCTGATATATATATATCTTGACATTTTATCTTTCTTATTTTTCCTTCCTAAAAAGTGGAGTGATCAGGGTTTTCTCCCTGAGCATGCTCTGAGGGAAGGAAAGTAACCTGCATGCCACAGGTCACGCCTCTATTTACATGGAAGTCATGAGGTTCACTGCACAGTCAGTGAATAGAGACCATGGAGCCAATTGTGAGCATCAGCCCATATTTCAATTAGAATTATACCTCCTCCTAGCCTGGGTTCCAAAAGTCTTGGATAATGTTATGTATGGAGAATGCTGGCAACTTAAATGGAAAACACCAGGACAGGAGATAATTTGTTTGGATAAATCAGTACACATACAACACATGCCAAATCCCAGAGCTTCTCACCAGTTCAGAGGACTTATTTGTTGGTGTTAACTGTTGATAAATCCATGTTAACTTTATGGCAACCCTATGGATGAGAAACCTCCTATTCATCCTACAAATTAATGCCTTAAAACCAAGTGCTTTCTGAGAGGAGCCTGAACTAAAACACAATCTGTCACAACATCAAAAATCAAAACTATGCTGCCCTCCAAATCTTGTTGGAGCACAACTGGCCACAGGCTTAGCTAGAATAGTCAATGGCAAGGAAAGTTCACAGCTGTAATCCGAAAACATTTGGAAGATCACACAATTTACACCCTGAATATAGCTGTATTTGTTTTTATAAAAAAGCAACACAAGGTTACAAATTAGAGAACTGAGGCTAAGGCCATGTAGTGAGTAAAATGTGACGAAGAATGCACATTGACTTCTCTTTAAGCTAAAACACTATAGCAGTTCTTTTATTCTTACTGTACCTCTAAGGAAGAGGAACAAGCCTTCAAACGATGGTGATGATGATAAATTATTACCCACCTTCCCTTTCACCTGAGGCAGGGTACAAAAAGCTTTTTTTCCTCTGCAACATTTGGAGTTTCCTTTCTTTATTCCTGCACTAGCACCTTTCTGCACTCCTTCCTTCCATCATTTCGTTGCTTCCCTCCTGTCACCAAATTAGCTATTTGTTTAGTGCTTTTTAATACCCAGCAGAACTTTGCACTCTTAATCCCGTTTGCAATGCAATTTTCAAAGATGCATGAGAGTCAGCTTGGACCCACTGCCAAGGGCATTTCTACACAAGACATTTATCATGACATCATGAACACTGAGAAAACAAGAATCTGGCATTTAGAAAAAACAACTGGAGCACAGCAATACAATGAGGTGTGTGGATTTGTTGGAAGGGGGGAGTTTTGAAAAGAAATCCTTCGTGGGAGGAAATTGGAGAACACATGCATTTCCTTTTGAGCCCCAATCCAAGTCTGTTGCCTACATTTATGAACTTAGGTAGTTTGAATGAAAGGAAAATGGAAACATCCTCTGTTTTCACTGAACACTCAAAGAACTTGCAACTATTTATAGTACCTATAAATGCTTTCAGTTTGTCAAATGCTCCTTTTATTTAACAGTGTCTGTTATAAAACTGTGAATTACATTGGTCTTTATCCAAATACAAGAGCTTGGAAATACCTTGTAGAGGCAGTCCACAAGTTACAAACATCCGACTTACAAACTACCCATAGTTAGGAACGGGGGTGAGACTATAGGAAGTGAGACACATCTACCCCCAAGAAGGAAATCCATTCCTGAAAGGGTTATCATGGGGAAAAGGTGTCTCAATTGAAGCTTTAGCACCAATCTTTGTTTCCATAACAAGTAATTTGTAAAAATCCAATTATCAGAGGGACAGATAGTGAGGAGACATCTTCTGAACAGGGGCACATATGCCTAATCCATCAATAAACATATGCCTAAATCCATCTATTACTCCCAGTAAACCCACTGGTCAACTACTGAACATCAAGTCAACACTTATATGAATCACTTATTCAAATGGGTCTATTTTACTTGGAACTAGCATCTGGATCCCAAAATACTAATTACTGATCATTATAGTAACAATAAAACAAAACTAATCCAAAATGCTACAGAAATGGGAATGCAACAAAAGGCAAACAGAAGGAAACAAGAGTGGGAGCAGCTGAATTGGAGCATATATATTTTCTGAGGTGGATCATAATTCCCATTAAATCTCTGTAGTGACGAAGGGTTTCTCCCTCAAGCAATGTCCCACTGTGTTACCAGTTATACAGACTTGAATAAATCAGTGGTAGCAGACAGCATAAATGATCACTGGGAGTCTCATTTCCCTCTTAAGGAGCAAGACAAAAAAAAAATCCTGATAGCATCAAAGCTCCCCTCTCACCTCACAGAGATCAGCAAGGAGTGATCCCATTTGTTTCTACTATTTTAGAGGGAAGCAGTAATGTGTGTGTAAAATTCCTTCAACCAATAAAAAATTCCTCCATTGTTTACTCTGCGTTATGATTTAATGGGTAAATAACCAGGGGTAGAGATTGTGCTCCTTATAGTCCACAGTGCTATATAAATAACAATGAGAATTATGCATTCCAGTGCAAGGCACAGGCTGGGAGCTAACTTGAAAGAAGCACGGCCTGCCACCCAATGTGGTTGGCAGCTTTCAAAATGTTAGTTACTCATGTGATGCAATGTACTTGGGACTTTCCCTGTGAGTTGTCACAGGTGCTTTTCATCTGAGAGGAAAATGAATACATCAGAATACCTCTGTGGCTGTTGCACACATGAGCATTGAGAGATATTTCAGATAACAAATTGAAGATTTTTTTTTAAAGTCTGAGAATTATCTCCTTTTGCCAGGCTTTTGGTGGAGAGGATGGAAACATCAGGGAGTATTTTTAAGTCGATATTTGACATGCAGGTCTGCAATCATGTTATCTTCCATGACACTCTTTTCCACCACTACTCCACTGGCTTTCTGTTCCTTTGCCCAATAAATCAGCATAATGTGTATTTGTTAATAAGTATCTTTCAGTTTCTTCTTCCTTCTTTTTTCCTAGGTACATTTCTAAAGATATTACTACTGTCACCATTACAGCCTTGCCATTGATGTCATATTAGTCTCATGATTCGTGTGAGAATTTGGTATCATCTCATTTACTGCATGTGAAAAGTGCAGTTTTGACTATTTCAGCTCTAGGGATAGAATGAATACTTGAATTTTTTTTTTTAATTATCAAAAATGTGCTTCTACAGGTCAAAAAGAGAATCCTGGAGAGAAAGGAATCCTGGCACTTCAGCACTTACTCCCCACAAAATTCACACTTCCATGTTTTGTGTAGAAAATAGAGATTTGGGGCAGAAAATGCTATTTCTAACAAGAGAACACTATTTCCTGCACAGAAAAGGTTGCGGCTAGAGATTTATTCTGTACAAAATTTTCCTAGGGTTGCTTTGCAGTTTATGTGCAAAATTTGATGCTTGCTGTGTAGAAAATGCTGTTTTAGGTACAAAAATACCACTTACACTGAATTAAGTTTAAGCAGTTTTCTTAAAAATGAGCAGTTTGTGGGCACTGCCATGCAACCAAAAACAAACAAACCAAAACCCTGCTCAAATTACAATGACACAACAACCTTTACTATAGTCAATAAATCATTAGGCTACATTAATATATATTAAAAACAGCACAGTAGAAAACATTCATAGTAGCAATAATTATTCTACTCGACAAAATACTGTTTGTTAAATCACACAGTATTAAAAAAGAATTAAATATTTTATTTATTTATTTACAGTATTTATATTCTGCCCTTCTCACCCTGAAGGGGACTCAGGGAGGATCACATTGCACACATATAATGCCTTAACATAGAACAGAGACAGAGACAAACGCAGGCTCCGAGCTGGCCTCGAACTCATGACCTCTTGTTCAGAGTGATTTGTTGCAGCTGGCAGCTGGCTGCTCACCAGCCTGTGCCACAGCCCGGCCCTTTCTTACAAAAGTAGGTAAAGGTAAAGGTTTTACCCTGACATTAAGTCTAGTTGTGTCTGACTCTAGGGAATGGTGCTTATTTTTATTTCTAGGATGAAGAGCCAGTGTTGTCCGTAGATATCTCCAAGGTTATGTGGCCGGCATGACTGCATGGAGCGCTGTTACCTTCCCGCCGGAGCGGTACCTATTGATGTACTCACATTGGCATGTTTTTGAACTGCTAGGTTGGCAGAAGCTGTGGCTAACAGTGGGAGCTCACCCCACTCCCTGGACTCAAACGGCTGACCTTTCAGTCAGATAGTTCAGCAGCTCAGCGGTTTAACCCATTGCACCACCAGGGGCTCCCCTTAGAAAAGTAGATAATTTTTAAAGTCTCACTGTATTATTATCACCATGAGCCAAATTATTAAAGGTTTCCTTCAAGATGCACTGGAAATATAAAACACATTTATTCAAGATAGTAGCAGTGAGTAAAGTATGACAACCTTATCGATGATGATGTTTTAGTATATCCTCATCTAAAACAGGTGAGGAGTAAAACATCCCCATCTCTGGTTAAGTTGGCTGTGGCTGCTGGGAGCTGTAGTCCAACATCTGTAGGACCACACAATCCCACTCCTTCAGAACACAGGTACAGTAGGACCCCTGTAACTGGGGAAGCCAGATCCTTGGATTCATTTATCCACGTCCAAGGAAAAATAGTATATTCAGGAATTTTCTAGGTCCTCCAGGCAATTCTATGGTATGCTTTCCCCCAACGTTACTATAAAGTTGTGTTGCATACCTTTCTAGGCATCTCCAGCTGCTTCAGTACAACTCTATGCATACGGGGACCAGAAATCAGGAAATTTAATGACATTCATGGTTTCAGATAACCAGTTCAGCTAGGAATGCATTCCCCACAAATACCAATTGTAAATGTCACTATCTTGCTTCTAGAAAACTGTTCTTTCTTTCAAAGGGGAATACTCTATTTTAAGCTTATGAAATGAAAAAGAAAAGCTGTGCCTGCAATTTTCACATATTTTCTATATATGCTGGTGAAGTCTTATAAGATCTTTATATGAGATTTAGTACTAAAACCAACCCCAAAATGCAATTTTAAAATAATGTGATAATTTAATAACAATTCTATGAAATGACCTCATGTGAAGTAATAACAAATTTAGAATCACAGAGTTGGAAGAGACTGCATGGGCCATCTATCCCAACCCCCTGCCATGCAGAAAAAGCACATTCAAAATACCCCTCACAGATGGCCATCCAGTTTCTGTTTAAAAGCCTCCAAAGAAGGAGCCTCCACTACACTCTTTGCCTGGAGGTATTTGCATAAAAAGAGACAGTTATACTTCCCAGCGAGCAAACACCAGGCACTAAAGATAAGGCTATCTGGGGTAAAGGGCACTGCCTGCAACAGTATTTCACAATGCACTGTCTTGTGTTTTACAATAGCTGCAACGAGATCTACAAAAGTCAACTAGAATTTGGTCATTGGAATCATAAGGAGTTGGAATTCTTCTTAGTCTTAATGCCATCTCTTAAGTCATTAAGCTTGTGGGAATTAATTCTATAAATTTCCCTATGTTCATGTATAGATGGGTGACAGTCCCAATATATTCTAAACAGAAGGGTGCCTTTGATAATTCATTCTTCCAGTAATACAGACTTTGTACTCAACAAACAGGCCATTTGTACTGTAGAGACACCCTGCTACATAAACGGCCTCTCTACAGTAAATGCATGTCATGCTGTTCAGAGGATTATTCTAATGCCAAATCAACAGTGAAAGAAATAAGAGCTAAGTTAAGGATGTTCATGATCTAATGGAGAAACAGAAGGAAGTGTCTGGAATAACATTGTGCTCATTTATCTGTATCATGTTTATAACATTCTCAAATTGTATCATCTATTTGTTATATTTATATCATACCATTTGTCCAGTGTTTTGTGCGGCCCCTCACAGCAACCTGTGATTATCTCAGACCATGAGAAAGTACCATATATGCTAGTCAGTATATAAGTTGACTTCATGTATAAGTCAAGGGCCAAAATTAGGGATTTTGATATAAGCTGTGGATGAATCAAGGGTAAAAGTGAGGGCCGTGAAACAAAATATGTAAAGGATGAAACAAAGGATGACTCAGTGGAGGCTAGAACCTAGATCTCTCAATGCAGTCTGATAGCTTAACCACATGCAGAAAACCAGTTTAACTCAGGACTGTATGTCTGAGGATACAGAATTTGAATTCTAAGGGACCTAGCCTGAATAATTTCATTTCACTTGTTGTATTATCTCTCCTTTCAACATGCATGATAGCAACCGTCAACTTTATAGATGAATGCTGATTTTACTCCTCGCCCTTGTTAGCATTGCAACATGACTCTGATGTCACTGAATGTTAGACCTGTTTGCTCTCTGTCAATGGCATACTCCCCACAGCCTTTGCTCTGATTATTCCCAAGTGATGAAAATATCTGATTAAGGGTAGATTGCATGAGATTTTGCAAGACCACAATTCAAGAAATTTCAGTAGCCATGAGAGTTAAAGTAATTCAAAGGTTCAGGTCACTAATCATAACTGCATGAAGGGTAACCGGGGGTTGCTTAGTGTTAATGGGCACCTATTCAAAAATAGTATTCAAAAATAGGACCTTCAGAAAATAAAATTCATACAACAATTCTTAGCACTGTCTGTTTTCTTCTCTTTCTCCATCTCAGCCTCTATTTGCAACCACAGAATCATAGAGTTGGAAGAGATCTCGTGGGCCATCCAGTCCAGCCCCCTGCCAAGAAGCAGGAAAATCGAATTCAAAGCACCCCCAACAGATGGCCATCCAGCCCCTGTTTAAAAACCTCCACCACACTCTGGGGCAGAGAGTTCCACTGCTGAACAGCTCTCATAAGGTAGGAATTTCTTCCTTATGTTCAGGCAGAATCTCCTTTCCTGTAATTTGAAGTCATTGTTCAGCGTCCTCTCCAGGCCAGCAAAAAAGAAGCTTGCTCCCTCCTCCCTATGACTTCCCCTTACATATTTATACATGGCCATCATGTCTCCTCTCAGCCTTCTCTTCTGCAAGCTAAACATGCCCAACTCTTTAATGCCTCGTAGGGCATGTTCTCCAGACCCTTGATCATTTTAGTCACTCTCCTCTGGACACATTCCAGCTTGTCAACATCTCCCTTCAATTGCAGTGCCCAGAATTGGACACAGTATTCCAGGTGTGGTCTGACCAAGGCAGAATAGAGGGGTAGCATGACTTCCCTGGATCGAGATACTATTCTCCTATTTATGCAGGCCAAAATCCCATTGAGAATTTTGAGAGTAGGTTTGTTTCATTCCCCATCTAGAAGTGGGGAATGAAGCAGAGCTCAGAAGAGTTACTTTTCAGCCATACTAGTTGTTATGGTAAAAAAAAAACCACACACAATTTCTGAATTGGAGAAATTCTTTTCTTGTTGAAATGCTAAGGTGTATAAATATTGGATTTGGGGGACCTAATCTGGGAGGAACAAACTTGAGGAAGACTAACAGAGAAGAGAAAGCAGATGGAAAGGGCAACTGAATGGAGTATCCTGGAGAATGGCTGGCACTGTAGCAAGCTGCTACAGTTCCAACTTTTCAGAAATAAGTTATATCAAAATAAAACAAAATATGGTTGAAAGAACAGCATCTAACATGAATAAGCTCTCAGAGTATACTTCATTTGATGTGTCATCTAATGTCATGCATCCTCCCTTATGTTCTTGGACTCCAGCACCCAGAATTCCTCATCATTGGCTACGCTGGTAGGGTGTTGGTATTTGTACTTCAGCAAATTTGCATGATTCCCATCCAAGGCAGAAACAGACTAGCAACTTATTATGCATTTAAACACCTACTATGCAATTTCCAAAAAATTATCTCAAGCAAGTAATGCTCAGGTTTTTCAGAGAAAGTAGCAATAAAAAGATTAGAAATTGGCAGCAGTCAATTAAATCACTTAATTTAGGCCAAAAAAACCTCTGAACATTGCTTTAAATTCAGCCTTTTTTTGATGAATATGCGAAACTTGTATTTTGGTTTACACATGAAAAACCACACGTATACTGGTTATTTCTTTTTCAAGAGAAGGGATATTGCCACAAGAAGTAGTTGTGCATTAAAGTGAGGGTTGGATATGTTTGAGTCTGCATAAAGTGTTACTTTGCAATCTTATGCATGTCTATTCAGGATTAAGTGCAATTGAGGGCCCTTTCACACAGCCATATAACTCAGAATATCAAGGCAGACAATCCACAATATCTGCTTTGAACCGAATTATCTGAATCTGCACTGCCATATAATCCAGTTCAATGTGGATTTTATACAGCTGTGTGGAAGAGGCCAGAGTTCAGCGGCACCTATTCCTAGGTATCCATGAATAATAATGTGGACAACTATAGAGAGAAGGACAGTTATACATGTTCCTCTTGGGATTTTAGAGTGTTATACATGCCAAGGGACTTGGGAACAATTTTTTTTTAAAAAAGCATTGTTTTTAATCAAAGGAGTCCCCTAAAGCGTTAGGGGCCATATGGGGTTTTTGACCATCCACTTCTGGAAGGAAAGATGACTTTTCAGGAAGTAAATTGAAAGTTAATTCTGTTTTAATTCCTGCTTGAAAAAGCCCCTCTCCGAAAACAGTTGGATAAGTCATAGAAAAAACACTCCACTGCACTTAAGATGATATCTACCTTTTGGGGGGTAAAAGAGTTTTGTCAATTTCAGCCAATTTTGGAGTGGCAACAGAGGTGCATTTAGCAATCTCAAAAACAGCATTGAGGGGCCGGTTTCCTCCTATCCAGCATACAGGATTGCAATCTTAATTTCTTTTTTCCATTTCAACCCTTCTCAGGCACATTGCCACACCTTAATCTCTGCACCTGGTAGCAAGTGCTCAATTCCCAAATTTCCCAGGGACTGTTGCTGTCCATAGTACTGCTAACTGTGTACTTAGCTGACTGCAAGTCAGGATTTATTTTATTTTGGGGATGGAAGCACTGCCTCAGAGGGATCCTGAGTGTTGGATTTTAGCAAACAGTGAAAATGCTCACTCCCACAAGTAGAAATATTTCCACAAACAGATTGACAACTGTGCATAGTGAGTTAGAAGCAGAGATTAAAAAGACGAAAGGGGCTGAATTTTCAAAATCTTGTTACAACCTGAAGCCAGCTATTGAATTTATTCCGCACCTTTCTTCTGACAAAAGGGTCATGTAACTACCTATTATGTGAATGTCTTTTAAAAAATGAATAACAGAAGACAGTGTGTATTGAACAGGTGAGCAATGCTGCTTTAAACCTTTATCAGGTGTTAGAATGGGGAGGCCCAAATTTGGACCACATAAGAAGACAAAGAATTAAAGTATTCCAACTTACCGTCATAAAATGCAGCTTGTGAGACACATAACTACTTTCCCATCCACTGCATTTGAACTTCCTTACAAACAAACAGATGAGACAAAGGACTACATTCAATTGTCAGATTATTGGATTTTATTGCCTGCATATTCAGAACCTGCCTTGGCCAAAATTATTTGGACAAAACCATGTGAACAGGATCTGTCACATAGGTCATAAAGAAGAATTCTCTTTTGTGATCAGAGCTTAATCAGGAGAACATCTAAAGTAATGGTTATCAACCTGTAGGTCCCCAGGTGTTTGGCCTATAGCTCCCAGAAATACCATATTCGGATTTCTGAGAGTTCAAAACATATGGGGACCCATAGATTGAGAACCACTAATCTAGAGAGACTTGGCTCCTAAAGGATCACTCATACCTCATCTCTTTTTGAGAAGAAAAGTAGAAATAGAGTTTTCTCGTGGATTACTCAGAACATGCCCTGCACTAACGTGAATTATGAAACATGAAATCACATTCACATACCATCACTATTCCAAGCTGAACCAGAGCAAAATCCTGAATGAGGGTGTAACAAAGCATAATAGTGGCAGGATGCTGGTCCAGCCAAATGAAACAGAGGAGGAGCAAGACAAATGCAGCATGTGTAGGACAGTGGGATGATCCATATTTTGCACTGACATTTCTCTTTAGTGATAGCATCAGATAACTATTAAGCAAGAACTGCAGAGGGCCAAGAGCTAATATTTACAAAGGGGTTAAAGCCACATTCCCCAGGTTTAGTTCTGTTCTCCATAATGAGGTGCCTACCACACCTAGAATATTCAAGGAGCAGATATTTTAAAGAGTGCTATTCAGTGTCTAACAATCTTGCAGAAATCAGATCTTGCTTCATTTTGAAAGCTAAACAGAGTTAGGTCTGGCAGGTATGGGGATGTAAGCTAATTTTCCAGAGGGAGAGAAGCCATCTCTCTCTTTCTTTTTGCCAAAGAAGCCCTCTGAAATGCATGGAATTGCCATAGTTTGACTGGAAAATACATGTACACACATTCAATGGCATAAGGACCATTTTCACTGTGACCACATACAGTGCTAGTTCATAGATGGGCAATTTTTGCAAAGTTGTTTTAAATATGGATTACAAAACTATAGCTTTATTTGGCAGATCAACTTCACTCAAACTTGGGTTGAGAAAGAGTAAGGCCCATGGTTGGTTAGTGAGTTTTATGGCTTAGTGAGGGCTTGAACCTTGATCTCCCAAGTCTTGGTTTATTACCCAATCACACTGATTGCATGCTAACAATTCTTCTCCCACACTACAATCCTGCTATGTACAACCCCACAAAAAATAGGATGGAGGGTCTACTTCCTGAAACAGAAAATAGGATAACACAAGCCACGTAACCTACCATAGTATTGGAAGTCATTATTCAATCCTTGAACTAGACTAGAGTTTCTCAACCTGGGGGTCGGGACCCCTGGGGGGGGGAGGTCACGAGGCAGTGTCAGAGGGGTCGCCAAAGACCATCAGAAAACACATATTTCTGATGGTCTTAGGAACCCCTTTGACAGAGAACGCTGAAGATCTCTCCGCCTGTTTGGCCCAATTTTATCATTAGTGGGGTTTAAGGGGCTCTTTCATTATAGGCGAACGCTAAATCCCAGCAACTACAACTCCCAAATGTCAATGATTATTTTCCCCAAACTCCACCAGTGTCCACATTTGAGCAAATTGAGTATGCTTGCCAAGTTTGGTCCAGATCCATCATTGTTTGAATCCACAATGCTCTCTGGATGTAGGTTAACTACAACTCCAAAACTCAAAGTCAATGCCCACCAAACCCTTCCAATAGTTGTTGTTGGTCATGGGAGTTCTGTGTGCCAAGTTTGATTCAATTCCATCATTGATGGAGTTCAGAATGCTCTTTGGTTGTAGGTTAACTATAAATCCCAGCAACTACAACTCCCAAATGACAAAATCAATCCCACCCCAGTGTTCAAATTTGGGCACATTGGGTATTTGTGCCAAATTTAGTCAAGTGAATGAAAATACATCCTGCATATTGGATATTTACATTACGATTCATAACAGTAGCAAAATTACAGTTATGAAGTAGCAATGAAAATAATTTTATGGTTGGGAGTTACCACAACATGAGGAACTGCATTAAGGGGTCATGGCATTAGGAAGGTTGAGAACCACTGAACTAGACTTTTAAAGGTGTCTGTGATCAGTAGGACTCCTGACTTTTAAAACACTTCTTAGGTGTCACTGCACACATAACTGGCTGTTTCTCTAAGAACCCTACTTTGAGAACATAGCAAAGTAACCTTTTTGGATTGGTAGAACCCCAAAAGGATCCTGCTAGTTGGAATCAAAAATATAACTTTACCAGACGCTGCCTACCTTACACTCCTGCCCACCAATCACAACACAATCAGCAGTTAGGAGAAAATCCTAAGGATCTAAGAATCATAATCCTCAATTTAATGTTCATCAAGATAAAACATGCATTGTGTTTGGTTTATTTTGATATAAGCAAGGAGAAGCCCACCCAAGAGGACCTCAGAGCTAAAACTGCCTCTGGCAGCTAATGGAGGGAGGGGAGAATAAACCACAGCCTGAAGCAAAGGACAATGTACTTTGCTCCTGCTGACAAACAGGGTAAGTAGGGGAAAGGAGAAAGAGAAAGGGAGGAAATCTTTTCTTTACTTTTTTTTTTAAAGGGTTTAAGCAAGAAGTAATACTGCTCAGTAAAAGGCACCTTGAGACATTTGAAAACTTATTTTCCAAGGCAAATCAAAACCCTTCATGGTGTGGTATCTCAAAAGTCAAGAATATAAAAGAGAATGAAAGAGAAAAGATTCCAATTTAACAATAAAATTCAGTGGATTTTAACCTTTTCTGGGCCCTGTATCCCTTTAAGAATCTGGTGAAAGGAAGGATACATTTAATTTTACACTAGAATTAATGCAGTTGACACAACTTCAACTGCCATGTCTCAAAGCTATGGAATCATAGGATTGTAGTTTGTTTTTTTATCGTGTCAGAAGCGACTTGAAGACATCCTGCAAGTTGCTTCTGGTGTGAGAGAATTGGCTGTCTACAGAGATGTTGCCAGGGGGAACACCTGGATGTTTTACCATCCTACTGAGAGGCTTCTCTTATGTCCCCGCAAGCTAGAGCTGGCAGACGGGAGCTCACCTTGTCTCGCATATTCAAACCGGCAACCTTCAGGTCAGCAACCCAACCTTCAGGTCAGCAGTTCAGCCAGCACAAGGGTTTAACCCATAGCACCCCCACAGTATAGTTTGGTGAGGACCAGCACTCTTTGATGGAGAAGGTTGAAGACTGTAGAGCCACAACTCCCATAATTCCATAGCACTGAGCTATAGCAGTGATGTCAAACTATATTAATTCCACAATGTGTATGTGTAGAATTAGTGATTGGCTTTCCTAGCAAAACATAACAGACAATGTTGCATAAATATTAGTCTGGAATGGAGGGAGAGGTGTAACGAAAGCTTGAAAAATATGAAATTTTACCCAGTGAAAGTTAACAAGAAAGAAATCATAGGCAAAACATTTTTTTCTCAAGTTCGTAAGTTTCTTGTGACGGCCTCCATATCTATCATGCCGTTTGCCTTTGAGTTTCTCTGGGGCTGAGAGAGTGTGACCTGCCCAATGTTTTAACCAGAGTAATATTCAAACACTCAAACCCCTACACCACACCAGCTAACAATTTAGGAGCATTATTATTTTAAGTGTTTAGAGAAACATTAATACAGGCCTTTAATGCAAATAAATTATTGTAGCTATTTTAATGATGATGATGATAATAATACTTCGTTTTTCTATCCCGCCTCCATCTCCCCGAAGGGACTTGGGGCGGCTAACATGGGGCCAGGCCCAAAAACAGGAACAAGTTAAATCATATTAATAATAATAATAATAATAATAATAATAATATTTGTTATTACCTGCCTCTTCTGATGGCTCGAGGCAGGGTATAAGTCAGAAACATATGATCATAAATAAAATAAAATATAAAATAAAATACAGTAGAGTCTCACTTATCCAACATTCACTTATCCAACGCTATGGATTATCCAACGCATTTTGTAGTCAATGTTTTCAATATATTGTGATATTTTGGTGCTAAATTAGTAAATACAGGAATTACAACATAGCATTACTGCACATTGAACTACTTTTTCTGTCAAATTTGTTGTATAACATGACGTTTTGGTGCTTAATTTGTAAAATCATAACCTAATCTGATCTTTAATAGGCTTCTCCTTAAACTCTCTTATTATCTAACATATTCACTTATCCAATGTTCTGCCAGCCCGTTTATGTTGGATAAGTGAGACTCTACTGTATCTACAATAAAATACATAGATAAGGGTTGCATTTTTTTTTGGGGGGGGGAAGCAAAAAAAAAGTTATACCACACACAATCCGTTCACATTCCTCTGTAAAATCAGGACACTAAATAAATAACAACACACTAAAAACAGGGGAATTCCAGACATGAAACAATCAGGGCCAGCTAACCCCCCCCCCCCAACAAAGGATTCCCACAGTTAGGAAGCAGCCAGGCTTTGAAGCTGCAAGGCCATTAATGCTAATCAAGGTGATCAATTGCAACATTCACACTTGCCTCAAACAGACAAGAGTTATTTCTCCCTCCCTGGACTTTCCACAGATATATCAACCCCACTTGCCTAGTTTCCAACAGACCTCACAACCTCTGGGGATGCCTGCCATAGATGTGGGCGAAACGTCAGGAGAGAATGCTTCTGGAACATGGCCATACAGTTCCAAAAACTCACAGCAACCTTGTGATTCAGGCCATGAAAGCCTTCGACAACACAATCTGAGGGACCTTGACTGAAAAAAAGTGTGACAACCCCCGATCTAGACTTTAGGACAGGCATGGGCCAACTTCAACCCTTGTGGATTATCTGATTTGATATTCTGGGTTATATGTCTGTGTGGATGGGCCCCTAGGCGAGCAAAACAGAAGGAAGCTACTCTGGAGTCAGCAAAGGCAGGAAGCGGAGATCAAGAAAAGCCTGAGGAGAAGAGGGGAAAGAAGGCAGGCAGGAAGGCGGGCGCTTCAGGGACCTACCTGGACGGAGACCCAGGGAAGGAAGGAGAAGCCACGCCAGCGGCGGCCCTGAAGCCCAGAAAGCAGGAGCCGCCAGCTGAGCTCGGCTCTGGCTTTGCGCTCAGGCTCCTCCTTCCCGGGTCAAGGAGGCGGAGGAGGAGGAGGAGGCCGCGTCTCCCTCCTCTTCCCTACGGGCCGAGGAAAGCCTCCTCGCCCTCCTCTTCCCGAGGCGTGGTTTCTCCTCAGAGCTGAGCCTAAAGCTCTCCCTTTGGGGCCGATAATTTATTTATCCTGTCAGAAGCAAATTGAGGGCCCTCCCACACAGCCCTATAACCCAGAATGTCAAGGCAGAAAATCCCACAATATCTGTTTTGAACTAGAAGCCGTTCCACACAGCCCTAGATCCCAGAATGTCAAGGCAGAAAATCCCACAATATCTGCTTTGAAATAGAAGCCGTTCCACACAGCCCTAGATCCCAGAATGTCAAAGCAGAAAATCCCACAATATCTGCTTTGAAATAGAAGCCGTTCCACACAGCCCTAGATCCCAGAATGTCAAGGCAGAAAATCCCACAATATCTGCTTTGAACTAGAAGCCGTTCCACACAGCCCTAGATCCCAGAATGTCAAGGCAGAAAATCCCACAATATCTGTTTTGAACTAGAAGCCGTTCCACACAGCCCTAGATCCCAGAATGTCAAGGCAGAAAATCCCACAATATCTGTTTTGAACTAGAAGCCGTTCCACACAGCCCTAGATCCCAGAATGTCAAGGCAGAAAATCCCACAATATCTGCTTTGAAATAGAAGCCGTTCCACACAGCCCTAGATCCCAGAATGTCAAAGCAGAAAATCCCACAATATCTGCTTTGAAATAGAAGCCGTTCCACACAGCCCTAGATCCCAGAATGTCAAGGCAGAAAATCCCACAATATCTGCTTTGAACTAGAAGCCGTTCCACACAGCCCTAGATCCCAGAATGTCAAGGCAGAAAATCCCACAATATCTGTTTTGAACTAGAAGCCGTTCCACACAGCCCTAGATCCCAGAATGTCAAGGCAGAAAATCCCACAATATCTGTTTTGAACTAGAAGCCGTTCCACACAGCCCTAGATCCCAGAATGTCAAGGCAGAAAATCCCACAATATCTGCTTTGAACTAGAAGCCGTTCCACACAGCCCTAGATCCCAGAATGTCAAGGCAGAAAATCCCACAATATCTGCTTTGAACTAGAAGCCGTTCCACACAGCCCTAGATCCCAGAATGTCAAGGCAGAAAATCCCACAATATCTGCTTTGAACTAGAAGCCGTTCCACACAGCCCTAGATCCCAGAATGTCAAGGCAGAAAATCCCACAATATCTGCTTTGAAATAGAAGCCGTTCCACACAGCCCTAGATCCCAGAATGTCAAGGCAGAAAATCCCACAATATCTGTTTTGAACTAGAAGCCGTTCCACACAGCCCTAGATCCCAGAATGTCAAGGCAGAAAATCCCACAATATCTGTTTTGAACTAGAAGCCGTTCCACACAGCCCTAGATCCCAGAATGTCAAGGCAGAAAATCCCACAATATCTGTTTTGAACTAGAAGCCGTTCCACACAGCCCTAGATCCCAGAATGTCAAGGCAGAAAATCCCACAATATCTGCTTTGAACTAGAAGCCGTTCCACACAGCCCTAGATCCCAGAATGTCAAGGCAGAAAATCCCACAATATCTGCTTTGAACTAGAAGCCGTTCCACACAGCCCTAGATCCCAGAATGTCAAGGCAGAAAATCCCACAATATCTGCTTTGAAATAGAAGCCGTTCCACACAGCCCTAGATCCCAGAATGTCAAGGCAGAAAATCCCACAATATCTGTTTTGAACCAGAAGCCATTCCACACAGCCCTAGATCCCAGAATGTCAAGGCAGAAAATCCCACAATATCTGCTTTGAAATAGAAGCCGTTCCACACAGCCCTAGATCCCAGAATGTCAAGGCAGAAAATCCCACAATATCTGTTTTGAACTAGAAGCCGTTCCACACAGCCCTAGATCCCAGAATGTCAAGGCAGAAAATCCCACAATATCTGTTTTGAACCAGAAGCCGTTCCACACAGCCCTAGATCCCAGAATGTCAAGGCAGAAAATCCCACAATATCTGCTTTGAAATAGAAGCCGTTCCACACAGCCCTAGATCCCAGAATGTCAAGGCAGAAAATCCCACAATATCTGCTTTGAAATAGAAGCCGTTCCACACAGCCCTAGATCCCAGAATGTCAAGGCAGAAAATCCCACAATATCTGCTTTGAACTAGAAGCCGTTCCACACAGCCCTAGATCCCAGAATGTCAAGGCAGAAAATCCCACAATATCTGTTTTGAACTAGAAGCCGTTCCACACAGCCCTAGATCCCAGAATGTCAAGGCAGAAAATCCCACAATATCTGTTTTGAACTAGAAGCCGTTCCACACAGCCCTAGATCCCAGAATGTCAAGGCAGAAAATCCCACAATATCTGTTTTGAACTAGAAGCCGTTCCACACAGCCCTAGATCCCAGAATGTCAAGGCAGAAAATCCCACAATATCTGCTTTGAACTAGAAGCCGTTCCACACAGCCCTAGATCCCAGAATGTCAAGGCAGAAAATCCCACAATATCTGCTTTGAACTAGAAGCCGTTCCACACAGCCCTAGATCCCAGAATGTCAAGGCAGAAAATCTCACAATATCTGTTTTGAACCAGAAGCCGTTCCACACAGCCCTAGATCCCAGAATGTCAAGGCAGAAAATCCCACAATATCTGTTTTGAACTAGAAGCCGTTCCACACAGCCCTAGATCCCAGAATGTCAAGGCAGAAAATCCCACAATATCTGTTTTGAACTAGAAGCCGTTCCACACAGCCCTAGATCCCAGAATGTCAAGGCAGAAAATCCCACAATATCTGCTTTGAACTAGAAGCCGTTCCACACAGCCCTAGATCCCAGAATGTCAAGGCAGAAAATCCCACAATATCTGCTTTGAACCTATATGGCAGTGTTGACAGATAACCAGAACAGACCAGTTATCAGACTCAAAATGCGCCAATTGTGTATTTATATGTATATTTTTATCAATGTTTAATGTATTTAATTTTAATTGATTGAATTGTCTGTAATACTTTTATATTGTGTTTTATTCTAAGCCGCCCTGAGTCTCCTATCGGTGAGAAGGGTGGGATATAAGTATTGTAATAAATAAATGAAATAACTCAGTTCAAAGCAGATAATGTGGGATTTTATTCAGTTGTGTGAAAGGGGCCTCAGAACACAGTTATACTTTTTTTTGCCCGTGTTTGGAGCAACCGGAGTTGCTTCTGGAGTGAGAGAATTGGCCGTCTGCAAGGACGTTGCCCAGGGGACGCCCAGATGTTTTTTGATGTTTTTACCATCCTTGTGGGAGGCTTCTCTCATGTCCCCGCATGGAGCTGGAGCTGATAGAGGGAGCTCATCCACGCTCTCCCTGGGTGGGATTCAAAGCTGGCAGCCTTCAGGTCAGCAACCCAACCTTCAAGTCACAAGGCTTTTATCCCCTAGGCCACTGGAGGCTCCAGTTATACGGTATGAAAAATCCACAAAACAAAGTTAAAAACATGTTGTCGAAGGCTTTCATGGCTGGAATCACTGAGGGCCCTTCCACACAGCCCTATATCCCAGGATATTAAGGCAGGAAATCCCACAATTTTTTTTCCTGTCAGGAGCAACTTGAAAAACTGCAAGTCGTTTCTGGTGTGAGAAAATTGTCTGTATGCAAGGATATTGCTCAGGGGACGCCAGGATGTTTAAAATGTTTTTACCATCCTTGTGGGAAGCTTCCCTCATGTCCCCACATGGAGCTGGAGCTGATAGAGGGAGCTCATCGGTGCTCTCCCCAGGTTGGATTTGAACCAGCAACCTTCAGGTCAGCAACCCCCCCCCCCCTTCAAGTCATTGGTCCAGCTGGCACAAGGGTTTGACCCACTGCGCCATCGGAGGCTCCTATATCTGCTTTGAACTGGATTATCTGAGCCCACACTCAGATTTTCTGCCTTGATATTCTGTGATATAGGGCTGTGTGGAAGGGCCCTGAGTCCACACAGCCCTATATTCCAGTTCAAAGCAGATAATGTGGGATTTTATTCAGCTGTGTAGAAGGGGCCTGAGAACACAGTTATACTGTATGAAAAATCCACAAAGCTAAGTTTAAAATGTGTAGTTGAAGGCTCTTATGGCTGGAATCACTGACGTCCCTTCCACACAGCCCTACATCCCAGGATATCAAGGCAAAAAATCCCACAATATCTGCTTTGAACTGGGTTAGATGAGTCCACACTGCCATATATTCCAGTTCAAAGCAGAAAATGTGGGATTTTCTGCCTTCATATTCTGGGATATAGGGCTGTGTGTAAGGGCCCTGAGTTGTTGTGAGTTTTCCAGGCTATATGGTCATGTTCCAGAAGCATTCTCTCCTGATGTTTCTTCCACATCTGTGGCAGGCATCCTCAGAAGTTGTGAGGTACATTGGAAACTAAGCAAGGGAGGTTTATATATGTGTGGAAGATCCAGGGTGGGAGAAAGAACTCTTGTCTGTGGGAGGCCAGTGTGAATCCTTTGTTTGGAGGCGTTAGCTGTCCCTGATTGATTCATGTCTGGAATTCCTCTGTTTTCAGAGTGTTGTTCTTTATTTATTGTTCTGATTTTAGAGTTTTTAAATACTGGTAGCCAGATTTTGTTCATTTTCATAGTTTCCTCCCTTTTGTTGAAATTGTCGACATGTTTCAATGACTTCTCTGTGTGGTCTGACATGGTGGTTGTTGGAGTGATCCAGCATTTCCGTGTCCTCAAATAATATGCTGTGTCCAGGTTGGATTCCCCCAGGCAGGAAGAAGCCAGGCCTTGAAGCTGTCAAGGCCATTAATGCTAATCAAGGTGATTAATTACAACATTCACACTGGCCTCCAACAGACAAGGGTTCTTTCTCCTGCCCCAGACCTTCCAGAGATGTTTAAACCTCCCTTACTTAGTTTCCAATATACCTCACAACCTCTGAGTATGCCTGCCATAGATGTGGGTGAAACGTCAGGAGAGAATGCTTCTGGAACATGACCATACAGCCTGGAAAATTCACAGCAACCCAGCTATGACTTTATATGAACAAGACTGTTTCTAATGACCTAGTGAAAGCTCAATTAGTGCAAAATCCAGAGACCCCATTATCAGGATAACAGGTAACAACTTAACTTGTTTGTAACTTAGGGACTGTCTGTATGCTATTACCTCCATCATAATAGACCCCAACATAAGATTACTAATTATGTTCCTATATTGTTTCCAGCACAAACGATATGTCAAGGATCAGGGGCTCCCGATTCAGCAGTAATCCTTTCACAGGAGAGGTTTTATCCTAATGTACTCCTGTAGTATTAATAGTGCACCCCCAATTTTTTATTTTCATTTTAAAGAAATACAGTATTAAAAACAGAAATAAGTATCTATATGGTTTTGTACAATAGAGTTGATGTGACGGTACATATACTTAAGCAAAACCTGCCCTCTAGTGTTGAAGTATATTTATTGTTAACCACTGTCAAGATACTGATAAGAGTCAATTTACAGGTCCCATCTACACAGGCCAGGAGATCCACAATAAAGTGGGTTATAAGGGAGGAAGCTGACTTCAAAAACACACACTCCTAATGTGCACTGCTATGCACATCTGCCTGGAAAATGCATGTTCAGAAGAAAATCTGAGATCAGGAAAAAATTGTCTGCAACGGATATTCCCCCAAAAGCGAAACTTATGCGATGCACAGTGTTGAACCTCATTTTAAAGACAAGGGACCCCCAAAGGTGCCAAAGGCCATCCTGAGGCATCAGGAGACGTTGAACCTATTAGCCCTATGGGGCCTCGGGACAATACAAGCACAGCTAAGAGTTTCACATAGAAATTATGAAATCCTACAGAATGTATCCAAACAGATGAGGTCAAAGGGGCATTTATTTATTTAATTCACTTGTATATTGCTTTTCTCAGCCCGGATGGGGGATTCAAAATGGTTTCCAAACATATGACAAAATTCAATGCCTACACAACAATAATAAAATACAACTATGGATTGAATCATAAAAACGCAGTCACATTAACATTAAAACATAGAGTTGAAAACATATTTATTTAAAATTATAATCACATTATGCCTTGCTTGGCATGACAAGACAGTGGATGAGTGTAGGACAAAAACCAACCCCCCAGCAAGAAACACAGGGAGCTTTGTGACCATTGTGCCTGCAGTGGAGCTGGTGCCATTTGTATGCTCTGCTTTCATTAGTCTGACAAGATCCTGAGGGGTGCAACTATACACCCCAAGCATGTGGCATGGAGTGCAAGCATAGACAGGGTTCCTTCCTGCCAAACTGGCATCCATCAGCCAGATAGCAGCCTTCCACAGTGCTCCTTGGACCTTTTCCAGGACTCCCAAGGTAACAGTGAGGTGCCAAGGGGTAGAAAGGGAGGGGTGCCTTGACAGATGGGTCTTCTGTGGTCCCATGGACACCCCTCTGGCTCTACAGCACTGTCATGGCAAGCAGGTTGTCTGGCCTGGCTTGGCCTCTGCTGGAGGCTTCGAAAGGGGTTATCTGCCTTTCTCCTGGAGGAAAACTTCACAGGTTTCTGTAATGATCGGTATAGGCTTGCTGAAATGAGCAGCAGCTGAGATCTCTCGAAAATAATAGCTCTTTGCTAGCAGATAACAGCCTGTCTTGGTATTCTTTTCCTGGATCTTGGCTCTGCTGCTCTTAGGTTAGAATTTTGGACTTTGACCTTGTTTCTGCAATCCTGTTCTGGGCCTTGTTCATGTAGTCCTGTTCTGTGATATTCTGATTCCATGTCTCTGATTGCTGGACTGACTTGGCTCAATGTATGGCTTGATGTATGAACCTGAATTTTGGTTTGTACTCCTGGATCTGTTTTATGGACTCTGATCAGTGAATTCCTGGCATCTGACTGTTGGACTGCAGCCTTGGCTACTGTTTGTCCTTGTCCCTGACCTGACTTTGTAATACTTGGCTTGTCTGCTTTAATTTAACTTTTTGCCTTGACTTGTGCTCTTTGTTACTCCAGATATGTGCTGCAATTCTGTTTTGCTGGCCGACCCTTTGAAAGACTTCAGGCTTAGTTTACATTATAAATAAATATAGTTTTAACACACCGTGTGTTAGTTTGATAAATGTCAGCTCTTGATACCATAGTGAGTCCTGGCACCCAGCCAGGTCATGCCACCCAGGCGTCTGTCTACCTTGTCTGTTCACTTTATAGAGTACGTGGAAAGTGCCATAAAGGAGAAGGATGGGGTAGCAACCCTCATGCACACTGCTGTGGAAGATTGGGGGGGGGGGGGAGGATCATCCTTCATTGCTGGTGAGATATTCTCTCTGCTCCAAGGAAAGCACACACTCCCCTGCTTCCCTTGTGGATCAATCAGGCAGACCTGCAAGTTAGCTAAGCCATACAGAAGGGGCATCTGGAGAGACCCATATGGAGCTCCATAGCTGGCAGTCACAGTGAGTTCCAAATATTTTGACAGCTAATCAGTACATATGCTTTAGTGATGGGGGGTGGCAGCATACAAGTATTACAGGTTCGGTGATACCTGATATTGCCCGCCCCTCACATCAGCAGGAGTGGACAGCAATAATGTCTCCTGCATAATTGCCTTTCAGCACCCTTGCAATGTTGTGTGCGTGTGTAAATGAATAAACTCAAGATCCCATATGTCCTCCCCATTTCAGGACAGTTGTGGCAAATTGGGTTGCCAAGCTGCCACCATCACTGAGGCTGGCAAAGCACTGCAGG
This sequence comes from Anolis carolinensis, assembly GCF_035594765.1. Classification (NCBI taxonomy): domain Eukaryota; kingdom Metazoa; phylum Chordata; class Lepidosauria; order Squamata; family Anolidae; genus Anolis; species Anolis carolinensis. The sequence continues at coordinate 226,133,062 of NC_085842.1, read as the reverse complement.
AGGAGGAAGCAGAGGACCAGAACATCAGCAACGTCAGTAGAAACTAACCATATCCACCTGATCACTAATGCCCAAATGAAAGAATTAATTCAGCAATTCACAGCATATGCCAAACCCCAGCTTGAACTGGGGGAACGCCAACTTGAGCTGGGTTATCACCAGCTTGAGCTGAGTGAAAGCCAGCTGCAGGAGTTGGAGAGGCAGGATGTAGAGCACAGGGATCTATTTTAAAATAGCTGATATTTAAATGGGGGTGGGGGGAGGCAGTAGCAGTGCAGTAGACAAATTATGATCAGAGTCAGGGAAGTCCATCTGGCAAACTGTGAATGTAAGACTGAAGAGCATAGAACCATAGTCAGAAGAGACCACAAAAGGGCCATCCAGTCTAACCCTCTGCTAATGCAGGAAAACAAATCGAAATACTCCCTACTGATGACCATCCAGCCTCTCCTTGAAAACCTCTTCCCCAATATGACATCTTTTCAAATACTTAAACATGGTTATCACGTCCCCTTTCAGCCTTCTCAGCAGTGTGATATCAAAAGGGCCAAATCCAGTATGTATCTGACATCAATAACAGCACACCAGTAGTGGAATGGTGGATCCCTAGTCATGAAAAGTATATTATCATGAAGACAGTGCAGTATAGAGACCCTGACCAAATGCATGGCTTGTGAGGACCCAGAGACAAGGAGTTAATAACATGTACTGTGACCATATTATCATTCCAGAAATAGATTGGCCAACTCTTTGGCTCAAATTTGAACAGCCACCAAAATTAGATAAAATCACAGGAATGTTAAATCTAATGTGTATTTTGTGGATACACAAACACCCACAAAAATGAGTACATCCTGAAAACAGTGGAACTTGCTGCTTTTGAAGATACCTTTAAGGCATCCCAGATCCTCAGTTCATCTCTTAAAAAAGAAATCCCCTTAAAGTGAGCAGTAAATTCCTGCCAGACCCTCAAGTACTCTCTAATCCCTTGAGTAATTCTAATCCTGTGATGAGGTTTATGTATTCCACAGAGATGCCCTAAAAAGCAGTCGTAGGCGTCACAACCTACACACAAAATTTAAATGTCTGATGAGCTCCTGAAATTCCAGAAGCATAGCCTTCCTACACACTACAACATCAGAAGTCATCTCCCTCAGGTCACTTATATTTCCTTGGAAACCCTACAGTATACTTTTATGGTATCGATCTTGATACTCAGAAAAAAGTCATTGAATAGATCCCTCTGTTTATCCATGGGCTAAGGACATGCCCAAATCTGATATCAAGGAATAAAGCTCTCTCATCAAGAAAGCATATTGTCCTGTTCCTAGTTATCTTATGAACAAGAAATCATCCAAATAGTGAATAACCCCCTTTGCCCAGACCCACATTGAAGGGCCTATCCCAGAAAAGTGCTGAACTTCCATAATGAAAAATAAAATCTCAAGGCAACCTACAGAATTAGAAGACTATTTTAAAATATGTTGTCGAAGGCTTTCATGGCCAGAATCACTGGGTTGCTGTGAGTTTTCTGAGCTGTATGGCCATGTTCCAGAAGCATTCTCTCCTGACATTTTGCCCACATTTATGGCAGGCATCCTCAGAGGTAGTGAGGATGTGAGTACACACCTCACGTCTGAGGATGCCTGCCATAGATGTGGGCAAAACGACAGGAGAGAATGCTTCTGGAACATGGCTATATAGCCTGGAAAATATACAGCAACCTATTTTAAAATAGCTGATATTTAAATGGGGGGGGGGGCAGGCAGTAGCAGTGCAGTAGACAAATTACGATCAGAGTCAGGGAAGTCCATCTGGCAAACTGTGAATGTAAAGATAGCATCCTATCTGCTGTTATTCCATGGCTATAAGTAGTTATTGAGAGCCTGCTGTTTGGCTCAGTCAAATCACATAACAGAAGTATGCTGGTGGGAGCATCAAGGAAGCTAGTAAAGAGCTGCTTATGAGTAGCAAAGGAATGGGAGGCATTAAAGACAGACATGTCAAGAGAGCAGATGTGAAGCAGATGGTGTAGATTTATCTTCTTGACTGCAGCCAACAGAAGCTTGCCAGATACTGCAGTTTAGGAGAAAGAAGTGGGTCCATGAAAGAGAGTCAGAAAGAAGCAGAGTTGTTACCCAGGACTTGCATGGAAGCATTTGCTCTGGGACTTGCAACTATGCTAGAATCAAAGGGAACCTTTTCAGGGAGTCTTATCCTGCTGGTAAGTCTTCCATGGTAAGAAAGGTGGTCAGACCTCGGATGGACACTTAGAACTTCATGACAGGGAATAAGTAAAGCATTTGAGGTTGTAGTTTTTACCTTAAGTGGAAAGAAAGTGGAAACAGGGAAACCATGTGATGGGGGTAGGAAAATCATTCATTTAATTTCAAAATTGGTAATTTTCCTACCCCCATCACATGGTTTCCCTCTTTCCACCTTCTTTTCTAATTATTGGTTTGCCTTCTCAGGAGACATATTTTTCTTCTCATTATCTCCTCCCACATTTTTTTGGATATTACAATTTCTCTTTATAAGTACAGATAGCTCTCAATTCGAAAGGTAAGTCTATTTATTTTATGTTTAAAAAAGATAAAAATTACCGTTCCTTCCTCCTCGGTCTCCCAACAGTAATGGTGGAAGAAAGGAATCAATGCTACCTATCTCAGTTACTCCCTCCATGATGACATCATTGTTATCTTTACAAGAGGGCAAGAAAAAATTCCCATCTCATGTTAAATTGGTCATTTTTACATGTCTCCACATGGGGAATTGAAGAATAAATCACTTGCCAACCAGCTTAGGAATGACCACTCCAATGACTATCATGTCAGACTACACAGAGAAGCCATTGAAATTCACAAGCATGTGGACAACTTCAATAGAAAGGAGGAAACCATGAAAATGAACAAAATCTGGCTACCAGTATTAAAAAACTCAAAAATCAGAACAGTAAATAAGAAGCAAGACTCTGAAAACAGAGGAGTTCCAGACATGGGAACCAAGGGCAGCTAACGACTCTGAACAAAGGGGATGAAGCTATTCAATTGAGGTGATTAACTACAACATTCACACTGGCCTCCAACTGACAAAGAGTTCTTCTCTCACCCTGGACTTTCCATGGATATATATAAACCTTCCTTGCTTAGTTTCTCCATACCTCACAACCTCTAAGGATGCCTGCCATAGATGTGGCGAAACATCAGGAGAGAATACTTCTAGAACATGGCCATACAGCCCGGAAAACATGCAACAACCCTGTGATCCAGGCCATGAAAGCTTTCGACAACACAGCTTAGGAATTGTCAGGAAAACCCACACTTTAGAAATGGCAAGATATCTCTTCCCCACATTTGAAGCATTTGTCAGGTGAAGGGCACTGTCAGTTGCAGTTTCTTAACTGTATAGAACCGTTAATGTTACTGCACGTGATGAAGTTCCTAGTGGAAGCAGAGGATACTAGAGTTGTGCGCGGAATTTGTTCCTACCATTTCTACCATTTCTTTTGTGTCTTCCATTTCTTTGGGAGCACGAAATGTGAATCCCCCTCCTCACACAAAAATCTGCTCTACACAAAAGCCTACTTTCATCTGCAGCCGAACTTGCCTCCTTGCCTTGGAAAGAGAGTGCATTGTGGTGGGGCGTGCAGGCAGACCTGGAGCGTGCCTGCAGCTGAGCACCTCTTACTTTAGAGTAGGAGGTGCTTGGCTGTAGGCACTGGCAGCGCAAGCGCTTTCTGGACCTGCCTGCACGCCACGCCATTCTCAAGGAGAGTGCATGTGTGGCGTGGTGTGCAGGCAGGCCAAGAAAGTGCACACCCCTGCTAGCGCCTACAGTGGAGTGCCTATTACTCTAGAATAGAAACAGGTAAGAAGAACAGAAGTGCACACTGAGAAGGGGAGCCAGTGGGTGGGAAGCCTCCCATAATGGTCTGATTTTCAGGGCCCCAAACCGAAAACAAATATCTACCCTCCAATTTCAGGAGGCTCCCAAAAAACGGATCAGGGTCCACAACGAAAGCCGGGACATGAAATGGGGCAAGGTTTACACTGAAAGCACAACTCCAGAGGGTCATAACAGGGAATGACTACAGTTTGATACCACTTTATCTGCCATGGATCAATGCTGTGAAATCATGGGAGTTGTGGTTTTACATTGCATTTAGCCTCCTCTGCCATTTTTAGATCTATACCTATTTTACTTTTTTAAACAATATATTAAGAATGATTTGTTAGGAATAAGCGATTCAGAGTTTGGTAAAGGACTTCATTTCCTAACATTCCCGAGTCAACATGGCTATCTTTATCCTGGTGTTGTCTTTAAATTGATTAATTTATTGTATTATTTAAGAGTGGACCAACCCAAATACTTCCATAACTCATATTCAGAATGAAGAAAATAGAATGTTATGGATTTGAATAGAAACAGAAACAGCTACTCTGTGCCACAGTTAATGTAATATCGGCCACACAGAGGTTTGTAAAAGACTTCATTTTGAACCCTTGGAGAAGTTTGATTTCCATTTTATTCCACACATCCCCATTTAATTTTAGGACAGGGTTAAAGTCAGGCAATGTGAAATGTTAAAACATACACCATTTAATCAGAGCAATGTCTGTGAATGAATGGCAGGAGGAGGATTCTTCCGCAAAGGATGGCAGCCCTGAGAGTCTGTTGCTGGCTCCCAGAGGCATCCAGTGAACCACCTTTGCCGCACAGTTGGCTTGCTTAATTATGCAAAACAAAATCTTGTCAAAAACCTGCTCAGATATGGTCAGTAAAAATTAAAAGAGCACATCAGGTAATGTGCAATCTTTGCTTTGGTACATAGGTGGCACTCTTGGTGCATGATACACAGCCAAGGCTGACAGTAAGATCTGAAGGAATGCAAGTTTATAGGAAAAGGTGAAATGGTTCTAGCTAATAAAAATAATAGTGGGAAGGAAACTAAGGTTTTAAAGCCGTTTAATGGCAAAAAGATATGAAAGGAGGAGGGCCATTCCATTATATTATTTCATTATTTTGGACCCTTGTGCGTGGGGAGATTCATATGCATGTGCATACTTATGTTTAAAGAGAAAAGTTTTAACACTATAACAATGTTAGTTGCTCATTCATCAGCCTGCATACACACTGGGGTGACATAGAATCATAGAATCATAGAATAGTAGAGTTGGAAGAGACCTCATGAGCCATCCAGTCCAACCCCCCCGCTAAGAAGCAGGAAATCGCATTCAAAGCACCCCCGACAGATAGCCATCCAGCCTCTGCTTAAAAGCCTCCAAAGAAGGAGCCTCCACCACAGCCTGGGGGAGAGAGTTCCACTGTCGAACAGCTCTCACAGTGAGGAAGTTCTTCCTGATGTTCAGGTGGAATCTCCTTTCCTGTAGTTTGAAGCCATTGTTCCGTGTCCTAGTCTGCAGGGCAGCAGAAAACAAGCTTGCTCCCTCCTCCCTATGACTCCCTTCATGTATTTGTACATGGCTATCATGTCTCCTCTCAGCCTTCTCTTCTGCAGGCTAAACATGCCCACATCAGTGAATATGAAGAAGAGAAATAAGCTCAGAAAAACATACTTTCTTGATGACAATTTCCAAGTATCCCCTAGAAATGTGGGTGGCGATTCTGGGAGTTCAGAATATAAATGTTTTTTTGCAAATACTCTTTTCTCTTTCTGACACCTTTCTGACACATCATAACTGAGTCTCCTTGGGGAAAGAAAATGCAGTGTACAAATAAGCATCAAATCATCATCACCATCATCTCACTCACTTTTCATCTTAAGAACAGACAAGCATCTCAAGCCCTGAAAATTACCTGGGAATGAATCCCACTGGAGCATTGCAGCACACCAAAATACCTGGGAATTACTCTGGACTGTGCTCTGACTTATATGAAGCACTGCTTGAATATCAAGCAAAAAGTGGGTACGAGAAATAATATCATACAAAATCTGACTAGCACAACCTGGGGATCACAACCAGACACAGTGAAGACATCTGCCCTTGCGCTTTGCTACTCTGCTGCTGAATAATAATAATAATAATAATAATAATAATAATAATAATTATTATTATTATTATTATTATTTTATTTTTATACCCCGCCCCATCTCCCCGAGGGGACTCGGGGCGGCTTACATGGGCCCAAGCCCAGTCCACAACAATAAAACAAAGCAATAAAACAGATCAAATAACAATAAAACAAGTAATAAAAATCACATTCAAGGACAAAAGATAAAATCTTGGATAAAATCTAGAAAAACCTGGGCCAAAGTGTCAAAATCATCAGGAAGGGGAGGATTATCCAAATTGTCATCGCCTTCAAGGTGATGGAAGAGGCGTAAATACGGGACTATTATTAGAAATGTAACTGGATCAGTAATCGAAGGCCTGCTGGAAGAGCCATGTTTTCAGGCTCTTCCGAAAGGAGAGGAGGGTAGGGGCCTGCCTGATCTCCCTGGGGAGCAAGTTCCAGAGCCGGGGGGCCACAATGGAGAAGGCCCTCTCCCTCGTCATGAATACGCATGTCCAGTGTGGAATACATCTCACCACAGTGGATATGGCTCTTTATGAGACCGCATTATCACAGGATGTCTACGCCCTACATTACTGGAGAAATCATATTGTTTAGCCAGTATTGCACCACCTGACATCAGTCAGGAAGTAGAAGCCTGTAATGAAAGGACCAAGGCATTGACATATCTGGCCCATCCTTTGTTCGGATATCAGCCAGCAAGCTAATGCCTTAAAATAGCTACCTAAGATCTACAGAAATACTCATAGGAACACCTCAGCAAGCGAAAGTCTAAAAGTGGCAGGCTAAAACCCAGAACCTCAATCAGTGGCTGATACCGGATGAGAGACTCCCTCCTGGGCACAAAGAAGACTGGGCGACTTAGAAGGCATTGAACAGAATGTACTCTGGCACCACAAGATGCAGAGCTAACTTTAAGAAATGGGGCTGCAAAGTGGAGTCCACGATATGCCAGTGTGGAGAAGAGCAAACCGCAGACCACTTATTACAATGCAGTCTGAGCCCTGCCACATGCACAATGGAGAACCTTCTCACAGCAACACCAGAGGCACTCCAAGTGGTCAGATTCTGGTCAAAGGATATTCAGTATAATCCTAAATTTTTAACTTTGTGGTTTTTCTATACACTGTAATTTTAGTCTCAATTTGCTTCTGATATGATAAATAAATAAATCATCTCACTAAATGAACGGAGAAAAGTGGTGAGAGGGGGAACCTAGCAGTACTTTTAAGAATAACCAACTTATTTTTGTTGGAAATTTTGTGGATTTCAATCCACTTTTTGGCATACTGATGGAGTCAATGTCAAACTTCACATATATTCACCGTTAGATAGTTGTGTGGCTAGAATCAGAGCATAATTGAATATAGAAAGACACAGCTTATGACACTGACCATAAATGATCAGTTCTCTAAAGTGATAATGGTTTGTCAGGATGGAAATTAAAATATTTTGGAGATGTGAAAACAATAAATCTGAGAGGCAGTTCTTGTGAAATCAGAAACTTTATTGTGGAGAATTGTTTTGGTGCATGAAAACATATATGTAGTAGGTTGAGAAAACTTCATCCTTCCTAGACATAAATCTCTGACACTGAGGGAGAATTTCTCAAACAAAAATCAAAGAAAGATTGAGTTAGAGAAACAGCTGAATTCACAAATTTCAGTCCATTAGAAGAGGCATGAACAGAGAGACAATGGCTTCTTGCTTCCTTTTCATGTTTTTATACTAACACAGCTATATCTTCAAAAACTCTTCCTAACGAAATGAGTTAAAGCTTTTCAAAGGACTGGAGAGTATTTTCCATTATCCAGGATGAAACTAGCGATTTCAAGCTGAATTTTGCCACTCAGTCTGGCAAACTTTGCATCTGAAAGCATCTTGTAATGAGCAATCCTTTTCAATAAGCACAGAGGGGAAGGATGGAACCAGGCCTTCTGATTACATCTTTATTTTAACGTCTACTTCAAATTCACATGTTCATGTCTGTTTACGTTCTGTTTGATTTCAGCAACATCTGGTTGGTGTGATACATGATGACAGAACATAAAGCTGGACAGCATGCTGTGCCATTAACAGAATTTTAAAACAAGCCAGGCACCCTGACTTGTAAGCCAGGAATGTTATTCTTTTTCACACAGATATACTACCCTCTCAACACGTTATGCTTAGTTGTTTCTGCTGCACACTAACGTGCTGAAGTTGCTATATACTGTAGCAGTCCACTGTCTGGCTGAGAGTGTAAGAGGAATTAGTTATAAATATTACCTGTAATTAGTCCCCCCCACTTAACCAAGGAATGACAACAATAATAATGAGAATTGTAACTAAATGAGGAACTTCTAATTCTTTTGCAATTGTAGTGTTTAATTACATTTGACCCTCTACATTTGCGAGTTTGACTTTGGTGGATTTGATGAATATATTCTCTCTAGGAATTTCTTGTTTCTCCAGTAAAATTATATGGTCAGGTGGAAATGTACCATAGAATTGCACTGGAGGACCAAGAGATTCCAAGAGACAACACTTCTCTGGACATTGTCAGTTCTCTAATATGATTGTGTAGTCAATTTCTGGTGGAAGACCATAAAGGTGTGTGCCGTCGCGCCTGGGGCTGTACTCTTAGTGAAAGAGGCATGGACGTGACATCTTTCCCCAGGGGATTGCTTCTTGCCCTCCTTTAGGGAAACTGGAACTCCCAAGGACCAAAACACTGTAGATAACTCAAAAACTGGGTTTATTCTTCACAAAGGGGGTAAAAGAAAATATACATTACAGTCTTTGGTTGTTTAAGTCCATGAAGCTTGTCCAGATCCCTCTTTCTCTGGCTGTGAATGCCGGAGCAAACTCAGCCTCAGTCCAATGACCTATATCTGAAGACAAGAGTCTTCCTCTGTTGCCAAAGGACTGATGTGAAGGCGCTTGAGACTCCTCAACGTTGTTCAGGTTGGCCCTGAACATGAAGTGTGAGTCCCAAGGGTAAGAACCTCAGAATTGGTGCTGAGAGGTAACTTTTGAAGGGCTTTTAGTGCCAAGCCTCTCTTTCACGTCCATCCGATAGAGAACTTGCTGATGGAATGAAAAGGAGGAAACACAGTCCTACTCCAGGAAGAGGTGGAGCCAAACAGTTTTGCTGAGTGAGCAATATAACAGGTACAAACAACATTGGTTGACAGATATAAATAACCAATCCAACTACATTTACAGGGTAAGGGCAAAATCAGGCATGATACAACAATTCAAATCTTGAAACTTATAGTTTGACATATAGATGGCGCCACTCGCGCCGTCACAAGGTGCATTGGAGGATCTAGAAATTCATAGAGAAGTGTTTTCTCTTATTAAAAAGGTGTGTTTTTAATTCACAGTTTTTCCATTTTTGCTGGTGTCTTGCTTCCTAGTGATTGTTGAGGACCCATTATACTTTTATAGTTATAAGATATAACCTCATTGAATGGAGAAGGAGAAAGAATATCTCATGATTCAAGTGTCAGATCATGCTGTTGCCTTGTAGTCTGCAATGGGTTTTGAGATGACCAGTGTTAGGATCACCATAGCAGCCTGGAACTGGCTACTACAGTTTTCTGCCATAAAGAAGGGAGATGGGAGAAAAGGAGGCTGGGTACAGGGTAGTGTAGATAAGACATCTGTATTGTGAGGGGATTAGAAATTGCAGTTAATAGACTGTGGGCACAGTGTTTGGCAACTAGGGGGTGGATGGGAGTTGGGCTGTTATATTACATGGTGTTTGATCAGGAAATCTTTAGAACTGTTATTGAGTGATTATGGAAAGGCGGAATAAATCATTTGCCTCCATCGTATTCTTGTTTTGAACTTGATTTCAACTCCAAGAACTTCCAGAGTCTTACAACCAGACTGTGTGTATTGTATCACAGCCCAAAAGTTAGTATGTAGTTTTAGGAATGTTTATACCCAAATAACAAAAGGAAAGTAGTTAAAGTAAACAGTTTCTTTGGAAAGGAGAAGTAAAGAGTTAGGTTCACATATAAACATTTGAGGTGTGCGAAATACCAAAAATCAGCTTCATTTCTAATTACAAAATTCAGGTGACCCCCATTTTGTTTCTAAAGTGTTTTGAAAAATTCATAAGGGGTCAATTTAATTTCTAATACAAAGTTCTGAAAATTTTGTTATTTTTTTTTGTTTCATTTGTTTTGTTTCAGTCCAGAATTATTCTTTCCATCCCTATGCTGAATCTATTTTTTTATTGGAAGGGAAAGGGAACGTGTTCAATCAATCACTGTGATTATTAGTCAGCATGGAACATTCAATAGGCAAGGCTTGGTTTAAATCCCTGGAAGGTGACATTCTGTTCTTGCCTGACTGATAGGAGGCTAAGTTCTGTATAAATATCCCAGCACCCGAAAATGGGACCAGAGGATGTTTTGAAGATGCATGATGCTTCAACAGCGCTGAAGCAAAATTGGTCCATATATAATGGAAACCATTTGGGAACACTGTGCACATTCCCTTATAGTCTGGGCCAGATTCAATTTAACTGTGCCTAGAGCAAAGTTCTCTAATGGTGGATCCTTCCTTTATCATTCTATCAGTGTGCTTCCCTGAAGATGGAGATGTTAGAGAGATGGAGCAATCTTGTGGAAGAAGGGAGGCTGGCTCTGACCATCTTTTAAATTTCCCTCAGTGTCTCACAATGACATAGTGTATCATCCAATGCCATCCAGAGTGTAGGACCAGCAATTTAACAAAATATCTGCCCACAAAATAAACAAACAAAAACAAATCAAGAGCAGGTACAGGGGTCCTGGCGTCTAAATCTTGACACTAGCCACATATTAAAGAGAAAATGTGGGTTTTATATAAGCAAAAAATAAATTAAATTAGAACTTACATGGGTCAAAAAATACACACTCCACTCATCAATCATATTTGTATGCTATCTTTTTCCTCCAGTGAGTTCAAGTTTCCCTTCCTACTTTAGTATAGGTAAAGGTAAAGGTTTCCCCCTGAAATTAAGTCTAGTCATGTCTGAATCTGGGGGTTGGTGCTCATCTCCATTTCTAAGCCAATGAGCCGGCGTTGTCCATAGACACCTTCAAAGTCATGTGGCTGGCATGACTGCATAGAGCACCATTACCTTCCCGCTGGAGTGGTACCTATTGATCTACACACATTTGCATGTTTTCGAACTACTAGGTTGGCAGAAGCTAGGACTAACAGCGGGAGCTCACTCCGCTCCCCGGATTCAAACCGCTGACCTTTTAGTTGGCAAATTCAGCAACTCAGCATTTTAATCCACTGCGCCACTGGGGGCACCAACTTTAGTCTACTTCCTACTTTATCACGGCAATCTTCTGTAGGTGTAGCTACACTGTAAAATTGGCCATTTGCAGTTGGCAGATCGTAATTTTGTCAATGTTTATTGTTTCCAAATGCCGGCTGAAATCTTTTGGTATGGCACCCAGAGTGCCGATTACCACCGGGCCCACCTATACTGGTTTATGGCAGAGCCTTTGCAGTTCGATCTTGAGGTCTTGATAACGGCTGAGTTTTTCCTGTTGTTTTTTGTCAATAATAATAATAATAATAATAATAATAATAATAATAATAATAATAATAATAATAATAATTCCCTTTCACATACACAAACATATACACTAGCATACATGCATTTATATATTTCTGTGGACTTGACTGCTTGCAGATTTGGACATTTCTCCATTTAAAAAACTTAATGGATGTTGTACTCTGACATAACAGACTATGCACATGTCAAAGTTGACCTCATTTATAAGTCAAGGACAGATTTGGAGGTCAAAATTATGGAGTTTGATATGACTTGTAGATAAGTTGAGGGTCATTCTGCAGAGAAGGGAAAGCACCAGTGATGACTGGCCACCACCATCAGGTTCCCATCCAGACATTCACATATTCCGGAAGTGGCACCATGGCAAAGAGAGTAGATCGGTTTGGTGCTTGTTTTAGGTTCTCGCAGGAAATACTAAGCTCTTGCTTTCCCCTGTTTTTTTGAGTTGATTATTTTGACTAGAAATTCTAGTTATATATAAGATATAGTAAGAGTAAATGATAATTCAGTAAAAAAAATAAGTAAAAATGCAAAGGCAGAGGTACTGTGCTTTTCAAATTGTCAATAAATTCATCCCGTTGTGTTCTGGCTCTTGGCTCATTGCTGTAGGCAATGATTTTCAGCAAAGATGATGTACAGCTTAATTTTCCAAACAGAAGGTGGGGATGCATCGGTACGATAGCAGTGAGAAATCTGCCATCCATTGTCAGTAATCTAAGCAGATATGACTCCTGATGATACCTTAAGATATAGCGTAATCTTTCTCTACACATTACTCCCATTTGCATTTACAAACAGTAATTTGCAATGATGCGTGATGCTCCATGAGATGTCAGAGTGAAAGATTTTGCTAAACAAGCAGACAGCCTTAGTGGTGCATTAGGAAATAGGCAAATGTGAATCAAGATTCACTGAGTGGAAAGAAGTATGTAGGCTAAATTTACAGTCTGCATTCTTTCTTATTCTCTCTTCCCCTCCCTCTAGAGTAAATAACCTATAGGATTTAAAATGCCTTCACTAATATAGTTGTGACAGATACAGGATTGTCTACTGACTTCAGTGGAATACTTAGCAATAAAGTTTAGTTCTCTACACAGTTTTCTGGAAGCACGTCTTCCTGCATAAACTGCAAAGTAAGCATATATAGGATTCCGTTTTGTTTAGGTATGTATTTGTTTAATATCCAAATATAGTTATAACAGGGGTCCTTAACCTTTTTTGTTCCAGAGACCCCTTTGTCAGCCAGGTGAAAACTACAGATCCATTATCAGAATGTAGCAGCAGATAGTTTATGACACTCAAAATGTGTGATGTTTATAACTTGTGCAACCTTGTGATTTATCCTCACAAAATGGCACCCCTAGACTTCAAAAGATCAAAGCTTGGGAGATCTTCTGTTTGTTACACATTCTGTGTTGCCAGATAGCTGGCCAAAGAAGCCACACAATGGTTTGTACTCAGCACGACTGTGATCATGTGTGGTCTAGCAACTGGCCTTGCAACTCTACTGTAATTTCAAAGTAATGGATGAATGTAAGCGATTTTTCAAGATATGCAAAAACTGCAATGTTATATGAAATGAATACTACTGTAATTTCTTGCATGCATTCATAAGTGAAGAAATCGCTAGATTTCAGTTAAGAGTAGGGCTGTGCATGGATCCATTTTTCAAAACGGGCTCCAGCTGTTCCAGCTCCTTTGGCCAGCCACAATGACAAGGGCACCGCCACCATTTTTTTACGGCCGCAATGTGGCTGCTAAAAACATTTGCCTTTGCTTTCTTCTGGCTACACTTCATGTGCAGAGAGGGAGTCACCCATGAACAGAGAGGGAGACAGCCACACATGCATGGGTCTCGCTGTGAGGCTGTGAGGCTATGAGCCCTGTTGCCTGCCTGAGCCAATCAGAAGAAGAAAGCTGTTTTCTATCTCAGTACCTTCACTGCTCTTAGGATCTTGCTTTTGGACTCAGTTATAATCTTTTCCTTTGGCAATTTCATTTATGGGCTATGAAAGGGCATTTGTGGAGGGGGATGTTTGTTTAAATATTGGGGTGGTTTACTGAAGGGAGGGGATAGTCTGAGTCCCCACAGAGAGAATTCAGTTTCTTCCTAGGTCTAGTTGAAGGACATTAGAGGAAAGGATGCCAGAAGTAGGGGTTTCTTAAGTCTGATGCTTTAACCCAGATCTAGCTGAAGGAGATCAAAGGAAAGGATGCCCGAAGTAAGAGTTTCTTAAGCTTGATGCTTTAGTTCAAATCTAACTGAAGGAGATTTGTCAGGACCCTGGCTGCAGAGCACCAATAACCTTACACAGAGGCCAGTCTCTATCTAATATCTTTATTAAAGAAATATATAAAATCAATAAAAACAAGTGAAGAATATAGTTCAGAAGCAGACCTTTCAGATGAGGTCAAATATAGTCCAGAAATGTATTGTCCAATATAAGATATTAGAGTTCAAAGTTTTAATCCACTTGACCGAAACACACACTTTGCCAAGCAATAGTGTGGGGAAATAACAGAGTCTTTAAAGTCCAATGAAGCTTGACAACAAGGCTGGAAATAAACTTGATTCTTGACTAGATCCGTGACTGGAGGCAAGACGAACATGAAGCATGAACAGAGTCCATGGTAAAACCATGAGACAAGGCAAGGCTTGAAGCTAGATCCGGAAAGCAAGGAACTGGGATTACGAAGTCCACACACGATCTCTCTCCTCAAGCTGATCAATTGACTCCGCAAAGAATCCCTCGCGCCAAACACCTATATTGGGTCTCGTTTTCCCGCCAACAGAACTCTTTCCCTAGAGAACGAGGAGCGAAACCCAACTCTGTCCAGATGCATGACTCCTTAGAATTTCCCAAGGGAAGCAGACCTAATCAGCCATTTGTTTGGCAGCGATTCTCAGGCTTCTCCGATTAGCCTCCCTGACTCCCCTATCTTTAGAATAATTTTCCCTCCTGGAAAACGGGGGGGGAGTTCTGCCCAAGGCCTGTTTGGCTGAATTCTTGAGGGCAAACATCAACATCCTGCAGGTGAAGAGACTCCGGCTCTTGCTGAACCGGCGAAAACCCCATGTTTTCCTCTTCGTCTGCCACAATAGTACTAGGAACAGGACTACAAGGCCCATGAGTCATCACAAGATTAGAGGAAAGGGAGGCTTGTAAATTCCCCATTGCTGCCAATGGGTCAGATCTTCCTGGATCTTCTGGCTGCTGAACCAAAAAACTGATTTTCCCTGGTCAAATTCAGGAGGCTCCCAAAAACAGATTGTGGGGGGGGGGGGGAGACAGTAAAATTCGGACACTGACAAGAGCATGGGGTTTAACCAAATTACACACCCCTAGCTAGGAGTCAGAGAACATAAGAATAATAAATAGTTAAAAAAAATTCAAGCTCCTGAACCTCTTAAAATCATGGGGAGTTTCTGAACTTGAATTGTGATCTCTTCAATTAAGAATGATATTTTTGTTCCATCTCCACATTTCTAGCATTACAGTAACTAAAATCTTCAGCTGGGCATGTAGAAATACGGCTTTCAGTCACAAAGAGAAGGCAAAGTTAATCAAGGAAAGTGAACACAGCAAATAGAAGAATCTAGGTGTGAATGATTTTGGATATTTCCTCCTCTTCAATGCTAAACATTTGGGTAGAATTCAAATGGGTGGCATGCCCTCATTTTGCTCTCCCCCACAGCTTAACCCTGGTTGCATCTTGGCACAGCAGAATCCTTTACACTACATAGGTCAAACTCAAAGCAGGCCAGCAGGCCAAATCTGGCACTATTACTTTATGAAAGCTTATACTACCAACTTTGTTGTCTCCATTTGTCTCTAAAGTGCTACAAGGTACCTTTGCACACTTACTTTCTACATCATTATAACCTGCAGCAATTTTATTTTCCCTTCCTCTCCTTTGGTAGACCATGTCTTTGATTTTAAACAATTGATCTGTATGTAAAAATACTTGTATATGTTTTATAAAGGAGCCCCCGGTGGCACAGTGGATTAAACCACTGAGCTGCTGAACTTGCTGACTGAAAAGTCGGCGGTTCGAATCTGGGGAGTGGGGTGAATTCCCGCTGTTAGCCCCAGTTTCTGCCAGCCTAGCAGTTTGAAAACATGCAAATGTGAGTAGATCAATCGGTACCACTCCAGCAGGAAGGTAATGGCACTCCATTCAGTCATGCCTGCCACTTGACCTTGGATGTGTCTATGGACAGTGCAAGCTCTTAGGCTTAGAAATGGAGATGAGCACTAACCCCCGGAGTCAGACATGATTAGACTTAATCTTGGGGAAAACCTTTACATTTACCTTTAGCTATGTTTTATAACGAAGTTTAACATTATTATTTTCTCTACTAGACCAGGTATGGGACTAGTTGTTGTTCAGCTCCTGTCTCGCAAAATGAATAATGCTGCAGTTGAGATCTTCCACTATATCTCATATTTCCACCCAGATCTATGACACCCTCCATGCCTTTAAGACATGAAAAGTGTTGTCTGTAAACTCTTAAAAAGAAAACCATATAAGTTCATGTATGAGTTAACCTGTCGTAATAGTCAAGGGCAAGTTTTGGACCCAAAGTTATAGCTTTTGATGTGGCCCATGGATAAGTTGAAGACTATCCACAATGAGGGATAAATGCTAGCTGCTGCCATTTTCTCATCCAGGCATTCAAAAAGGCCAGAAGCAGCACTGCAACAGAAAGAGCAAAGGAGGTTGGTGCTTCTTCAAGGTTCTCCTAGAACAGGTTAACTTATCACTTTTCACCACTCTACTCCTTTTTCATGAGAGTCAAAATATAGTACTTGAATTGATCTGTTGACCCAGGTTTTAGCAGTTGATTATTTTGTCTAACATTTCTAGACAATACAGTAGAGTCTGCCTATCCAAATTCCACTTATCCGACACACTGTATTATCCACCGCCCGGGCCTGCCCTCCCTCGCTCGCTCACCCCCTCCCGGCCAGCGCAGCAAAGATGGCGGCAGCAGCCACCTTTGCCATTTTCCCTTGCTTGCTTGCTTGCTTGCTCATTCACCAGGCTGGGTCCTGGGTCTGCTGCCACTGCCGCCATTGATGACGGGACAAGCCTGGTGAGTGAGTGAGCAAGCAAGGGAGGGAAGGTCTTTGCCGACCGCCCTCGCTCACTCACTCACTCATTCACTCACCGGGCTGGGTCCTGGTTCTGCCCTTGCTGCTAGGACCCGGCCCAATGAGTGAGTCAGCAACAGAGGAAGAGGCTCCTTCTTCTGCCACCCTCCCTATTATCCAAGAGTTTTGCTTATCCGACATCTGCCCGCCAGTTTATGTCGGATAATCGAGACTCTACTGTATATGGTAAATGATTTTAAGTCTGTACTCCTTATGGAAAGCAGAAGGCAGCCATAATGGCATATCAACTCTAATTCAGAAATTAAGTGGGGAGAAATCCCCCAGCTATATCTAGATATCTACAGCTATATGGGTGTCGGAAAGTGATCAAAATGGGTGTCAATAGGGTATATTGTATCCAATTTTTCACCTGAAGATGTTGGAGGGCATAGTATGCAATAAATGAAAAGGAAGTCGAGGAAAATAAGAAGCTCTCTGTTTGTCACCAGCTTCCCAACAGTTATTAATTTGTATTGCTTTGCTAAGTCCGACAAAGCTTGGCCAGTTTATATTACCTGAGGAGTGGACCTCCTATCTTTTCTACCAGTTACTGAGGGCAGTGTAAGAATTAATGAACCAATTTATCTATGTCTCGGCAGCTATCAGCCCCAGTGTCAGCTTTAACAGGGATAACAGGATGGCCAGGATTGGATGTTGCTGGTCTCCCTTTCTCTTTCCCTCTTTCTTTTAACCTTTGATGTCAGTTTCCTTTCACCGCCTCGATTTCATTGGAAAGTGTATATATTTTGTTTTGGTTACTTTCAAGTATTATTTAACAGGGAAATTTTATGGGCATGCTGACAGGAAGTTTTTTGTGTGCGTTTCATGCCATTTTCTTATCAGTCTTTAGGGTTTCTTTCTTTTTAAATCTGAATGAAGTCATAGAAATGCAAAGTGCAGTGCAACAAGAAAGAAAACCGTTGTCTTTCCAACAGTATAATAAGTAACAGCAGTCAAACACTTCTCAAACACTGCAGTGAGTAATGGGAATTAATAAGTTAAATAGTAACTTTGTCTGACTTAAATACCAATTAGTTAGGTTTTGGAAAAACTGGAATCTTTATGATCTACTGATCTATTTTAAATTGTCAAAGCAAGAACGCACACTCAGAGCTTTTAACAATTTTTTTTTCATAAAGCAGTCTTGCTTAAGAGCTACAAAAATATGCCATGCTGATTTGGTGTTATCTTCTAAATATGCCAGATTCATCAGAACCCATCTGACCTTGGAAACTAAGTAGGGTCAGCCCTGGTTAGTACTTAAATGAATAATAATAATAATAATAATAATAATAATAATAATAATAATAATAATAATTTACGATACTAGGATTTAAAGATTAAGCTGCAAAGGCTCTAGCACAAGCCAGTAAAGATGGTCCCAGTGGTGATCGGCACACTGGGTGCAGCACCTAAAGACCTTGTCTGGCACTTGAAAATAATTACTGCCGACAAAATTACCATCTATCAGCTGCAAAAGGCCACCCTACTTGGATCTGTACACATTACATCACATAGTCCTAGACACTTGGGAAGTGTCTGACATGTGATCCAATACAAAAGCTAGTATAGTGATCTTGTTTATTGTGTATTAATCTTGTTGTGCATATAATAATAATAATAATAATAATAATAATAATAATAATAATAATAATAATAATCATCCAGTACAGGTGGTCCCGGTGGTGATCGGCACATTGGGTGCCGTTCCAAAAGATCTCAGCCGGCATTTGGAAACAATAGACATTGACAAAATCACGATCTGCCAACTGCAAAAGGCCACCCTACTGGGATCTGTACGCATCATCCGAAAATACATCACACAGTCCTAGACACTTGGGAAGTGTTTGACTTGTAATTTTGTGATACGAAATCCAGCATGTCTATCTTGTTTGCTGTGTCATAATAAAATAATAATAATAATAATAATAATAATAATAATAATAATAATGGGATTGAGTGTTTTCTGTGCTGTATGGCCATGTTTCATAAATAGGAAAGAATACTTCTTGAACATGGCCATACATCCTGGAAAACACACAACAACCCTGTGATTTCGGCCATGAAAGCCTTCGACAACACAATAATAATAATTTTATTTTTTACCTGCGTCTCCCCATGCTCGAGGCGGGTTACAACATTGCTAAAACATACATATATAAAACATAATCATTTAAAAACCCAGATGCTGTAGGCTATTTTTTAGTGGATGGAACTGACAAAACCAGCTTGAAGTATCCCTTGGCTGAGAAAACCCCAAGAAAATAGGTTCACCATTTATCAAGAGATGGTTTGAAGGCACACACAAACACACATGAACGGGACAGGCAGACTCTAGAAATTTCTGGGCATATTTTTAACCCATTCCCTTATTTTTCTTCCCAGAAACTACACCATGAAGGAAGGGTTTCTGGTTCTGCCCCAGTGCAATAGTTGTAGTTATGGGCCATATCAGTGATAGAAGTCCATCTCCTGTTTGGAGTGTATGTGTCATTTGTGTGCCCCCTCTTATGTGATTCTTGTATTCTTTGTCAGAATTCTTCTTTGACCCCATCTACACTGCCATATAATGCATTTTCATGAAGCAGTTATTCTAGATGGGGCTTTTGACACCCTTTTGCTACAGCTGCTCCTTCAGAACAGTCAGATGGATGAACTCAACTAGGTTTCGATGAGCAGATGACATCACAAAAGCGTGCAGCTGCCAGTTGTAGTATTAACCATCAATATGATAACAGTGAAGGCAATGGACAGTGATGGCAGGTTAAGATGATGTGAATAAACAAGCAACATTTTCATAAGGTCTACAGGGGGAAGGGCATATGGTTGGCTTTGCTCAAAACATCACCCCACAAAATAGTTTCCGTTCAGGTCTACCATGTTTCCCTTAAATTTATCTGATGGTCTTGCCAATGCCCACATGGCTTGTTTCTTCTGCTAGAGGATCATTTGGTTTAACTTGTTAGTTTTGTAATGTCACTTTTGAACTGTTAGACATGTGTCAATTTCACATTTCGTAATCTCTTCAAATGAACTTCCACATGTCTTAAAAGTGATGTTGCCATAAAGCTGACATGTAGCTGTCTGATCTGAAGTGTCTTTGTCAAGGTTTTATGAAAAGCACCTTGAGATATGCCTGGATATGCATATCTAAAAAGCAACATCAGAACCACATGAAGAGAAAATGTCAAGGCATTTTTGAGGCATAAGGTGTGGTCAAATGCAATGTCACCTTAGAATGGTTTGCATATGATGTACATCACATATCTTGTCACTTGATTGACACCTTGCTCATCCTATTGAAGAATTTTGGTTGTCACTTATCCTGTCGAGCTGATGCAGTATTTAAGTCGGTGGCATTCATTTTTAGGTATTTAAGCTGTGATGAGTTTATTCCCACAAGCAAAAACAAAGAGGAATTAGGTTGTAATTTTATAAGGTCTTTAGCTTTATCTGCCAGAGTGCTGGTGCATCATCAAACTACAACTCCCAAGATTCTATAGCATTGAGCCACAGCAGTTAAAGTGGTGTCAAACCACATTAATTCTACATTGTAGATGCACACCAAATAAAATGTATTAAAAGATAACATAATTGGAGAGATTATGTTTTCAGTTATAATTGTGGCTGTGCCAGAGATGTTATTTTGTACGGTGTAGAGAAAGTAGATAGACCTTTCTCTGCGTCATTGTAATAGGACTTGGGAAGACTAAAAAAGAAGAAAATATTTATACTCACAGTTCATGCTTAACCTGTGCCATGTATTATCACAGGATATGGTAAATCTTCACTAATTCAGACGGCATTAAAAGGAAGTTAGACAATTTAGAGATGATGACACTATCGATAGTCACTAGTCGCATGCAGTATTTAAATGTCAGTTACTGATAAACTCAAGCTAGAAAACACAAGTCATGTCCTGCCTCTGAGCCTTCCTATAAGCAGCAAGCTGCCTGTTCGAGGAACTATAGACTTTGGTATGATCAAGCAAGGGTCTTCTTGCGTTTTCATAAATATTTTTCTAAATGAAGATATGCTCCTCTGCAAGCATGATGTAAAGACAGATTAAGCAAACATGCAAATATTATTACTGATTAGATGGGGTGTGAAATTTGATTTGAACTTAAGAAGCCGTATTTTCATAATACTATAATCCATCTCTTTCTGAAGAATGAAGTATACCAGGAATGCTTTGACTGTGTGTCTCTGCTTGG
Source organism: Anolis carolinensis (assembly GCF_035594765.1). Classification (NCBI taxonomy): domain Eukaryota; kingdom Metazoa; phylum Chordata; class Lepidosauria; order Squamata; family Anolidae; genus Anolis; species Anolis carolinensis. The sequence continues at coordinate 226,112,087 of NC_085842.1, read as the reverse complement.
GAGGGGGCTGAACTGGTTGGTCCTTGTAGTCTCTTCCATCTCTGTCATTCTATAAGTTTGCAGAAAAATATGAAGCAAATATGATGGGGCAGATGAGAAGGGCTGCCTGTCTTCTTTACCACTCCGTGCCAGTCCACTGCATAGCCCACGCCTATTACTATGTCTTGTTTTTGGGGTATGGCTTATATTGCATGGATGCTTAAAAATCTTATTTTATGGGTATGTCTTATTTTGGGGAGAAAAGGGGTAACACTCCAGCCACTACACCAGTCTACTTTCTTTCTGGTTAACCTTACTCCCAGCACAACAGTTTCCAAAGTCCAAGAAGGATTGTTATTTTATTTGGAAGAATTCAAATATATCCACCCACACTTACATTCCGAAGTGGTACAATGGCCCGAAGGGTTGAGCCGCTTTCTTTTTTGCAGTGTACCAGTCAACTGTTGATTATGTTTCTGAAATCGAGGTGGCAAATCCTGACATTTTTATTGGGCGGAGGGCACAGAGAAATTCCCAGAGAGTGAAAGTAAAGTAAAGAGAGAGGCTGTTGCGAGCTAGAGGAAGGCCTCGGGAGAGTTGTGCTACACGCTTCAACATGAGATGAGCTGAATACATTGCTTATGAGCCATTGTAGCTAGTGGCCTCATTTATCATACTGACAAGGATACTGACAGCTATCTGCAGTGATTCATCAGAGTAATGGCTGACTAGCAATGAAGGCCTGCTAGCCTGGAGCTGAGTGGGGTGGGAGGGTGGACTGTGGGAAACTAAAATCACCAGGTTTCAACATTTGCATTGCTGCTGTCATGTTTTATTCATTGTGTTTAATGGGACACACACACACAACATCCTCTATTTCTGCAGTATTCCAACTGATCTTACAAGATCTCCTGAGCCTAAACAGTCTTCATTGTGTGCAACCCTGCAGGGAAGTAGTTCTCCTCACCTTCCTTTCAAGTGTGCATTTGAGTAGCTCCTTTTAGTTGATGATCACCTTTGCCCTTATGCCAATGGAATAAAAAGGGCTCTTTGCATTTTAAAGCTTGGCTTGATTGCCTGCACATGGACAGAGGGACGGTTGTTGGAATACAAATGGGAATTCACCTTTTGCACAATCTGACTTGGGAATGTAATTTTTCCAACATGTTGGATAGGGGTGTGTGTGTGTGTGTGTGTTTGTAGGAAAACATCTGCTCATAAAAAGTACTAAGTGACGGTATTTGTCCAATCATGTACTTTCAAGAAATGGAGAAAAAAAATCTGTGCTTCGATGGATGAAATAGAAATAGACTTTTACATTTGGCTTATAAGTTTGAAAATAATGGGAACACACAGGTATGAGCGAAATGAGCTCTGACAGTGCAGTGGCTTCCCACTCTGTGTTTTTATTGCTGTGCTTTAGATGGGAATAGGCATCCAACAGATACTCTAAGATTAAGGCTCTGTTGCTTCAATTGAAAGCACTATTGTTTCTGAGCTTTTCAGACATGAAGAAGGTTGATGTACAAGGAATTCACTGAACTCTCTCTCCCTCTCTGTCGTGCTCAGAAAAGTTACTAGGTTTGTATCTTCAGCTTCAAGAATCTCCCAGCCCACATGACAAATCCAACTACAAGAAAATGATGAATCCATGAAATTCTAACCACAGCTAGAGAGAACAGGGAATTTGCTCCAGAAGGTCATGAAATCAGCCATGTTTCCCACAATGGTTAAGTAGGTGCTGCTGCATAAACTTGCTTGCAGGGCATAATACTATAGTCCTACCTTGAATTATCCCAGTATATATAGTTCGCCCCGGTGGCGAAGTGCGATAAAGCGCTGAGCTGCTGAACTTGCAGACCAAAAGGTCCCAGGTTCAAACCCCAGGAGCGGTGTGAGCGGCCGCTGTTAGCTCCAGCTCCTGCCAACCTAGCAGTTCGAAAACATGCCAATGTGAGTAGATCAATAGGTACCGCTCTGGTGGGAAGGTAACAGCGCTCCATGCAGTCATGCCGGCCACATGACCTTGGAGGTGTCTACGGACAATGCCAGCTCTTCGGCTTAGAAATGGAGATGAGCACCAACCCCCAGAGTCAGGCATGACTGGACTTAACGTCAGGGGAAACCTTTACCTTTTATGACGTGTAAACGTGGAAATCCCATTTATCATTGCAAAGATTGGCATCAAATCTCTTTAAACAAGTTTATCTGGGAGAAGTTATATAGAGAAAATTTCGCTGTATGCTGATTGGCTTTATGGTGCTGGGCCATTGGTTCTGCTCTAGGGAGGATTTTTGTTTTATGATATCTGCCCACATGATTTGTAAGAGATCATGGAATTACAATAGTTCATTTATTGGCCACATATTCAGCTGGCACATGTTCCCATGAAACTCCATATGAATTCTAGGCCAAGCAGGATTTAAGCTTGCATGGAGGAGGCATCTACACATACCCTGGAAAATGCCTAAAATCCTTATCACATTGTTATGGGATATGTGGGTACTATAGGGCATTATGGAGCTTCCGCTTCAAGCTGCATAAATTTGCTTCCAGGGCATAATACTATAGTCCTACCTTGAATTATCCCAGTATATATAGTTCGCCCCGGTGGCGAAGTGCGATAAAGTGCTGAGCTGCTGAACTTGCAGACCAAAAGGTCCCAGGTTCAAACCCCGGGAGCGGTGTGAGCGACCGCTGTTAGCCCCAGCTTCTGCCAACGTAGCAGTTTGAAAACATGCAAATGTGAGTAGATCCGGTGGGAAGGTAACGGTGCTCCATGCTGTCATGCAGGCCACATGAATTCGGAGGCCTCTATGGACAACGCGAGCTCTTCAGCTTAGAAATTGAGATGAGCACTGTAACGTTAAATCCCACTAAGGCAGGGGGCGATCTTTATTTCAAGATCCCAGCCACTGCCAACAATAAACATGTAAGCATGTGCGAGCACGCAAATGAGGCATTGAGGGACTGAGGCACTGAGGGAAGAGTCTATTTCTGCTGCAACTTTTTTTTTTACTTTCATGCAATTTCATTGGTTTTCTGTTTCTAACACCCAAAGGGCAACGTATGATTCATGAACAATGGCCTTTTCATGTTTTCTGACCATGAACACTGCACCTGCTTATCTACTTCTGTAGCAAGCATAAGTCCAAAATGGCTGGGAAACTTAGGGAGTGTGACAGCACGCTGGGGGAAAGGAAGGCTATGCGTCTGGCTACCCAAGCGGCGATCAGTTTACCCTTTATTATACCTCAAACCTTAAAGTAAATACTCTTGAAGCTGGTTACAGATAACCAAAATATGTTTATTGAACACAGGAATGGTCATTTCAAGCAGGAATCTTGAATAATAATTCAGAATAACTTATAATAGAAAACAAAGATTGTAGATTGAGTTTAATTACACAGAAAATAAACCTTTTACTGTATTAGAAATAGTATGAGGTAAAATCACTGAAATTATAAATAAAACTATATTGATTGAGAATGAAGGCTATAAAGACTATATGAGGTATGCACACAAGCTATGAAGAAACTAAGGTAAGGTAGGTACTAGGCTGTGAGGTGAGGTAAGTACCAGCTGTGAGGTGAAAGCTTTCTATAATGTAAGCACAAGCAGTGGTGGTATATGCTTTAGGCTATGATGGTAACTATAAGCTATGAAATATACTGTCTGAGCTAAAGGTAAGTACCAGGTAAGTACAAACTATAGTATTAAGTACAAGCTATGCTATTGGTAAGTACATAAAGCTATGATGAGCCTATAAGCTGAGATATCTTTTATAAGTACCTAAAGCTATGATCTATGTGGTAAGTACTAGCTATGATCTATACCAGTGGTTCCCAAACTTATTTGGCCTACTGCCCCCTTTCCAGAAAAAATATTACTTAGCGCCCTCTGGAAATTAATTTTTTAAAATTTTAATAGCAATTAAACAGAAAGATATATATGTATTAATTTTTCTACCTTTTTTGTAAAATATAGTAAAGAAAGGTGTAAATTAGAAACACTGAAGTTTGAAATTATGAAACTATTTTTTGAACTCAGAATAGAAAGGTAATGCACTTGTGGCCATCACCACCCCCCTGGATCACTGCAGTGCCCACCAGGGGGCGGTAGCCCCCACTTTGGGAATCACTGATCTATACTATCTATGCTATAGGTAGGTACTAGCTCTGGTGGTAAGTACTATAGGCTGAGATATCTTTGAGGTAATTACTAGGTAAGTACGTGATATAGATTGCCTGTTTGAATTTGCCAGGCCAAAGAACCCAGACAATTCTAAGACCTATCTCTAAGAGGTATTGCTCTGGAATGAAAAGGAGGGAAAAAGCCTCTAGAGATTAGCTCACAGGCTGCAGGGCTGAACTATCTCACCCAAACCTACAGGGAGTCCCAAGCTCCACCCCCAAAACAAGAGCCAATGGAAAATTCCACCCAAGAGCAGCAAACCAGGAAATAAGCAGGAGAGAGAAAAACAAGTAAGACATTACAGGGAGTGTTAGCTAACCAGCTCAGTCCTGATGTACTGTTATCCTCAGAGCCGGCCCTAGGTATTTTTCCATTGTAGGCGAACAGAATTTTGGCACCCCCCCCCCCAAACCAATCACTGAAAAATAAAAGCGTTGTGTAAAAGTGAAAATGTTTGATATTAAGGAGGGATTAAGGAAAAGCCTATTAAACATCAAATTACATTAAGATTTTACAAATTAAGCACTAAAACATCGTGTTTTACAACAAATCAACAGAAAAAGCAGTTCAATACCTTGCGGAGGCAGGCCGCAGGAGACAGGAGTTGCCTCGATGGTGCCCCCAAGAAGATGGTGCCACAGGCAACTGCCTAGTTGGCCTGGTGGTTGAACCGCCTCTGGTTATCCTTGAAAAGTAACTCCCTTTCTGCAGCAACACTTTTTCCAAACATCAGCGTTTTCTCTCAAACATAGGCCTCACAAAGGCCTTTTGCAAATTAGTTCAAATAGCAGTAAATCAGAACATATGGGACTTATAGTCATTGGAAGTATCTCTGAAAATTCTCTTTTTAACCCACATCTCTCTTAGTAGAAAATGCTTGGTGGTTTACAAATGGCTTTCGAATGCTTTCTTAAGATGTTTTTACTTCAAAATGTTTCTGTGAGACTTTACTTTATAGAATTCCTCGGCCTTTCTTCCTCAAAAGGCTTTAATACAATTACTTCAAAAAACTGACTTTTAAAACTTATACTGGAGTCTGAAATCCTGGCTAAACTGCCCTTTAAAACCCAAACTAGGACACTCTGTCCTTCCTAAGCTCAGCTATCACCAAAAACTGTCTCAGCTATCACATTGGTTGAACTCCCAGGAATCAGCTACCTCCTTAGCTGTCCCAGCTCAACTCCCAACTGACTAGAATGTTCAGGCATAACTGAACTAACTGACTTTTAGCTCCGCCCCTCTCATGCCCCAGCACCTGCTCATTTGCATCTGGCCAATCAGGCTGCTCCATGCAAATAGCTGCTAGATGGCTCCTCCCCCGGCTCTGCTGTACAATGGGAGCCACAAAATGTCTGCCAAACTTCCTGGCTCTACAAAATGGCTGCTCACAAACCAACCCTTCGAAGTAGGCCACACACCAACTTTTCCTCTGGTAAGTCAAATCCATTACAAGCACCAGTCCCCAGAGTTAGACATGACTAGACTTAATGTCATGGGAAAACCTTTACCTTTAATAGAGTTTTCAATTGATATGGTATTGTTGTAATGGTTATTGACTTTGTTATTGTTTTATTGAATCTGTTCTGGGCAATGTAAATTGCCGACTGTTGTAAGCCGCCCTGAGTCCCTACGGATGAGAAGGGCAGGGTAAAAGTGATGTAAATAAATAAATAAATAAATAATGCTAATCCAGGATGGAAATCTGGGTTTCTAACCCCAAATCCATCCAGCAGAATATCATCAAATAAGTTGCTGAAAAATTCCCCTTCATATTCAAAACTTGGTGTCTTGTGTATTTATACCAATCAATTAATGTTATTTCATTTGAAATTCTGTTCTTATTTTTAGCTATGCCTAAACACATATACAGTCAAAATTGCAAAGACAAGCATTAGACATTTCTCATAGATGTGAGTGAAAGGAAAATAATAAAATAAGATCTAGACTTTGCCCCCTTTTGTCAAAACCAGCAAACACGAAGAAAGCCTAGCGATGGTCCTTTGGCAGTTTTTAAAATGAGATTCACACATCTCGCTGGATTGCTTCCTTCTATAGTTTAATTCCTGTTGTGTATGTTAAAGGATTTCATTATCTGTGTAAAAAAGAAATGAAAAAAAAAACCATTACATTCTTGAAGCGATTTAGTTATAATTAAAAAGGTCCTTGATTTCGAAGGCATTCATTATTTAGCTCCAACCCAGCAGCTCCAAAATTCCTAGCAGGATCAAAGAATCTGTTTGTCTGCAAGCTGTTCAGATTCATAGTAAAATATAGTTCTTTGCCTGTTGTGAACTGATCAACACAAATAAGAAATTCAGAATAAATATCTTTAATCCAAGTAGTCCAGAAATTAGGCTTGGGACTTAGAGACATGTTGAAAAAAGCATAAACTCTCCTTCATAAAAATGCAATCCCCCCTTGTGTTGAGTCCTTTCTCTTCATCATGATAATAGTAGCATTGCCTACATTTTGTTATCATGACAGATCAGTTTTCCCTGCATTGGTTGCATATTCTCAGTGGCTTTTCTAGGGTTGGTGACACCCAGTATGTTATCTCATGCCGTCACAACCATGGAGTTTCTTCCATATCAGAGCAGATCACAATATTGTAGCTAGAATACCAGAAAATTTGACAAAATTGGCAACTATAACCAGCAGCAACTAAAACAACAGTGAGTGCTTGTAGTGTGTGAAGATGAAACCATGTGATTTGAATTACATCGTTGTAATTGGGTAATAATGACAACTCTGCTAGAGTATATGCACACTAAAAGGTTGAAAAAGTAAATTAGCATAGAGTTTTAGACTTGTAGGTATAGTGATACATGTAAGCTGGTGTTATGAAAAATGTTTTTGTGGTTACATATAACTACAGGAATATTTTAATAAAAGATAATACATTTCTACTGCACAAATTTTTTATTGGCAGTTATTTTGATGTCACTCCTCTGACTCCCCTCTGATGTCACCCCCACTGATGGTGTGTCTTGGTGTGGTTCACCTCCTACACCTCCCAAGTGACACCACTGCACATGATTGACTATCGCTGGAAGAGGTAGACAGATAAGGAATGTCTTCATGCCATAACTGACCGAGAGGTCATGAGTTCGAAGACAGCCCGGGTTGGATTGAGTGCCTGACCATTAAATAGCCTAGCTCGTTGTTTACCTAAGCAAGCCGAAAGACAGTTGCATCTGTCAAGTAGGAAATTTAGGTACCCATTTATGCAGGGAGGCTAATTTAACTAATTTACGACACCATAAAAATGTCCAGCAGCGTGTGGAAGAATGAGGAAGTACTCCATCAAGGACTCAGTGTCACAGTGGTTGATGAAGCAGCAGATCCCCCTGTGGCTGAAATTGAGCATACCCTCATGAAGCCAAAAGCCGGAAAATGTTACATTGCCTGTGTCTCTGTCTCTGTCTGTCGTATGTCTAATGCCATTGAATGTTTGCCATGTATATGTAAATTGTAATCCACCCGGTGTCCCCTTCGGGGTGAGAAGGGTGGAATATAAATACTGCAAATAAATAAATAAGGGAAAAACCCTTCTATTGCTGCCAATCTGAGACTTTTCTCTGATACTAACCACCATGTGTATATTTATTTTGACTGTGCATTAGGAGAAAAAGCTTAAACGTCATTTCCACACACCGCAGTATCAAAAACTAGAAACTTTCCACTCTATTTTGTATTTAATTAAACACAGCGCCATGCTTTTTAATGACTTACATGTATATATTTTAAAGATCTTCACTGTTACCATCCTACTTAACAATTTACATTTGACCCTGTGGAACAAGAATGAGCTAAGAAGAACACACCAAATAATCTACAAAGGCATTTCCAATAGATAAAAAGATAATGGGAAAAATAAGGATAGAAATTCATCCAGAAAGTAGGGACTATTCCATTAAAGGGGCAATCTCTAAATTTTCTATCATGGATGAGAATAACTTGTTCCTGTATTCCATGGCAGACAATACAGTGGCATCAGAAGAGGTGATTCCAAAATGACTGTATTTTGAACCTTCTAATGTACATGAACTCTGGTCAGAGCTGGCATCAATATCCAATTACAAGGTTGTTTTGAATCATGTGGTTATGGATTCATGTGCTACAAGCACATGCTGTTGTTTTCATTGCTTCTGAGTTGTTTTTTTTAATATAGTAACTGGGTGTATCAAATTTCCTGGTATTATAGTTACAGCATTGTGATATGGTCTGCTTTGGGGGAAAGAGGTCCATGGCGGTGACACCATGAATTACCACAGACCTAGTGATGCCACTATGATGTTGCTCAAGGGTCAACTACCCTGTTTCACCTAAAATAAGACATCTCCAGAAAATAAGACCTAGTAGAGGTTTTGCTGAATTGCTAAATATAAGGCCTACCCCGAAAGTAAGACCTAGCAAAGTTTTTGTTTGGAAGCATGCCCACCAAACAGAACACCAGAGCATGCAGGATCGGTAAATGTACGTACCAGAGTGTTGTACATGGAAATAACGGTAGTAACAAGAAATTCTTGATAGGATTCACAGTTTGTCTGGCTATGCTGGCTTGTGATGACAACTACTGTACAGTATATAATAAACGTTCATTTTTTTGTTCAACAATAAATGTGAATTCTTCTTCATGGAAAAATAAGACATCCCCTGAAAATAAGACCTAGAGCATTTTTGGGAGCAAAAATTAATATAAGACACTGTCTTATTTTCGGGGAAACACGGTAGTAGTTACTGTCCACTGCCAGATCAGATTCAAACTCTGCTATGTTGGCTGTATTTTGAACAGCACTTGCTTTTGACAACTCTTTTTATAGAATAATGAAATTGCTACTGCCACTCTCTCGGCTTTACATTTATATATGTCCTGTTAGGCTCTTTTAACTCCTGTAGATTTTGATATAAGGGACTGAAATGCACACTGAACTTTGCTGGAACCGTAGACTATAATAAGACACTGACATTTGCCAACCTTTAATGGTTCCCAGAACTGGCTACTTGCCTCACTTTCCCTTGTGACAGGCCAGGACCTGAGGGATGAGATCAGACAATGTTTTACCAACACTTGGCTTTAGAGGTATAGAGTGGCTTAGAGATATAAATGAAACCTTATGAAATGTGAGTCCATTTTACAGTAATGATTCAGCTCTGACTGGGTAGTGAGCACTAACCTGTGAATAGACTGTTAAAACACAGATGAATGGGCTGCGGGACTGCAGATCTTTTTTTCTTGGTTATGGCACAGGAAGAGAGAACAAGCCACAGATGAAAGAAGAAACTGATTTATTCCATTTGTGAATACAGAGAAATATTTTTCCCACCCTAGAGAGGCACCAATTTTTTTTCATCTCCTCTTCTCTTATTCATGCTACCATCTCTTGTAAGATGTTCAAGGTTATTTCCAAATTCTTCTCTCGTGTGACTAGTAATGAGACTCCTCTTGACATTCCTTAAGGGAATCAACACTGGCCATTTTTTTAAAAGATATTTTTTGAAAAGATGTGCTTCCGAGCCTGAAAGACAGTTTCTCCAAAAACGTGTGTCAGGAATACATTTTCAGATAAGATGGGGGAAAGCAGAATGGTAGCACAGCAACCTGGTGATTCCAGCCACGAAAGCTTTCGACAACAGAATAATAGCAATTGGGCCAATCCTAGGATTCGGAATTAATGCCATTTGACAGCACTTTAACTTCCAATGCTAGAAAATCATGGGAGTTGTAGTTGTAGGACCGGGCTGTGGCGCAGGCTGGAAAGCAAGCCAGCTGCAACATATCAACAAATCACTCTGACCAAGAGGTCATGAGTTTGAGGCCAGCCCGGTGCCTGCGTCTTGTCTCTGTCTCTGTTCTGTGTCATGGCATTGAATGTTTGCCTTTATGTGTGCAATGTGATCCACCCTGAGTCCCCTTCGGGGTGAGAAGGGCGGAATATAAATGCTGTAAATAAATAAAACAAATAAATAGTTTTACAAGGCCTTTAGCCTTCGCTGCCAAAGTGGTCATGCCTCACAAATCTCCAACTACCAGGAGTCCAACACAGTGTGGCGGGAGGAGTGCTTGATGGCTTTCCCATTAGTAGGGCAGAGAATCTACTCCCAGTTTTACTCCAACATATGACAGAATCAGCCAGAGCTGATTAATGAAACTAGCCTCTGCCTAGTTCCTGTGATATCAGTCCACCATGCAGCTCCCTCTGTAAATCAGAAAATAACTCTGTAAATGCAGTATCTGGCTCTTTCAGGTAATAAGTACACTTCTTATATACTTCCTATGTATTCTCATTCACACACATATATGCATATGTACACATATTTACAGAACCAGTATGGTGCAGTCGTTTGAATTATGTGTGTGTATGTACACACACACACTTTAGTTTTAGTTATATATGACTATATATATATGGTAACGGTTTTCCTCTGAATTAATGTCCAGTCATGTCCGACTCTAGGGGTTGGTGCTCATCTCCATTTTCAAGCCAAAGAGCCAGCGTTGTCCGTAGACACCTCCAAGGTCATGTGGCTGGCATGACTGCATGGAGCACCGTTACCTTCCTGCCGTAGCAGTACCTATTGATCTCACATTTGCATGTTTTCGAACTGCTAGGTTGGCAGAAGCTGGGGTTAACAGCAGGCACTCACTCCGCTCCCCGGATTCAAACCTGCGACCTTTCGGTCCGCAAGTTCTGCAGCTCAGTGCTTTAACATGCTGCACCACCATGGGCTCCTATATATGTATACACACACACACACAGTGCCAGAATGGTGTAGTGCAGAGCTTTCTAAATTGTGTTCAATGCCACATTGCTTTGTTGACTGCCAAGTGTAGCAGCCAATGCACTAACTAGAGTGTTGTGTTACTTGTCAGGTGGATATAACAAGAAACTTCTGTGTCTACATGAAATAAGAAATAACAATTGTATACATTTTTATGCAGCAAAGGTGGCAATTAATATGGTGCACTGGTATAGTCCCATTCCGTTATATCCATTTATGTGCTGTATGCATAATTGGGTCAAAGAGGCAGATTCCGCGTCACTTCTGGTGATGTGACCATACCTGAAGTGATGCACTTGAGCATGTGGAATTGTTCCTTCATTGTATTACTGTGGAAGTGGAGTGCTAATTTCATGTTTAGATATTCTTAAACCGTTTGTTTAACCTCTGGTTGGCTAGCAAGACTGAATTACTGTATCGTGAAATGATGCATGTCGAAAAAGTGTGTCACCAAGGCAAAATCTTTGGAAAGGTCTGGTGCAGTGGCTTGAGCATTGGACTAGGATTCTGGAGACGAGGGCTTGATTTCCCTCTTGACCATAGAAACCTACTTGGTGACTGGGCGAGTCTCACATTCTCAGCTCCCCAAACCTATGATAAGATCATTTTAGGATTGCCATAAATTGGAAATGACATGAAGGCACAACAGTAACTATCTCTCAGAAAGGGAAATCAAAAGAATCGCTGGAAGTTTAAAAGCAGGGATAGATAAAAACACAAAGAAGTGATGTTACAACATGATTTAATTATTAAGATTTGGTTGAATTTAGAAACCATTCAAATGCAGTTCATTAAGAAGGCAAACACATGAGTAAAAACATTTTTGCCTGCTCATGCCTACACAATGGGGAGGAGACAAGTATATCCTTTCTTAGGAAATTCTACAGTTTGAGGTGTAACCAAACATCCATAATAACGGTACACCAGTCTTCATCAACAAAAGGAAGCAAGTGTTTCCCAGTTGCAGTTCTTACACAAGCCCCAAGATGGAGTGAATGCTCTAGCACAGGGTTAGCATTTTTTCAGTCTCCATCCTTGACAATTCTGGAACATTTTATTCATCTTGGAAACTGAATTTAAGTTTTTACTTAGGTATTGCCCTACATTTTATGAAGTGTTCCTTCAGGCATGTGGTGCTTGTATTTTCATTTGCAATCTTCATGAATGAAAGATGACTTTAGGATGTGTGTGTGGGTATGTGTGCATGCCTTCAAGTTACCTATCCAGTTATGGTGACCCCACATTAATTTCAATGAATTTCTTTGAACCCCTAAAGCAGTTTCTTAGCACACTTTATATTTCAACACCTATAACCTTTATTATAGTCAACAAACCATTAGGCGACACATAAAATACATATGATAAAAAGGATAGCAAAAAATTCATGTTAAAACAAATTACTACCATATCATTTGAAATAGAAAATATAAAAATATTAATCACACAATATTTTAAACAGAATTAAATATAAGTTTTATTATTACTGATTTGTGAGTTCAGCTACCGCAAGAACTGTGTGTTCGGAGGCCCAGCGTGAAAAGCTTCAAAAGCCAAATGAGACACGAACAGGTTAAAGGCAAAAGTAACAGAGGCTTTATTCTCTTCAGCCAAAGTGAATGCCAGGAGAGCATGTGATCTCAAAACTGACAGGCCGCAATGAAAACATACAGAAATATGTATAGGACATTGACAGCAGTTCAAAACAAAGCATTTTTACTGATCCATGTGCTGATTGGCTCAACTTGGGGTAGCTAGGATACACACGCTGGTTAGATGACACATGCCATCTGTTACTGCCACAGTTTGGCTCTTAGGTCTGGTGGGAAGTTTTAATATATTGTCATTGTTCAATTTGAAGTCTTAAGGCAATTTCTTGGTCTGCCTCTCATGGATGCGTGAAAAAAGAAATGTGGTTAGGTTTCAGGTTAATGGTTGCAAATAGCTCGATTCCTGTCTCCTTGGAGTAAGATGATGGGTCTCGATTGGCTAAATAATGGGTGGCAGGGGTGTTGGCATGATTTGAATGGGTTCCCAGGAGGAGGGTCAGGCTGGGTGTTGAGTAATTTCCATGACCTTTCAGTCAGGATCCTTTCTTAAGTACGTGGAAGGGATTAGGTCTCCTGCCTGGAGGAGGTGATGAGATTAGCCCTGATGTACCTGCTTTATAGAACTAGGTGGGTTCAGGCCATTCAAGAAGATTAAATATATTACAAAAAAAGCGATGAGAGGAACAATTGGGAAATCTGGTGAAAACAAAGTAAATCATAGCCCAGATTTCTCAAAGCAAACCAAGAATCTTTGGTGAAATATTTAATTACACAAACATGCCCCTTAGTTAGAGAATATCTAATTAAATGGAGGAAGATAATTGTATTAAACAGCAAAGAAACTGATAGAAAGTAAGGAAATAAATCCCGATAACACAGGTAAGCATGGTCAGAAATAACAAGATTTTGATCTAACAACAACCAGATTTTAAAAATTGAAACCAAGGGAAATATTGACTGTAAATTATAACACACAAATATAGGTACACAACAGAAAAGTCATTCTGGTGGGTTTTTCTGCAAAATTGTGAAGGTGTCCTGAACCAAATCCCCTTTGGCCACTTTTGGGATGCCTGTCTTTGAAGACCTGCGCAGCGAGTTATTTTGACACATGACACAACAATGTTTATTTGGATCTATTTTGATAGAAGTTTCCAGTTCTGTTAGGTTTTTCCTAATAATATTGAAAGGATAACTATGTTTGAATTTAAAAGCTTCTCTGAAGTTTACATGTTGGCTCAGTTAGGATAGAATGTGCTACCTTAATTTTGGGATTTCTCTTGGTTTTCTTTGGCGAAGCTGGGAGCTAGGGAAAAACTGGTATCTTCAGGTTGCTTTTCATAGATCTTTGGAGAAACCCATTTCAATTGACAAAAATACAGGCAGGCCACTTTTTTGCTCTTTTTCTATAAAGTGAGAATGTTTTTGTGGAAGGGATTTCCTTTTCTATGTTTTAAAGAGTTGTGGTCTAATAACCAGATATGCTTGACCACAGAAGCAATGTCAGTACCATTGCATTCCTCTTCTACATAGAAATGTATTATTCTATTTGTTTCTATTGGATTCCTGATTTGGGGCTAGAGACAGACTGGGACGTTTTGAGATATTTTTGAGAGATTATTTTTCACAGATCAAGACAAGAAACTCCCAGACCAGTGAGTTTGCACTTTGGTGAAGAAAATGTATTTTTAAATCTGTTTTCATACCACGAATGGCTTAGGTTTTAAGAAACAGAAGACCTGTTTGCTGTGATTTGCAATAGGGGTAATAACACTAAATTCCCAATTTATCTGTGACAGCTCACTTTTATATCACTTTCAACACTGGATCTAGCAGATTTTGTCTCTAATTTCTAACTTTTAAGAAAAAAAGAGAAAGCATTGACTTGGTGTTGAGATTATATCCTGCTTATCACTCCACTTCTCAAGGTAACATGTTTAGAAATACTACCTTTTGACTATATATATTGCAGTCAGCTTCTTTTGCTTGTAAGTTCTCACTTGCAAGGCATATTATTAGCCATGCTTTTGAATTCTGATTGATAACTAGTTATTTTGGCTAGGAGGACAGGCATATGTTTCTTTATATACAATATCTAACTGTCATATCCTCAAATAGAATAAACAATCTATGCATTTTGAATGTGGGATGCTGGAGCTCTTGTTTTCAAAATTGTTTTTAAAAGCTGTTTATTAATTTATTTTAATAGTGTTTAAACTGGTTTGCTGTAATACTTGTATACTTTGAATTCTATTTCAATATTCAGCTTTCGTACATTTTTAATGTTATTGCTTTTATGCCGAAGCTGTTTTGGGTCTCAATTCTGAGAAATAATAAGGGTAATGATACCTGGCTAGGCAGGAATTTTTCATTTGCCCATGTTTGGAAGAGGTAGTTTGCTAAGCCTTTTCCAGGACACAAGAAGAGAATTGGTTAGAAATGGCAGCAGATTTTTTCATCCCAACTCTGAAAGTTTTCAATTTCTGAGAGAACATACTTATATTCTCTAAGGTTTTGATTTCCCCCTTCTTGCATTGGCATAAAAAAAGCAAAAGGCACTTGTGGTTGATGCTTCTGACTTCCAGGATGGGGTTCAAGCCCCTGCAGAGCCCTTGCTGACTTCCCAATGTGACTGAGACTTCTTTGTCCAGGGATCTGATATCAAGGTGGTGGTAAACCCAATCCAGGTTCTAGTCAGTACTTGGAAGGAACTCTCATAAGAACTTGAGCTATGTTTAAGAAGGCTTCAGCACTTTGGATCTCACAGGTTTTTTGAAGGACTACCAGAAAGGTTTCATTACTGGGATTTACTTTACTTTATTTACTTATTTACATTCTAATGTGTTTCCTTTGTTTTGTAGAAAGAGATTGTAACAGAATTTTCCCTATGGAGCGAACCTCCCCAGAGCAAACAAAGCCAGAAGCTCTTGAAGTAAGGTAGAGCTGTTGGAGCTTAGATCATCATCATAGGCATATCCATGTCCAAGTACCGGTATTTATTTATTTATTCATTCATTTACAGTATTTATATTCTGCCCTTTTCACCCTGAAGTGGACACATAGACGGCAATCATTCAATGCCATTTTTTAGACATACAAGACAGACTTACATCTTTGGTATCTTTCAACGTCGGTGCCTGGAGGTTATGCTCAATTCCAGCCACAGGGGGATACTGTTGCTTCATCTACTATGATGCCGAGCCCTTTTGATCGTAGTATTTCCTCCTTGTTTTTTTGATCACTAGCATTTTTTAATGATGTCATAAAATACATCCCGCCTTTTTAAGCGGTGCCTAATTTCTCTACTCACACCTCAGCTGTTTTCAAACTGCTTAGGTGGACAGTAAGCTA
This sequence comes from Anolis carolinensis, assembly GCF_035594765.1. NCBI lineage: Eukaryota > Metazoa > Chordata > Lepidosauria > Squamata > Anolidae > Anolis > Anolis carolinensis. Next base: position 226,096,233 of record NC_085842.1, on the reverse strand, counting down.
GGCTTAACAGTCAGGTGCTGAATCTGACTTGGGCTTCGAACTTGTCATTTTCAAGTATGATTGACTTCCAAGAGTAGAATCTTGGCAGTGGGTCTGTAAGTGACTGTAGACACCTATTCTGGATCTGCATGGTCTTTCGCAGTAAAGGCAAACATTTTCAGATGCCAGGTGGTCCCTTGACATGCTTTCCACTTGGCACATTTCTTCCTTTTACCCTCTAGTCATACCTCCTCAAAATCCACAGCACTGTTGGTAATAGCTGACCTCCAGTTAGAATGCTCAAGTATCAGGGCTTCCCAGTTCCCAGAGTTTATTCCACATTTAAATCTCTTTGAATGTCCATTCATATCCCATTTTCTGTTCTTGAGCTGAGAGTAAAATAACTGCTTTGGGAGACAGTCATCGGGCATTCCAACGAAGTTGATGGTGGAGGAACATTGCTTCAATGCTGGTAGTCTTTGCTTCTTTCAGAATGCAGATGTTTGTCCACCTGTCTTCTGAAGAGATTTGAAGTATGCCAGGCAGTTTGATGAAGAGTAGCTGGGAAACTGGGAGGAATGTGTGAAGAAAGGATGGGGCTATAGCAAAGCCCTTGATAAGGAAAGAAGCAGAAGGCAGCAGAGAAAGCCTAACACAGTGGTTCTCAACCTGGGGTTCTCAGATGTTTTTGGCCTACAACTCCCAGAAATCCCAGCCCATTTACCAGTTGTTAGGATTCCTGGAAGTTGAAGGCCAAAAATATCTGGGGACCCCAAGTTGAGAACCACTGGTCTAGAAAATTCATGGAAACAGAGAAGTTTGGCAATTAAGGAAAAGAAGATACGGAAATTGCTGCAACCTTGATGCCATTAGACCTCTCTGTGAGAAAGAGGAACTAACCAATGTGAGTTGTGAAATTGCCTGAAAGTATTCTTTTAGAAACAGCTGGGGAATTGTTAAACTCTAGTGCCAACTAGGGATTGTCTGTATGAGAGTTCCTGTTTTCTGTTGAGCTGTGCAGAATAAAAACAACTATTACATTTTAAAGAAATGTTGTGCTTAATGAAGATGGAAGCCCAGAATTTCAAGTTTCACATATTTTCAAATTGTTTTAAGTTACATTAATGCCATTTATTTAATGGCCTTTAAATTGTGTTTTAAGCTTTATATACACTGTCAAATTAGTGCAGTTTGGGTCCACATTAACTGCTATGACTCAGTTATGAGATCCTGGATTCTGTAGTTTGATGAGGCATCAGCATGACTCTATAGCATTGAATCATGGCAGTTAAAGTGGTGTCAAGCTGAATTAATTCTACAGTATAGATGCATCCTGCTATGATTCTAAATGCATTTTCTTTCAATCTATATTGTGAGCCACCTTGAGTCCCATGTCAGTAAGCTATCAAGGAAATGCGTAGCAGATAAAAATATATAATTTTCTTTTAGGATTTTCCACTTCTTCAAATGACAAGAATATTTCCCAAATACACTTATGGATGCTTGTTTTATATTTTAAAACATGCCAACATATGTATAAGCAGACATAATTCTGCTTAGAAATGCATTCAAAAGGCTTCCCAAAATACATTTGGCTGGCTGAGATGAGAATCTGACACCTTGCTTTAGTAGATATGACCTTGCATTTAAACAAGCTTGTGTATGTACGCTGATACACAAACAAGCTACATTTTGAATTTTCTATCAATGGGAAACCTTGTTTTTATAATTTTGAGATTAAAAAATACATCCTACTGCATTCAGAGAACCTGTCCAATCAGGAAACAAAAGAAATTCTGAAATGAGGCTCACTGCTGTTCTATCCGTGGGTCTAAGCCCCATACAATGGAATAGGGCATATTTTGGTGTGGCTAATAGGCTATACATAGGATCACACTCAATGCACATTGTATTTGAGGAAATTCACAAACTCTGTTCAAATGGCGAGAGCTGACAGTTTCAGCACAGTGGCAGAACTAGTTGTCTCAACACAAAAATTTGCGGAAATCAAGTTTCTGAAGTGTTATCAACTTACCAGTTAGGTGAAAGGAGCAAAGTATTGCTTATAAAAGTGACCTCCAAAGTGACTTTATTTGCTCACTGTCACACACCGCAAAACCGCAGACGTATGGACTCATGATAACTGATGGCAAAAGGAGAGGCTGTGGTTTATTGAGCCTTTCAAAGAGCTGTTCTCTTCCCTTTCTTTCCTGCCACCCTCCCTCCCTCTTTCCCTCCCTCCCTATCACTGCCAGCTCCTCTGAAACTCCACATTTCAGAGATTCATGAAGCTGGTTGTGTCCTCAATATTTCTTCGATGTTAGGCAATGTGGGATAAGCTAAGAGTGTGAGCATTCCAGAGGTTATCACCTGAATTTACAATCTTGACAGCCCAGCTCAGGCACAATGCCAGAAGGTAGCAGGTACATTTAAATAAGGATAGGACAAACTGATATTGGCTCCTTAGGGACAATAGGAAACAACTTGGCCTTTCAAAAATGTTAGGTTGATGTGCTTTTTTAAGGAACATCAAGCTTCAGTGTTGGCATTCTTATAGTAAAATACCTCTTGAGTGAATGAAAGAAGAGGTGTGATAAAACTACAGTATGCACTGAAGTCAAAATGAGGAAGAACGATGGATGTGGCAGAGCCGATTCTGATTAGATAAGCTGTATTTCTTGAGAAATAATGCTTCTATAAAGGAGAAAAACACATTAAAAATCCTTTTCACTGTAGTGCTAAGGGATACTTTGGTGGTAATTGCCAGATGATTTAGGGGTATTTCATGAATATTCACTATAACTCCAGGTTTGAGGTTGTAGGAAATGATATGGGTTTTTTTTATGCCTCTTGTCCTCTACTGCCACTCAGCAGTCTCAGATGGTTACAATAATAGAGGAGACTTTGCCCTTCATGTTCTTAGGCAGGGCGTTGAAAATGCTATGTTTTCAAGTGCAAAAATGAGGCACAGACTTTAGATCAGTTTTTTGTGGTGACTTTTCCTGGCAGGTTCATACAGTTCCTCTATGTGGGACGAGTTGGATGAGCCATCTTGCCCCACTTTAGGATGACATCACACGAGGTCCTTTTTGGCAGCATGCACCATTTCACTTCTACTTTTACAGTGGAGCCCATCAGCTCCCATCTTATGATGTAGTAAAAATTCCAGTGGGGCTACATCGTAAAAGCAGAGACAAACCAGTGCATGCAAAACAGGAGGCTTTCTGTGTCGAACAGAAATCAATGGAGGACAGCCTGGTGGCTGATGCTTCCCTCCATGGGATGGGGACTCAGGTGAGTCAATCGATGTGGAGAGTAGGATGATGGGTTTTCTACACTCCCTGATGGGCACTGCTGGATTTGCTATGATGCGGTCATAGGTCAATGCAGGACGGTTGCTTGTGGCAGGGCTCCATCCTGGCTTTATGCATGCTGCATCTTAGCAGCATGCTAAATGGCAGTCCTGAGAACATGGTTGACTATCCAGGGACAGCTTGGGACAAAGCCGGGGGCAGATGGGAAATGGCAGGGATTCCCCCCGCTGCCTGACGTATTCCCTCACTATCCCTCATCTTAAGGAACTCCATGTGATGAGGTTCCTAGACCAACACTAAAACCACTATACCATGCTGACTCTTGTAAAAACTGCTAATCCTAAGATTACATTAAATGAGCACTCAGAATATAGGGTTATTTTAACTTGATTGTATTTGATTCAAATTATATACTGGTTTTCTATAAATGCATTGGCTTGTTGTACATATGTCATATGCAGTGGGGTGAATCCCTGCAACGCCCCCTTACCATCATATGCCATTTCCCGTCTGCCCCCAGCTTTGTCCCAAGTGGTCTCTGGCTTAGTCTATGAGAACATGGATATTCAACCATGTTCTCAGGACTGCCATTTAGCATGCTGCTAAGTCACAGCATGCATAGAGCCAGGATGGAGTCCTGCCAGAAGTAACCCTGCATCATGTGATGGGCTCCGTCAGGCTCTCTCCTGGCTGTGTCACAGCAGCGTCCTAGGATGGCACTTTGTTCTCATGTGATGAGGTCCTAGAACTCTTGAGACCAGAGTTTGGATCCCCACTTTGCCATGGAAACCCAGTGGTTGATGTTGGGCAAGTCATACTCTTTCAGCCTTAGAGAGTGGCAAAAGCAACCTTCTTGCAAGTAAAACCCCATGCTAGGTCTGAAATGACTTGGCGCACATAACAACAATATCATCGTTTCCTTCTAACCAACTTTCCATCCCAGCTCATCACAAATAAACAATTTCTCCCCTCAGGTGAATATACTTTCTGGCACTCTCCAAGGATGCAGGCTTAGCTGAGCCGATAATTGCTCCTCTTCTCCCCTGACAGTAGTGGATCTTTTAATGAGAGTGGTGTCTTCATTGAAGAATTAACTGAGGCAAGCCATGCAATTTGATGTAGTACAAAGAAGGGAAGTTAGAGCCAATTTAAGTTAGAAGTGTAACTTCAGGCTGACACACTATCCAGAAGCTTCCCAAAGGCTGTGCCTCTTTTATTGGTTTGTAGAATAATTTGATCAGTGCCCTTCATGTATTCCCACTTCGCCATGCCTATTTGCTGCTGTTAGGTCTCCATGAATATTTCATCACTTCTTTTACAAACCATAACCCAGCAGGTTACATGCAGGTTAGCATGTTGGAAATCGAACTTTTGTCATCAACAGTTTCTCCCAGGGGTTTTCTAAATTATTTGCTGCACACATTTTTTCTGAGGTGCCAAGAGGACTAATGCAGGTGAGAGAGGGGATGGCTGGTTTCAGGGATGAAACTGTATTACAATTCATTCTGATTTGATTTTTGTCTGGAATCAAGGGTATTGAATGGGTAACCTGATGTTGACTCTTGGACACTTCATTGCTAGGAGAGCTAATCAGAGCAGGGGACTGCAAACATTTTAAGCCAATGGCAAAAAACCCTGGTCTTTTTTATTGACTGAGGTAGATCAGCAAATAGCATCCCTCCCCACACATTCTTCCATCAAAACAAACACAAGGTGTATAATTATTATCCAAGGATGGTCAGGTTATTTAGGCATGTGATGCAGAAACCTCCCAAAGTGCTTCTCTCAGATAGTACAAGTGCAACCAGATCATTAAGCATATAACATCTTTGAGATGCACTGGTGAAGTAGAGTTCTATATCTTCATATTACATTTAATGCAAGCCACTTTGGGTCTCCTTCGGGAGAGATAATGCAGGGTATAAATAAACATAAGTATAACAATATTCTAGTCTATTTGATTTGTCGTTGATCCACTTCTTTAGGCTACCATTTGCCAATACAGTGTTCCCTCACTTACCGCGGGGGTTTAGTTCCAGGACCTCCCGTGATAAGTGGAAATACACGAAGTAGGGACATTATTTTAATTTTAATATTTATATATCATTTTAATTGTTATGTTGTCTTTCTCCTCCTTGCAAGCCCTGGGGATCTTGTCACCGTACTAGCGCCAGTTGGGCCCTTGCTCTGGGCATGCCATGCTGCTCTGGCTGCTTCTGCTCGGCCCCCAGAATGGCCTGGCTGGATCAGTGAGAGAAGCCGGACCTGGCCGCCTCTTCCAGGGTCTTGCTGCCGCTGTCAGCCTTCACTCTCTCACCCTCCCTCCCTTGCTTACTCTTCCGGCAGGAGCAGCATTCCTTCATAGATGGCTACAGGAACAGAGGCAGCCAGAGCCACATGGTGGGCCTGGAGCAAGGGCCCAGCCGGAGCTGGTAGAGAAGGGTTCACTAGCTCCCTGGGGCTTGCAAGGGGGAGAAAGGCCACATAATAATTAAAATAATATTTAAATGTATACCCCAGTTTCCTCGCGAAACAGTGAGTCCACGATAAGCGAACCACGAAGTAGTGGGGGAACACTGTATTTACGATCCTGTGCTTTTCTTTTCCATTTCTGGCCAAGTAGCTTAATCATTGGTTTGTCCCATTGAGTACGAGGTCTGCCCAAGGGCTGCTTGTGGTCTCTTGGTAACCAGTTTGTTGGTTGCCATGTCCATCGGCTGTCTTTTGTTTGTGCTAAATGCCTGGCCCATCTTTTTATTTTTGCTGCGTAGATCTCATTGACCATGTTGCGTGCCCCGGTACTTTGGCACAGCTCTTTGTTGCTGACTTTATTTATTTGGCGCACTACACATCCTTCTTTCCATTGCTCTCTGAGTCACCACCAGGTTTTCCTCCTCTAACTTTGTTGTTGCCCATGTTTCAGATGTGTATAACATTGCCAGTAGAACTGTAGTGTTGAAGATATCTGCTCTGATCTTCATTGGCAGTTCAGCATCTGTTAAAAGCCGTCCAAGCTGCCTTGCATCTTATTGCCCATTCTCCATTTCCCAATTTATTCAACTGTACTTGTTGTCCAAGATATACATATTCAGTCACTTCCTCAATTCCATCGGCATTTATAATGAGGCGGCCCTGGACATACTGCTCATTTTTTATCCATTTTGTTTTCTTCAAGTTCATATCCAATCCTACTGATTTTGGGAGTCAAGCTAGTTGTTGGAGATCCTGTTGTAAATCTTCTGATTGTTTTGTGAAAAGAATGCAATCATCTGCGAAGAGGAGATGAGAAAGTTGTTTGTCATCAATTGAAATCCTGCCTTTAAATTTGATTTTTTGGAAGAGGTTTTCTAAACTTGCCGCAAACAGTTTTGGTGGTATTGTGTCTTCTTGACACACTCCTTTGTTTATTCTGATGTGACACACTTCTGATAACAGTTTTATATCCATTGTGCACCCTGTATCATGTCTTGTTCACTATCAGTTGAGAGCCCTTCACCCAACTCCAACTGCCACTCTATGGTCACAGAGTGAAGAGGGGGCAGCCAGGAAGACACAGCTCCATTGTGTCTCATCTATCAGCAGTTGGGATTGATGGAAGGACAGGCAGCTATAGGTTCACAAGGGCTAGCAACCTGAACAACACTGCTGCAAAAATTAATTGCGAAAATACCAAAGTCAAAATATTACCCAAACAATTACTGGAATTTGACCAAGGCACTAGATGGACTATGAGTACAGATCACGGAAAGATTAAAAAACTATCTAAACATTTCTTTATTGTTTCTCATAACATAAGAACTAAGTCCTCTGATACTCTTATTGATACATCAGCATTACAGCAAAAATAAAACCTGACATCATTGGAATATGTGAAACAAGAAGAAGAAGAAGAGAAGATCTAGTTGCTGAATGGAAAAATGGAGACCAAGATTTTCTTGGGAAAGCCTACAACAATGGATCAAGGAAAGGCGGAGTCAGCTTCATTGTGAAAAAAAAATTGACCAAATTAAAAGTTGTGACCTCATTTCACCTCGAGTAGGTATACTGATTCTAAGGTTAGAAGGACATTGCAGTATGAAAATAACCCAGGTCATTGCACTGGCAACAAATAACAAGCAAAGCAAGGAAGAAGCTGACAAAGAACTTGAAGAATTCTACCAAAAAATAGATACGGCATTACAGCTCCCCTTGACATATACGATAGTTCAGGGAGATTTCAATGACATAGTTGTGAAAAAACTACATGAAAATGTATTGTTTGTCAGAAGCTTTGGAATTGGTGTCAGAAATGACAGAGGAACAAGATTAGTAACATTTGTAGCAAGCAACCGATTGCCTATGAACAGGTACTACCAAAAGCAGGCAGAGAAACAGTGGATCTGGAGAAGTCTCGATGGTAAGACTAGAAATTAAATCTATTATGTACTATCAGATACAAAAGGAATATTAAGTGATGTCTCAGTTATTGGTGAAAAGATCATATGTACAGGCTCAGATCATCAACTCATCCGTTCTTCGATAATAGTTAACCGGCAGAGAAATGGGAATCCTTAGAAGAAAGAAACTGTTTAAAAAGAAAATTAATTCCTCGGATTTAATTTTGGCAGCCCTGGAAGCAACCAATTTCTTGATTGGAAGTGCTGATGTCAATGAAGATTATGACATGTTTGTGGGAAAAGTTCAAAAGGTGATTGATCTTTTGAATCCATTCATCCAACGAAGATTAGAAAAATTTGACAAGGCACAAAACATTTAATGGCAGTCAGACCTCAGCGAATAGCAGATGGCAAAGCAAAAGAGGAGGGGTACAGACAACTTTGCAATGAAATTAGAAAGAGCCTACAGGTGGACTATGACAAATATTGGATTACATGATTAAGGGAAGCTGCAGGGAACAAGAAAAGTCTTTAAAAAGAGGAAAAGCTTCCAATTGCACTAAAAAATGAAAACGAAATGCATGTAACAAATAGATTGGAAATGAAACAGATATGCGAAGACTCCTATAACAACTTATACATTTCCAAAGTGCAGGTAGTCAAAGTCAAACCATGTGCTGAGATGGAAGAAACCCCTACAGTATTATTGAGTGAGGTAGATGCAGCTGTAATTTAAATGAAGCCAGATAAATGCCTAGAAAAGGATGGATTAAGAATACAACACCTAAAGGCGGGAGGTTATAACCTTCAAAAGGCGATTGCAGAAGGTTTTACACAATACTTGTAAAGTGCCATCTTACCAAAAGATTGGACAATGTCTGAAACCATACTTTTAATGAAGAAAGAAGACACAGAAAACTTTAGCAACTATCATCCTATACACTCCTCTCTCAACTATATACACTGTTCACAAGGATCCTGCTATGAAGAATTTCTCAAGATGTGGAAATCAACAGGGAACAAACAGGCTACCCCACCCTCGATCATATCCACACAGTCAAACAGCTACTGGAAAAAAGCAGAGAGTTCCAGTTTGTCTTGCTTTCATTGATTACCAAAAGGCCTTCAACTCAGTTGAGATCAATGCTATCAATTGAGATCAATGCTATCCTTAACACTCTGCACCAAGACAGTGTAAATCCATCATATGTGAACATAATAATAATAATAATAATAATAATAATAATAATAATAATAATAATAATAATAATGATGATGATGATGATGATGCCACTTGTTTTCTCCAGAAATTAGGATCAATTTAACCTTCTGGAAAAAAGATTCCACATAAACATTAGGAAGAACTACCTGATGGTAAGAGTTATTTGACAGTGTAATATGCTGCCTTAGGGTGTGGTGGAGCCTCCTTCTTTGAAAGTTTTTAAAACAGAGGATGGATGGAATACTTTGGTTGCGTATTGTTTCACAGCAGGGAGTTGGCTTGGATGGTCCTTGGGATATATCTCAGCTCTATGATTCTAATCTATATATCTATCACATGGACAGCAAATATAGCCTGAGCTCTCACTAGAAGCCGCAAAAGATTAACTGAGGATATCATGATGTGAACATCTCACGAGATGATACGCCTCATTAGAAGAGGTGATAATTATATTGAAGTTCATTGGGAATGAGGAAGTCTGCATTTTTTGTTTTTTTTGTTTTTTTACATAGAAGCAACAAGATGTCCCTCCCCCAAGTGACCATGAAACCATGATCTTTCAAAATAGAATGTACAGTGGTGTAAATAAATGCATTTTAATAGTATTACTTTATAATTTGGTTTCCTGTTTGGACTTGTGTGGTTTTTAGAAGGATTCTTTTGTCAACTAAACTGCCCAAAGGCTATACCCTTGCGGAACACACTGCAGTTGTTTGTAACATTTAACAGCCACCACCAAAATGCAGGCATTTTTTCTTTTTGCCAATAACACATCCTTTAAAGAATAATAAGAAAGGGATACGATCTATATCCAACTGTGAGGCTGCAATGTCATTACTGAAGCGAAACATATTCAGGGTAAAGTTACAGCTGTGCTCAGCTTCTGAGACATCTAATCTTGCTCTTTCAAAGAGGAGAGAGCTTGGGATAGCATTTTACTGGAAAATGGCCCTAACACCTTTCTACGTTTAAGAAGACAGTCTTTTGGGGACATTGGCAGTGTACCAAGCTAAGAATAGGGACAATTATGTTGTAGAAAAGGTGAAAGGGAAGGGGTTGGGGGATTGTGTTGTGAAAGGCTTCCACGGCCAGAATCACAGGTTTGTTGTGTGATTTCGGGGCTGTATGGCCATGTTCCATGTTCTCTCCTGACGTTTCGCCTACAGCTATGGCAGGTATACCTCACAACCTCTGAGGATGCCTGCCATAGATGTGGGCGAAACGTCAGGAGGGAAAACTTCTGGAATATGGCCATACAGCCCGGAAAACACACAACAACCCGGTTGGGAGATTGCCTCACCCTTCCATATCTCATTCCCACCAAGTTTTCTTCTGGTGGCAATAGCTCCAAAAAGCCTTCCATTTGACAGGTGGAACTGAGGATGGGAAAATCTATCATCATCATCATCATCATCATCATTAAAATCTCAAGTTCTTTCCACCCAATGGATGTCAGCATGTATATATTTCTTTTTGAAAGCAACCAGAATTCTCTTCTCTGTGCATGAATCAAGTTCAATAGGTACAGGAGAAATGTATCATTCCTACTGGTCATGTTGCTGTTAAAGACAAAGACCTTTGAATGAAATGGCTGAAGACACAGAGATTCAAAGCCAGGATTTTCACAGTCAAATCATTCAAAATCTTTTTACTTGCCAAATCTCCAAAGATCTCAAAGATGGGGGTATCTGACAGTCTTTCTCTATAATTCATTTAAAAAAAATCCTTCAATGTGTGATACAAAATGAAATTTTGGGACATTTTGATTTTTAATAATGACCCAAATAGCCAATCCCTAGCTACAATTTGTGGCTGTAGGTGAAGGAACAACAACAGGAGAAATCCCATTTCATGTGCCTTTTCTGTGAAGCAGAAATAAGAGTTCATCTATATAATGTAGAAATACACAAGGATAAATTTTTTTGAAATATTAGTAGTCTTTTGATGACACAGATCATGACCTTGATTTCTCAGTGAGCCATGCTGGATTTGGTCGAGGGCCCAGCTGTTGCAGACCTTAATATAAGGTTAAATCACTGGGGCAGATATATAATTTCACAGTCATAGTTGTGAAAGAATCCATCTAGTCTGAGATCAAAGTAGAGCCTAATTTTATAGTTCTGTTAATAATAGATTGACATCTACAGTATTCAAGGCATGGTGTTGCACAGGGACCTCCACATTCATTGGGGTCTCTCACATGCAGGCTTGCAGTGGAAGCTGAGGGATCCAATTATTGTAGAGCCATAAATCCACTCCACATTTTAGGCTGTATTTTAAAGAATCCTGTCCACATCCTCAGGTTGCACAAAATTAAAAGTATGCTGCAACAATACAGGTCAAGGCATCCACTGGACCTGTTCTAGCTGTTGTATTTTCAGCTCTGCTGAATTGTGGGTTCAGGTTCTCAGTATGCCTAGGCTCTGAAGTTTCATATGAGACATGGACAGGATGAAGGCAAGGATCAGAGGTTTATTCACTTCAGCCAGAAGTGGATGTTGGGGGAGACTATACTCCCAAATCAGACATAAAGGCAATGGATACATACAGAGACATAATAATAATAATAATAATAATAATAATAATAATAATAATAATAATAGACAAAATTACGATCTTTCAACTGCAAAAGGCCATCCTACTGGGATCTGCACGCATCATCCGAAAATACATCACACAGTCCTAAACGCTTGGGAAGTGTTCGACTTGTGATTTTGTGATATGAAATCCAGCATGTCTATCTTGTTTGCTGTGTCATACAATATAATAATAATAATAATAATAATAATAATAATAATAATAATAATAATAAATTGAAAAGTCGACGACAGGTCCCAAATGTAGACTCTGCAAGGAAGCAGATGAAACAATAGATCACATCCTCAGCTGCTGCAAGAAGATCACACAGACAGACTACAAGCAGAGGCATAACACCATTGCTCAGATGATTCCTTGGAACTTGTGCCACAAATACCATCTGCCTGTGACAAAGAACTGGTGGGATCACAAACCGGAAAAAGTTACAGAGAAGGAACATGTCAAGCTACTCTGGGACTTCCGAATTCAGACAGACAGGGTTTTAGAACACAATACTCCTGACCTCACTATCGTGTTAAAAAACAAAGTATGGATTGTCGATGTTGCAATCCCAGGTGACGGCAGGATTGAGGACGGCAGGATTTTTGCACACAGACTCACAAACCTCATCAGGCGCACTTTAAACTAGATCCACTGGGGGAGGGGAACAACAGCCTGGCGAACACTATATTACCCACGACCACAGGGAACCGCCGAAAGGCTAAACAGAGGGCTGCACAAACACAGCAAGGACCAAGTACAGAGAGCACAATAATCCCAAATAAACAGTTCGAGGGGAGGTCACAGGGGCTTACATGTCTTTACACTAATGCTCAGAGCATGGGAAATAAGCAAGACGAACTCCAACTCCTAGCACAGCACCACACATACGATGTCATAGGCATCACTGAAACCTGGTGGGATGACTCCCATCACTGGAATTTAGCCATTGAGGGCTATAACCTCTTTCACAGAAATAGAACAAAGGGGAGAGGAGGGGGAGTAGCTTTATATGTCAAAAACAGTTACGTTGCAGAAGAAATGCAAGACTGTAATCCGGGAAACCAGCTTGAAAGCATCTGGATAAGAATCAAGGGAACCGGGACTCAAAAAGATCTTGTCGTGGGTGTCTACTACAGACCTCCGAGTCAGGATGAAGGACTTGATGAAGCCTTCTGTCAACAGCTGACCAAACAGGCACAAAGAAGAGATATAGTAGTCATGGGCGATTTCAATTATCCCGATATCTGCTGGAAAACAAACTCAGCCAAGAGTACAAAGTCCAACAAATTCCTCACTTGCCTTGCAGATAATTTTATGGTCCAGAAGGTAGAAGAGGCAACAAAGGGATCAGCAACTCTTGATCTAATCTTAACAAATGTGGAAGACCTGATCAATACAGTTGAAGTGGTTGGATCCTTAGGGGCAAGTGACCATGTGCTCCTGCAGTTTGCAATACAAAGGAATGCTGAAACTAAGACAAGTCAAACACGCATTCTGGACTTTAAGAGAGCTGACTTCCAAAAAATGAAGGAATTACTGAGCGGCATTCCATGGACGCCGATATTAAAAAACAAGGGAGTTAAGGATGGATGGGAGTTTTTCAAAAGTGAAATACTCAAGGCGCAAATGCAAACAGTGCCAACAAAGAAGAAAAATAAGACAAGTGCAAAGAAGCCAGAATGGATGTCCAAAGAACTTCTAACTGAGCTAAAGCTCAAAAGTGACATGCACAAGAAGTGGAAAAGGGGAGAAATCACCAAAGAAGAATTCAAACGTATAGCCAACACCTGTAGGGAAAAGGTTCGCAAGGCTAAAGCGCAAAATGAGCTCAGGCTTGCCAGGGACATAAAAAACAACAAAAAAGGCTTTTTTGCTTACGTTGGTAGAAAAAGGAAGAAAAAGGAGGCGATAGGGCCATTGCAAGGAGAAGATGGGGTGATGGCGACAGGGGACAGGGAAAAGGCAGAACTACTTAATGCCTTCTTTGCCTCGGTCTTCTCAGAAAAAGAAAGCCATCTTCAACCTCAGCAACATGGAATGGACGAAGGATTGGGGGAAATCCAACCCCAAATAGGGAAACAAGTTGTCCAGGAACACCTGGCCACTCTAAACGAATTCAAGTCCCCAGGGCCAGATCAGCTACACCCAAGAGTACTGAAGGAACTAGCAGAAGTTATTTCAGAACCACTGGCAATTATCTTCGAGAGTTCTTGGAGAACGGGAGAAGTCCCAGCAGATTGGAGGAGGGCGAATGTGGTCCCTATCTTCAAGAAGGGAAAAAAGAACGACCCAAACAATTACCGTCCGGTCAGCCTCACATCAATACCAGGCAAAATTCTGGAAAAGATCATTAAGGAAGTGGTCTGCGAACACTTAGAAACAAATGCGGTCATTGCTAATAGTCAACACGGATTTACCAAAAACAAGTCATGCCAGACTAATCTGATCTCTTTTTTCGATAGAGTTACGAGTTGGGTTGATACAGGGAATGCTGTGGATGTAGGGTACCTGGATTTCAGTAAGGCCTTCGACAAAGTCCCCCACGACCTTCTGGCAAACAAACTAGTAAAATGTGGGCTAGACAAAACTACGGTTAGGTGGATCTGTAATTGGCTAAGCGAACGAACCCAAAGGGTGCTCACCAATGCGTCGTCTTCATCATGGAAAGAAGTGACAAGTGGAGTGCCGCAGGGCTCCGTCCTGGGCCCGGTTCTGTTCAACATCTTTATTAACGACTTAGACGAAGGGTTAGAAGGCACGATCATCAAGTTTGCAGACGACACAAAACTGGGAGGGATAGCTAACACTCCAGAAGACAGGAGCAGAATTCAAAACGATCTTGACAGACTAGAGAGATGGGCCAAAACTAACAAAATGAAGTTCAACAGGGACAAATGCAAGATACTTCACTTCGGCAGAAAAAATGGAAATCAAAGATACAGAATGGGGGACGCCTGGCTTGACAGCAGTGTGTGCGAAAAAGACCTTGGAGTCCTCGTGGACAACAAGTTAAACATGAGCCAACAATGTGATGCGGCTGCTAAAAAAGCCAATGGGATTCTGGCCTGCATCAATAGGGGAATAGCGTCTAGATCCAGGGAAGTTATGCTCCCCCTCTATTCTGCCTTGGTCAGACCACACCTGGAATACTGTGTCCAATTTTGGGCACCACAGTTGAAGGGAGATGTTGACAAGCTGGAAAGCGTCCAGAGGAGGGCGACTAAAATGATTAAGGGTCTGGAGAACAAGCCCTATGAGGAGCGGCTTAAAGAGCTGGGCATGTTTAGCCTGCAGAAGAGAAGGCTGAGAGGAGACATGATAGCCATGTACAAATATGTGAAGGGAAGTCATAGGGAAGAGGGAGCAAGCTTGTTTTCTGCTGCCCTGCAGACTAGGACACGGAACAATGGCTTCAAACTACAGGAAAGGAGATTCCACCTGAACATCAGGAAGAACTTCCTCACTGTGAGAGCTGTTCGACAGTGGAACTCTCTCCCCGGGGCCGTGGTGGAGGCTCCTTCCTTGGAGGCTTTTAAGCAGAGGCTGGATGGCCATCTGTCAGGGGTGCTTTGAATGCGATTTCCTGCTTATTAGCAGGGGGTTGGACTAGATGGCCCATGTGGTCTCTTCCAACTCTACTATTCTATGATTCTATGATTCTATGAGGAGAAACAACTGGAAAAGCTGGCACGATATGAGGATTTAAAGATCGAATTACAAAGACTCTGGCACAAGCCAGTCAAGGTGGTCCCAGTGGTGATCAGCACGCTGGGTGCAGTGCCTAAAGACCTTGGCCTGCACTTAAACACAATCGGCGCTGACAAAATTACCATCTACTAGCTGCAGAAGGCCACCTTACTGTTATCTGCACGCATTATTCGCTGATACATCACACAGTCCTAGACACTTGGGAAGTGTCTGACGTGTGATCCAATACAACAGCCAGCAGAATGTCTGCTGTGAACTCATCTTGTTGTGTTTCAAATAATAATACTTTATTTATATTCCACACTATCTCCCCAAGGGAACACATGCACGGCAAACATTCAATGCCGTTTGGACAGTCAGGGCAAAAATATGGAACACTTCATGAATTTGCGTGTCATCCTTGCGCAGGGGCCATGCTAATCTTCTCTGTATTGTTCCAATGTTAGTGTATGTGCTGCCGAAGAGAGCACATCTGTAGAGATTTGACAGCAATTCAAAAGAATGGACTTTTGCCTCATTGATCAGTGCAAGTTACGATCCACACACTGATTGGTGGAGGCACACTACTCGCTTGGTTCCCTTGTATGGCAGGAAATTGAATAAACTGCCATTGCCAAGTTTGAGACTTGTAGCTATTTTCTATATCATCCTCCTTTGGGCATTTAAGGGAAGGACTGCGGGCAAGGCCTGGGGATGGTGAGTTTTAATAGTTTTAATCCTGTCAACCAGAATCTCACAATGGGTCCTGGTTGAGGAAACAATGGGTGCCAAAACACCATTATAGGTTCCCTGGGAAAGAAAGGGTGATAAGTAACTCAGTGAACTTTCAGCCTGTCTGGGGATTAATCCATTGTTGGATAGAAAGGATGGGTATCAGGTGACTGTGTCAACCACCCAGTGGAGTTATGGGATTAGCCCTATGTTTCCTGCTGGATATGCTAGTGTCAGTGTGTATATGGGAAAAATGGGGATCCTTAGTGGCTATCTGGTTGGACTCTTTTTGGTCGCAGATCTTGGCTTTCGATAACTACCATATCCAAATTAGAGAGAATCCAACTGATGTTGTTTGCAAAGCACTCCTTACTCGGCAATCGGCTGCAGTCCCTGCGAGGCCTGGGTACATAGGCCCAAAGCCTGCACCCATAGACCTGGGAGCTTTGGGCCCCTCCCCCCCAAATAATGGGCTGAAAGAAAACTGATCTTTCGGCCCCCAAAAACAAACAAACACATGTCTGACCTCCTGATTTCAGGAGGCTCAGATGAAAATGGATCAGGGCCCCACCAAAAGCTGGGACACAAAATGGTACAAGGTTCGTCCCAAATGCACACCACTAGTAGATCTACCAAAGTGACACAGGAGTAGAATTTCATCATTGCCACATTACCATGGCATAGGTTTTCCAATGGGCTTTAGCTCTAGTTTGTTGTGTTGCATTCATGTCATCGCTGCCATCTCCCTAGTGAACAAAGGGGCTTGTTTGGCTTCACTTCATGGGAAAGGATGTTTAGGGGCAATCATATTCATTACTCTGGTCATTTCTATATTCCAGAGATCAGCGAAAGCTTTGACAGGACCACTTGCCACTCAAATGAGCCACATGTTTCCTGGAATTGATCTCAGTGGTTCTGGTCACCACAAGACTGCCCAATAAGGAATGAAAGGAGCTGGAAGTACAGACAACAGTCTTTCAAGTTTCCTTCACCTCCTAGATGGAGATTCAATTGTGCTCTGGATTAAGAAAGAAAAGAAAAGATAATCAGGAGGAATGAAGCAGTCAAATGTTTTATCCCTATTGCTGTGCCTTGAGGGCATTACATTGCAGAATCACACAGGACTATGGACAGATAAATGTTAAAAAATTAGTTATAACTGCCTTTGCATATTTATTGGCATCTTGCTCAGACAGTAGAAATCTTGTGACCTGCCAAGCCAAGGAAGGGACCAAGGCCAGCAGGATAAATTAGGAACGCTTTAGAGACTCTACCAGAGTGAGTGAATGTGCATAAATGATGGTCTCTTGTAGAAAAAAAGAGACTAAATTTCTTGAATAAACGAACCCTTTTTGAATTATTTGCTCAGCTCTGCTAATGGGTAATTGCTCCATAAAGCTTTCAAGGAACATCAGTGATGTACATTACATCCTCTTCTTCAACAGCATCACTGTCCAAAGTGACGGCTTATAAATAAGTCTTATTTTAGAAAATGCTTCTAATGGCAGAGCTACCAAATACAGGTGATATTCTATATAATGTACACCCACATTCATAAATACAAGGGGAAAACAAAATTCCTGCTGCCTTGTACCACTAACCATGCAAATTATTTTCTCTGTTGTTTTTATATGAAAATATTTATAGGGGGAACAAATATATTGATATACATACACACCTAATTACCCACATGCTGCTGTGAAAATGAGAACTAGCATATATGGAAATGAGGGAGGTCAAAGTAGAAGCTTCAGTGATAACAGAGGAGAATTTACATTTCCCCGAGGCTAACAGCTTGGGATATGGTTCCAAAAAGGAATATGAGAAATGAATTTAATAATATTATGTTCAAATAGGAAAATGACACCTTTGTTTAAACAGCTATGGCAATGATACTATTTGGTCAGTGTGTAGATCCTTTGATTCCAGAGCAAATCCAGTGAAACTTAGCTGGACTCTTTGGACACAAAGTGAAAAGTACAGCTAGTCCTTTGGGTGATATTTGAGGACAACATCTTCCACGGAGGAAGCCAAATGTGTGATTCATGTGTTTTATGAGCTCAATTTTACCCCCATTGAACTGGCAAGCTTGCGATTTTTATACCTCATAAACGAGAGATGTATTCAGAGGTAAGGAATCATAAAATTCCAATAATAAATAATGTATACTCATGCAAGAGCGTAAAGCTTTAGCATCATTTTGAGAAACAGTTCAATTATCCCATTGCCTTGATTCTCATAGATACCAATGGGAAAATGCTATGAAATTTGATGATTCTTTCTAAAAGAGTTCTGATTTTAGCCTCAGGCTGGTTTATAACAATGGCCATCATGCACATAAGAGAGGGCCAAAGCACAATATTATAAACAGTCTGATAGAAAGTCTATGTGAGCAGCCTCTGCCCAATGCCCAGGTGATATCTTGAGTCCCAGTTTTGGGCAAAAGAGAAATAAAGTTAAAAAATAAAGTAATATTATCAACATGATCTACTTTTATATACCCCTTCTTTGTTGGTCAACAATGGAATATTAGCCAGGAAGAATCCAGAAAGTTCACAATGAGTCAAGTTTTCCCACAATGAATGAGGGATTTAAAGAACTTTTTTTGTGTCAAGAGCGACTTAAGAAACTGTAAGTTGCTTCTGCTGTGATGTTGCCCAGGGGATGCCTGGATGTTTTGATGTTTTTATCATCCTTGTGGGAGGCTTCTCTCATGTCCCCTCATGGAGCTGGAGCTAATAAAAGGGAGTTCATCTGCACTCGCCCTGGGTTGGATTCGAACCGGCAACCTTCAGGTCAGCAACCCAACCTTCAAGTCATCAGTCCTGCTGGCACAAGGGTTTAATCCACTGCGCCACCAGGGGCTCCTGTTTAAGGAACTGCTTTGTTACCATAGGAAAAATCCCAGCAAGCACAATGATACCAAGAAGGAAAAGTTGGGAGATGTTGTCCATCAGCACCTGGCTGGCTGTAAGATTTTAATCCCATTCCAGCAATAAAGATTTTGGCATGAAAATTAAAAAGCCTTTTCATACGATACAACGATAGCACTATGATTCCACATTAACTGCTATGGCTATATCCTATGAAATCCTATGATTTATAGTTTCATGAGATATTTAGAATTATCACCCAGAAAACTCTAGTTCCTCACAATTATAGTACTATGATTTCACTTCACCTGCCATGGCAACGTTCAATAGAATATTGCCAGAGAGGTCCAGTGCTACAACCAACTGCAACACTAAGGATTCCATGGGATGTAGCAATGGCAGTAAAAGTGGAAACAAAGTGCTATAACTGTGTAGGGTGAATGGGCCCCAGACCACAAGGAAATGATCTCGAGCCGTTATGGAGATTAGCGTACATGACTTCTTTTGGTGGCAGTTCCAGTGATGACCAGTGGCTTCCATGACAGAATATGATGAATCTAGGGTGCATCTATACTGTAGAATTAATGCAGTTTTTCACCATCTTAACTGCCATGGCTCAATGTTATGGTTCATGTGTTGGTGCTTCACTAAAATACAACTCTCAGGATTCCATAGTATTGAGCCATGATAGATAAAGTGGTGTCAAATTGTATTAATTCTATACCCGGTGGTGCAGTGTGTTAAAGCACTGAGCTGCTGAACTTGCGGACCCAAAGGTTGCAGGTTCCAATCCGGGTAGCAGGGTGAGCTTCTGCTGTTGGCCCCAGATTCTGCCAACCTAGCAGTTCAAAAACATGCAAATATTAGTAGATCAATAGGTACCACTCCAGTGAGAAGGTAACTGTGCTCCATGCAGTCATGTCGGCCACGTGACCTTGGAGGTGTCTATGGACAATGCTAGCTCTTCAGCTTAGAAATGGAGATGAGCACTGATCCCCAGAGTTGATCACGAGTGGACTTCTTGTCAGGGGAAAACTTTTACCTACTTACCTTTAGTCTGGACTTTGTTCTAGACTTTAGAGCTCTCCAAGGTGCTGGAAATATTTTAGGGTTAAGGGTTTAAACCATGGAGCGCTCCTTTAAACGTTTGGCTCAAATCCAGAGTGGATTTCTTGCACTCAGCCCCTCCTACAGGATTAGTGGTGTCAATGGTGTGTAAAGTCAGACTGCTTTCTGTATCCTGCTTTCAGAATGGTGTTCCCAATTATTTATTCTTTACTCTGCCTATTCTGTGCCTTTAGAGGATGAGTCAAAACACAGGAGGGAGTCTACTTCCATGGATTCACAGAAAGAATGAGAAACCCATGGAGGATTGTCTCATTGCCGCCTGAAAGCGTTTGCATGCTCGGCTGCTCGCATGTATTAAAACACAGGAAACATCAATAGAGCAATGAGCTGTAGCCTCCGAGGTGAATAGTAAGCATTCATCAGAGGGCCCATAATGGGATAAATGAGCTACACATGGAACAATTCCATTAAAAGAATAGTCTTTAAATGGGCCAGCTAATTTCCCAACATGCCTTTTGGATGTCGGCAATTGGTGTAGCTGCCAAAGGGTGTTATATGATCATCAACAAGAGGGGAGTTGGTTCAGAGTTCAGGGCGCTAAGGGTAGATGCTTTAAACAAAAGGTAAAGGTCCAGGTGAAGTGGCATGAAAACTGTTCTCAGAAACATTGCTTAGTCTTTTCATTGCCTAAAAGCATCCTTTTGCTGTTTGATCGCTTTCCCCAAATTTATTCTTATTCAGTTGCACACCGTAAGTGATATCTCACATCGCAACACAGAATTGAACACTTTGGCCTCATAGTTACACACCCTTCCCTCTCCCACAAGGAAGTTCTAAAGGGCCAAAGTGTACCATTTGCTGGCCAGGAGAGATGCCCAGTCAGTGTCTGGCTGCAATTCTGCAGTGATTCAGTAATTGACTGTTGACCATGATAACTAAATTAATGAACATTTTCACCTGTAACCCTGAATGCCTACCTTCACCACAGCAATTAAACTGATTTAATCATCTCTTCTCGGGGTGCCTTGGCACTTCCACCAAAGTACAAATGGGTCTATGACAATTAAAGTGGCTATTATACTCAGGGGGACTGTTTCTTTTAGGATAGCTTTTCTCAACCTGGGGGTCGGGACCCCTGAGGGTCATGAGGGGATTTTCAGAGGAGTCGCCAGAAACCACCAGAAAACACATATTTCTGCTGGTCTTAGGAATCCAAATCCCACCAGTATTTTCTGTTGGTCATGGGGGTTCTGTGTAGGAAGTTTGGCCCAATTCTATGTTGGTGGGGTTCAAGGGGCTCTTTGATTGTAGGTGAACTACAAATCCCAGCAACTAAAACTCCCAAATGTCAAGGTCTATTTTCCCCAAACTCCACCAGTGTTCAAATTTGGGCATTTTGGGTATTCATGATGGTCCAGATCCATCATTGTTTGAAATCCACAGTGCTCTCTGGATGTAGGTGAACTACAACTTCAAAACTCATGGTCAATGCCCACCAAACCCTTCCAGTATTTTCTGTTGATCATGGGAGTTCTTTGTGCCAGGTTTTGTTCAATTCCATCATTGATGGAGTTCAGAGTGCTCTTTGATTGTAGCTTAACTATAAATTCCAGCAACTACAGTTCCCAAATGACAAATTCAATCCCCCCCAACCCCACCAGTATTCAAATTTGGACATATCAAATTTGGTCCAGTGAATGAAAACACATCCTGCATATCAGATATTTACATTATGATTCATAGCAGTAACAAAATGATAGTTATGAGGTAGCAATGAAAATAATTTAATGTGGGGGTCACCACAACATGAGGAACTGTATTAAAGGGTCACGGCATTAGGAAGGTTTAGAACCACTGTTTTAGGATACAGAAGTAATAAACATGCAAGTGGGTGAAAAACATAGCAGCTTTATTATTATAAATGTTAAAGTCTCTAATGCAAGTTCCCAGAACAATTCCAGTCTCCAATCAGCTGTTGGGAGCCCAAAGAAACAGCAGCTGAGATAACCCAAGCTGATGATGTGTCACATCTTGCTGCCTCTTCTAGTCTGCATCAAACTCCCACAGAGCAATGCTGTGAGAGGGTTTATAAAGAAAACATCCCCTGGACTATATTCACTTTTGCATTCTCCATCCATAACTCCTGTTCACTGCTAGATAAGCACCTCTGATCAACACCCCCCTTTGACTAATGTGTACATCTGAACAAATGGATTAATAAGGGTAATTCTGGCTACTCACTTATATTTATGCCTAAGAGGCTGATACAAGTTCCTTCCAAGGCTGTGCTGAGTATGTGGTGAGGATAAGCATAATCGGATGCCAAGGTTATACAAGTTTAATATAGAGGAAGGCCTAATCTTAGCATCTTCTGAAACTGCAGAGGTTTCTAGGAGAAACAGGCCAATATGATTAGCATAATCAGCCAAGAAGTTTAGCATAATGGGACAATTGAGACACTGGTTTGAAAGTGAATGGCTTCCAACTGGTAAGGCAATCAGACAAGGCTGCATTTTAGGATAATGCCTGTTTAATATGTATGCAGAATAAGCTTTATGGAAAGCTGGAGTACACTGAAGGAGCTGGTGTGAAATTTGGAAGAAGAAATATCAACAATGTAATATATGTAAATGATACTGCATTGCTAGCAGAAAATAGCTTGGAACAACTATTAAGAAAAGCCAAGGAAACAAGTGCAAAGGCAGGTTTACAACCTAACATTAGGAAAACAAAAATAACGAACATAACTTTAAAGTGGATGATGAAGACATTGACATGGTCAAAGGTTTTCTGTACATTGGCTTAGTCATAAATCAAAATTTTGTCAACAACTAAACCATGAGAATATGGGAACCTATGAAGGTTCCTGGTGGTGGCGCAGTGTGTTAAAGCACTGAGCTGCTGAACTTGCAGACCGAAACGTCCCAGGTTCAAATCCCGGGAGTGGAATGAGCGCCTGCTCTTAGCCTCAGCTCCTGCCAACCTAGCAGTTCGAAAACATGCAAATGTGAGTAGATCAATAGGTACCGCTCCGGCGGGAAGGTAACAGCGTTCCATGCAGTCATGCTGGCCACATGACCTTGGAGGTGTCTATGGACAACGCTGGCTCTTCGGCTTAGAAATGGAGATGAGCACCAACCCCCAGAGTCGTTCACGACTGGACTTAACGTCAGGGGAAAACCTTTACCTTTACCTATGAAGGAATAGTAGTAGTAGTAGTAGTAGTAGTAATAATAATAATAATAATAATAATAATAATAATAATAATAATAAGATATACTGCTGGCATCATAAACTGGACACAGGTGGAACTGGACAATTTGGACAGAAAAACAAGAAAACTTGTGACCATTCATCATTCACTTCATCCTCGCAGTGATGTTGATCGGCTATATCTGCCTAGAAGATCTGGTGGCAGAGGACTCTTACAAGTAAAACAAGCAGTCAAAGAAGAAGAACATGCCCTGGCAGGATATGTAAAGCAAAGTGAAGAACCTGCTTTGATTGAAGTAAAAAATCAGAAACTCCTCAAAGCACAACAGACAAAGAATCAGTACAAGAAAACTACATTACAAACTAGAGCTGACAGCTGGCACAACAAAGCTTTGCATGGAAAGTTCCTTGACAAAATTGAAGGAAAACCTGATAAGGAGAAGACCTGGCTATGGCTCACAAATGGGAAGAAGGAGACAGAAGGCCTGATTCCTGCAGCCCAGGAGCAAATCATCAGAACAAATGTAATTAAGGCCAAGATCGAAAAATCAGCTGATGACCCAAAATGCAGACTGTGCAAGGAAGCTGACGAAACCATTGATCATATCCTCAGCTGCTGTAAGAAAATTGCACAGACAGACTACAAACAGAGGCACAACTATGTGGCCCAAATGATTCATTGGAATTTATGCCACAAGTACCATCTCCCAGCAGTAAAGAACTGGTGGGATCACAAACCTGCAAAGGTAATGGAAAATGAACACACAAAGATACTGTGGGACTTTCGAATCCAGACTGACAAAGTTCTGGAACACAACACACCAGACCTCACAGTCTTGGAAAAGGAAAAGGTTTGGATTATTGATGTCGCCATACCAGGTGACAGTCGCATTGATGAAAAACAACAGGAAAAACTCAGCCGCTATCAGGACCTCAAGATTGAACTTCAAAGACTCTGGCAGAAACCAGTACAGGTGGTCCTGGTGGTGATGGGCACACTGGGTGCCATTCCAAAAGATCTCAGCCAGCATTTGGAAACAATAAACATTGACAAAATTATGATCTGCCAACTGCAAAAGGCCACCTTACTGGGATCTGCATGCATCATCCGAAAATACATCACACACTCCTAAACGCTTGGGAAGTGTTCGACTTGTGATTTTGTGATACGAAATCCAGCATATCTATCTTGTTTGCTGTGTCATACTATGTTGTTGTGTCAATAATAATAATAATAATAAACTTTATTTATATACCAACCTATCTCCTCAAGGGGCTCAGGGCAGTTTCCAACGTGATAAAAACAATACAATACAATATAAATAATAAATAAAACCATACAACAATATAAAATAAAATTGAACAAATGGAAAACAAAAAATGCATAACATACAATCCAAAAAATAAGAATAAAAACTGGTAATTAGAAAAGAATCTGAAATGTAAAGACTTTTTATTGAATATTAGGGTCAGGATCTTCCATGGCATTGTATTTCTTATCTCTATGCATGGTTGTGAAAACTGGCAACCACGAGAAAAGGTACCTTAATCCTTTGATTTGAGAAGGAAATCATGGGCTGGCATGCCCTGTTAACGCTGCTATAGTTAGAGGCATTAGATGAAAAATGCTCTTGAAAAGCCCTGCCCTTTTTGTGTTTGTAAGAGTGTGCTTGAATAGGACTCCTTTTTCAGTCATATCTTTTTATAGTTATGTTAGCTGAGATCTTCCATTAGCAGAAGCTGTTCCTGCTTTATATGCTTCTAAATAGGGATGTTTTACAAGTACTGAGTAGCACTGAGACTTGAGATAAAGATCAGTTATACACTGGCTCCTACCAAGAGCAAATAGGTATAACTGACAGTATAAAACCCCACTGTCCCTGACTAACCATTTGGAATGAATGCGTGGTGCAAAAAATGTACTACTATTTGTATTTATCTGGTCAGGATGTCCAAAAAATAGTTCTACAGATGTTGCTAAATTGCATCTCTTATCATGCCTTACTAATGCTGGCTTGGATTGTTGGGAATTGCAGTCTAACAACATCCCCACCCCTGCATTTGAGGCTTTTTTTGTACACCCTTTAAGACCAAAGGTTTCCAAAGTAGGTGCTCATGCATCATACCGAATAATATCAAAGACAAATCCAGAAAAGCAGCCCCTGATGTAACTCTGAAAGGGGTTTTCATCCTTCCTGCATCTAGAAAAAAAACGACTTGTGCCAGCTCTGACTTTCGGAAAGACTGAACAAAATAAAAACTGTTATCTGTTATGCATTTTCCTGGGAGTAGATTCCACTGAATGTGATGAGGTTTCTGAGCAAACTATAAGTGATGGATATTATATACCATTGATTTGTATATGTTACACACAGTGGTAGATTTGGGTGATTTTACATTCTGGGCTAAATAGTTTTACAGGGCTGGAGGTCTGATGTGACATGGTATAATACTTTACTTTGATGTGATGATCAAGTGGTGTTCTGACTGCAACTCCCAGCATCCCTAACCAATGAATGGTAGGAGCTTTAGTTCATAATTCTTAGGGTCCCATCATTCCTATACTTCACATGAGAATGCAAAAAACCAACACTGTTGCTTAACAGCCCTTGCACATTATGCTGAGTAGAGCAACATTTATGTGATGGGACACCCGAGCTTTTGGGGAAACGATAGTGTCTGGCTTTACTTGGGGTTATTTATACACCTTCTACTAAGATTAAGGTTAAGACCTTTAACATACAGAGACATTTTAGGCAAGGTGAAAAACTCCACCCGGGGCTACTGAAAGATAGCTTAAAACAATACATTACAAAGGGAGATTTTGCTGATTGCAGTCATCTCTCTGGAGTCTTTGAAAGTCCTCTGTCTCTGGTGTGAAGCAATAGTTTACTTTCTTTGTGAAGCCTAAGGCGGTCAAAGGCTTCTGTTGTCTCTGGGATGGTGGTATACGAATAGTGCGGAATGCAGTGTTTATAGTGCTAAGGATTGCTGGACCTAGGATTTCCAGACACAAACCAGGCTTGTAGTCTCTATAGCTCTATTGCAGAAAAGGAGGATTCTAACAAAAGGGTTTCTGCCAACCTAGCAGTTTGAAAACATGTGAGTAGATCAATAGGTACTGCTCTGGTGGGAAGGTAACGGTGCTCCATGCTGTCATGCTGGCCACATGACCTTGGAGATGTCTACGGATAACGCCGACTCTTCAGCTTAGAAATGGAGATGAGCACCAACCCCCCAGAGTCGAACACAACTGGACTTAACGTCAGGGGAAACCTTTACCCTTACCTTTAACAAAAAAGGCTCTATACAGGCAAAAGGACTAAACAAACCAAGGCTGTCCTCTGGGGGATATTATGCTCCACCCAAAAACTAATACAAATGGAGGAACCTACACTATAGGGAAAGCCTAAACAGAGGGAACTAAAGCAGAGGAGAGGAAAAGGCAGAGCCAAGACTTCACAATTTAAACCAGAAAATAATAGAATCATATGGATGTGGGTTACACATGGATATGGTCCCAGTTTGTTTGTTTTATTGCCGTTGTCTGCTTTCGTAAAAAATAAACTTTTCTTTAAAAAAAACCTGTAAAATAGTGTGAGGTAGTTTCACCTAGGAGCAGACCCTGGGGTTTTGGTAAGATTTTGAAGAATGAGAAAAGGGGAAAAATTAAACAAGCAGCTCAGACTATTAAAGGGTCTAGCAGAGTCCAGTGATAGAAAGCATTTATTTTTGGATTACTACTCACAGAGTCCACTAGCTGTGGTCACATTATCTGGAGATTTCTTGGGTGCTGTCAAAGAGTAAAGGGTATTTTGTTCATATATTCAAAATGAGTTTTGCCAGAAGGGCTTTCAAAATGCTCTCCAATAACCAGCCCTTTACCTACATCTGAGACTATCATGCACTGGGGTGACTAGCAAAGTTAGAAGACTTTGCTAGACTCCCCCCTCTCCCGCCCCTACAAGATAGATGCAGGCACCTTTTACGTTTCCTCATCAGAGTTACAGCATGATCAATTCTCGAAGGCGGGAAGTTAAGCCTCCCCCTAAATCCAGGATGAAGGCACAGGGGCAGGAGTCCAGCACAAAATAGAAGACTTTCTCAGCACCCCAGTGTTTTCCGGTCAGGTTATTGGCACCTTTGGCTGATTGAATTTCCCCAAAGCTGCTTGAAATCTCTTTCTTTCATTTCACTGATAACGCCAGCTTCAGAAAGGGTAGGATAGGTCAAACACAGTATTCTCCACTGTTGAATTGGCAAAAATGGAATCTGCTCACCATCACTATCCAAGCCTTCTGCGCCTGTACATTACTTTGGGCCATTTCATGCGACAAACAACATTGCATGTCCAAGGATTCTGTATCAACAAATCCAGCATCCACTGCATGAATATATATATATATATATATATATATATATATATATACACACACACACACACACACACACACACACACACACACACACACACATATATACACAGTATAGTCTCACTTATCCAAGCTTCACTTATCCAAGGTACTGTATTATCCAAGGCAGTCTGCCTTTTAGTAGTCATTGTTTTTGTAGTAAATGTTGCAATGCTCTGGTGCTAAATTCATAACATTACTGTGTATTGAACTGCTTTTTCCTGCCAATTTCTTGTAAAACATGATGTTTTGGTGCTTAATTTGTAAAATCATAATGTAATTTTATGTTTAATAGGCTTTTTTCTTAATCCCTCCTTATTATCCAAGATTTTCACTTATCCAAGGTTCTGCCGGCCCATTTATCTTGGATAAGTGTGACTCTACTGTATTCCAAATGCAAGTCCCTAGGCCCCTCTTTTGGTTGCCAACTAGGATCCTGCTCTATACTTTATCACTTCCCCGGCCCTATGATACTCTGTCGCACTAGCCTTTGCCTAGCCCTTCATATTTGGTCATGTCCATTCTGAAATTCTGGTCACTGGTATTTTGAACCTGTCTATTGGAGTAAACTGAAACTGGATGCTTTAGCAGGATTGTAAGTTTTTGTTTTATGATATTTAATTTTGTTGTATGGTCTACTTTTTTGCAGTTGAATGTTTTGCCTTATGTTGGAAACTGCCCTGAGTCCTCTTGGGGAGATAGGGTAGTATGTAAATAAATTATTATTATTATTATTATTATTATTATTATTATTATTATTATTATTATTATTATGCCATTTCATATCAGGGACACAATTGTACTATGCCCTTGTATATAATGAGACTTGAGCATCCATGGATTTTAGTATCCACAAGAGTCCTGGAAACAAACCTCAGGAGATACCAAGGCTCTATGCACTACATACATACATAGGAGTATGATTCCATGTCATTTGCCGTTACTGCATCATATACCATAGTGGCTCTAGTAGTTTTGTGAGATCTTGGAGCTGAGTTTTATTTTATTTATTTATTTACAGTATTTATATTCCACTCCACTCACCCAAAGGGGACTCAGGGCACATCACAGAAGACATATATGGCAAATATTCAACAGCAATTATAACAATTGCAACAGATAGAGGTATGGAGGAAACTGAAAGAGAGGAACAGAGCAGCCACCTCCAAATTGTTGCTCCGCCCCCTCACATGGATGGGCTGGCAGACCTCCCGGCTTCAGCAAGTTTGGCTCCTTCATGGGGTCTTTCAAACTGCCCTCCTGCGCCTTAAACTTGCTTGGCCGCAGGTGGGGCATATAGGCTTAAATTCTAAACATCTTTTCCTAAAATGCATGGAATCATAGAACCACTTTAAATCAAAATATGTTTTTAATTGTGCTTTAAGCAATATTTTAATTGAATTGAAAAGTTGAAAACTTTTAACATTTTGGCTAATACAGTTTAGCTATTTTATTTTTACTCATACAGGCAGTCCCCAAGTTGCGACCAAGATAGGTTCTGTAGGTTTGTTCTTAACTCCAGTGTAACTCCAGCCACACACACACACACACACACACACATACATTTTGAATAGGGGAGGTTTAACACCCCTGTGGAGTTTGTTTTGCTGTCTGTGCCTCTGTTCAGAAGAGTACACCTCACTTTCTTTCCTTGTGACAATTGGATTTTGAAAAAAATGGCTTGTTGTGGAAGCAGGCATTGGTGAGAAAGCTTCAGTGGAGAAACCTTTTCCCCATGATAACTCTTCCAGGAGTGAATTTCCCTTCCTAGGGTTCAATTTCTCTCACTTCTTGTTGTCTCACCCTGTTCTGAACTATGAGTCATTTGTAAGTTGGATGTATGTAACTCAGGGACTGCTTGCACTGTATGCCTCTTTCAGTTCCATTTGTGTGAAAGGCAGGATACAAATGCCCTACCCAACTCCCCCAGTGGGGCACGTTGCAGCTCGGCACTGCTGTCACCCACCACCTTGCCCCTGACTGGTATGCCACCCCATTCCCAGCTGGCTTTACAGTGAACACTTGTCCTGGAAGGTAGGAAAATGGCCAGCTAATCAGTTTAAACAGCCTTGTTTGCATGGATTCGTTGGCCAAAGGTGGATCTGAGGAAGAACCTTTTCTTTCTGGTCTATCTCTTGGGTATTTATTAATGCCTGCCTGCTCCTGAGCTCAGTTGCCTTTGAGCTCTTACCCCATCCACCCGTCCCTGTATTTCAACTCTGTTTTTTCTTGTTCTTGTGGTTTGCTTTGTCAAAATTTGGGTTGGAAAGGCCATTGAATCCATCTTCACTCATGTGCAGTTTCATCCCTCCTGTTGTATGGTAGAGGCCATACAACGTGGTTTGACCGTCTTTACTTGTTCGTGTAAAGCAGTGGTTCTCAACCTTCCTAATGCCAGAACCCCTAAATACAGTTCCTCATGTTGTGGTGACCCCCAACCATAAAATTATTTTTATTGCTCCTTCATAACTGTAATTTTGCTACTGTTATGAATCGTAATGTAAATATCTGATATGCAGGTTGTATTTTCATTCACTGGACCAAATTTGGCACAAATACCCAATACGTCCAACTTTGAATACCTGTGGCATGTGGGGGAGATTTGTTTTGTTATTTGGGAGTTGTAGTTGCTGGGATATATAGTTAACCTACAATCAAAGAGCATTCTGAACTCCACCAACAATGGAATTGAACCCAACTTGGCACACAGAACTCCCACGACCAACAGAAGATACTGGAAGGGTTTGGTGGGATTTGACTTTGAGTTTTGGAGTTGTAGTTCACCTACATCCAGAGAGCACTGTGGATTCAAACAATGATGGATCTGGACCAAACTTGTCACGAATACTTGATATGCCCAAATGTGAACACTAGCAGAGCTTTGGGGAAAATAGACCTTAACATTTGGGAGTTGTTGTTGCTGGGATTTATAGTTCACCTACAGACAAAGAGCATTTGGAATAGGTGTTGTCAGGACCCAGGCTGCAGAGCACCAATAACCATGCGCAGAGACCAGATTCTATCTAATATCTTTATTAAAGAATTATATAAAGTCAATAAAAACAAGTGAAGAATATAGTTCAGAAGCAGACCTTTCAGGAAAGGCCAAATATAGTCCAGGAAAATATTGTCCAATATAAGATATTAGAGTTCAAAGTTATAATCCATTAACCGAAACACACACTTTGCCAAGCAATAGTGTGGGGAGATGACAAGGTCTTATAGTCCATTGAAGCTTGACAACAAGGCTGGATCATAAGCTTGATTCTTGGCTGGATCAAAGACTTGAAACGTGGCAACTTGAAGCATGAAACAAGGTCCGTGGCAAAACGTGAGACAAGGCAAGACTTGAAACTAGATCCGGGAAGCAGGGAACAAGGAGTACGAAGTCCACACATGATCTCTCTCTCAAGCTGATCAATTGACTCCGCAAGGTTCCCCTTGCGGCAAAACCCCTATATAGGGTCTTGTTTTCCCGCCAACAGAACACTTTCCCTGGAGAACAAGAAGCATGTCCAGATGCATGACTCCTTAGAATTTCCCAAGGGAAGCAGCCCTAATCAGCTAGTTGTTTGGCAGCGATTCTGAGACTCCGGCGATTAGCCTCCCTGACTCCTCTATCTCTATTATAATTGTCCTTTCGGGAAAATGGGGGAGAATTCTGCCCAAGACTTGTTTGGTTAACTTCCTGAGGACAAACATCCTCCAGGTGGAGAGGCTCCGATTCAAGCTGAACTGGTGGAAATCCCATGTTTTCCTCCTCATCTGCCACAATAGCACTAGGAACGGGACTACAAGGCCCATGAGACATCACACGTGTAGAGATCTTCAGCCTTCTGTGCCAAAGGGGTTCCTAAGACCATCAGAAATATGTGTTTTCTGGCAACCCCTCTGAAATTCTCCTCACGACCCCCCCCCCAGGAGTCCCGACCCCCAGGTGTAAAGCTCTGGCCATCAGTATAGCACTCAAACTGGCTGATGCTGAATCCAGGACCCATGTGTGGCTGCCAACCTTGTGCTATCAACTATAATCAACAAACAAATTGTGGCCTTTGTGATAGGTATAATGCTCATAGCAACTTGCAACTTTCCTCCATACTGACTACATCAGAATGTAGCGATGATGGCAGCTGTAGTTCAACAACACCTATAAGGTTGCATTCTCACCCTTTCTGTAGTGAATATTTCTGTTAGGAGATCCAAAGGAGGCAAAATCATCACAAAAATATAGAAGACCTTTGCTTCTAAGGGCTCATGCAAGCCTTACCTATTTGACAGGAAGAAAAAAATGAATCAGCAGTTCAACAGCTGTCTCAGTCAATATTTGGATTTGACAACCTGGTATACCGGGGTCAATAAACCTTGCCTTGAAAAGCCACCTCTTCGTGTGACCTAAATGACAAGGGCGACTCAAGAGACTTGTTTTCCCACCAAAGGTACTGACAGGGAATCAAATCCTTCCCTCTGTAACTGAGGTCTTCTCAGGAACAGTTTGAGTGATCACCGCTGGGACAGAACTTGCAGCAAAACACAAAGATATTTTCTATGTATTATCTTGCTGATGTGATGGTATTTCACAGAGAGTTAAATCTAAGAGGATTCAGGAACTCAAGGGAACAGTGTTCTTACCAGGCTAAAGGAAATGTGACATCCGTTCTGCTGTCTGCCATTGTGAGAATAGCTTATGAAAAGCAAATAAATGGACATAGAGGCTCTTACCTGCATTAAACCCTCAGACATGAAGATGGGCTTTTAACCTTTTGCTACCCATGGCGATCCCTATCCTGATTGATTGATAGCATTCATAAATCACATTCACTCTACTTGCTGGTCTCTGTTTGATTGTTTGATGTAAACAATGAACAATAAATACTAGGCATGTGTGATCCATGAAAAAAATGGTTCAGGTTCAATACTCACTTCGAAAGTAGGGGGCGCTGGCACTTCGTTTCTAAAGTCATTTCTGAATTTTGAAGCAAAAAATTCAAAACTTTCTGAAACTTCCAATTCTTTATATGTACCTCATTAATGGCAGATGTGCATGTGCATGAAGGAAAATACTATCGTCAATGGGGAAAATTGAGGGGCTTCTCAATTTTCTCAGAACGAGTTTCTCAGATCAAGTTGCTCTTGGAAGCAACTCGATCTGAGAAAAGCTACACATGCCAAAAATTGTATTTTTCTACAAGGTAGAGTTGTCAGATTTTCCAAACATCCTATGCATTTGTTCCCCCCTCCCCTTAAAAAAATCTTGATTATCACAATAATCAAGGTTCACTTGCTAATTTGTGTACATTTCCTTCATGTGCATCCAAAATGATTCTGATTTATGATGACCCTAATATGGGATTTACTTAGCCAGATTTATATACAGGAGG
Source organism: Anolis carolinensis (assembly GCF_035594765.1). Taxonomy (NCBI): domain Eukaryota; kingdom Metazoa; phylum Chordata; class Lepidosauria; order Squamata; family Anolidae; genus Anolis; species Anolis carolinensis. The sequence goes on along the minus strand of NC_085842.1, from coordinate 226,063,399 downwards.
TTTGGCATCCAGAGTGCTTTTATGGCTGAGTGCAGATTCAAACTCTAGTCTCCAGTCACATCAATGCACAACACTGAACCTCTCACTCTCTTTTTTGGATAGAAATACAGTAGAGTCTCGCTTATCGAACGTAAATGGGCCGGCAGAATGTTGGATAAGCGAATATGTTGGATAATAAGGAGAGATTAAGGAAAAGCCTATTAAACATCAAATTAGGTTATGATTTTACAAATTAAGCACCAAAACATCGTGTTATACAACAAATTTGAAAGAAAAAGAAGTTCAATATGCAGTAATGCTAAGTAGTAATTACTGTATTTATGAATTTAGTACCAAAATATCACGATGTATTGAAAATACTCACTACAAAAATGCGTTGGGTAATCCAGAACGTTGGATAAGCGAGTGTTGGATAAGTGAGACTCTACTGTATGTAGTAGGCTTGTGTCTGGATCTGTTTGACTCAAAGTGATTTAATCCCCAAAAACAGAACAGGGAGGAGAGAACCAAAAAGCTGGGCAAAACGAATCAAGAGAGCTGGATTTATTGGCTACTGGAGAGGATGGAGTTATGCCTAAGGCAGGGGTCTGCCACAGGGCTCCTGGAGAAGATCCTGTAGCATCTTTTCTTCCTCCCCAGCAGCGGAAAGTTTCCCTAGGCTGCTCCTCCAGAGAGGGCCCTGCTGGGAACTCGCTTTCCCAGCAGCACTTGTATAGGGCGGGCATTGAAAAGTCTCTGAGTTCCTCTTGGAGCAGGATGGGAGCTGAAGTTTCTCTCTCTGTTTCTCAGCCAATAAAAGGCCTGGTTGTGTCCATGCTCTGATTGACTGAGAATAGGCACAACCGGCAACTCTAATTCCCAGAACCCTTTCTTGCAGTTTGTCTTATTTTAAACATTGTTATGTTTAAAACTTAAAATAATTCTAAAAAATCAGTAGATTGGCGAATTGCTTTGAAACTTGGCAGGCTTGCAGTTGTGAACGGGGTCTAAAACAGAGGTAGGTTTCATGCAGGTAGGCCTTAAAATGATTGAGGATTTATCCTTTAAGGTTTCACATTGTAGCCAATGGGCCAAATCTTCACCAAATGAAAACGGCAACACTCCTCCCAATTTGAATAACTTTCCAGTAAACAGAATGAGGGGTTTGCTGAAAATGGACCCTGAAACGGCATGCCTTTTGGCCAAATTGCACAAGTCTAGTATGGAGATCAGTAGTTTCCACTTTTTGTTTCTCCAGAGGTTTCAGACTTCAGCTCCCAGAATTCCTGACTATTGATCAAGTTAGCTAGAGATTCTGAGAAATGAAGCCCCAAACTACCAAAGGACCAAAGTTTGAAAAGAACCAATCCATAGTTTCTGCCCAAAGGACATCAATAAAAGCACATCATTTTTTGCCATTTTGTCTGGGGTGGGAATATCAGTTAGCAATCACACACACATTAGGAACTTTTTATTTTCTTTCTTCTGGTTTTACAATATTATCTGTATGGTTTTATCTCAACCCACTATTAATTCCAAACCTGCAATGTGAAACTTATGCTTCCTGTCACCTATCTTTGCTCATTTTATTTTTTCCTCTTCATTTTCTGCACCCAGATTAGAAGCTTTCTCAGGCTCCTATGAGATACCATATGCTATTTGTGTGGACCAAGGCTAACCTAGTGGATGTCTTCATTACACATCCTTTAAACTTGGAAATTAGAAATGATCCGCAATGAGAATCCTTCCTACTTTATAGACCAGCTATCCATTCTCTTTGAACCTATTTAGCAGACCTTTTGCCTTTCCTCAAATGCTAGATCATTGACTACCGAAGAATCATTAAGGTGTGGTTCCACAGTTTTACAGCTGTTATTTGGTGTCACTAAAGTGAAGACAAATGTAAGAAATTCCTTGAAAACACCAGTGAGCGCTCTTTCCCTATTGTGCCTCAGATATTAAATCCAGGTATCCAAGGGCAGACTCAAATGAATACATTTTCAGAGTGACAGCTTCAACTAGTATGATCAGTGATCTATCCCTACCAAAGTAATTTTCTCTTCCTAGTGGCCTTACTCTGTAATCAGTCTGTAGCTGATGTTAACGTTAAATATTTTTCTCAAAGCAGTGTTGGAAGAGGGAATGGAGATCATAGTTCATCATAGCAGGTGTCCATGAGTGTGTCCTCATTATATTGTTGTATCAGTTTCATACCACTTGGAGATCTGGTTACAAGGAACATAATAACTTCCATATTGAAACAGCTTTGCTTGCTATCAGTTTGTTTTTATCAGTCCCTGCCAATTAGGGTTCCTGACACTAGTCCAGTCTTGCTTATACCACTCTACCTCATCCACATTTTCTGCAATAGAAGGAAGAAAAGAAGAGAATGAGAACATGGTAGCAAGAATCCTAGTGAGTCTCATAAACCAGTGGTTCTCAGTCTGGGGTCCCCAAATTTTTTTGTACTTCAAACTGACTGGGATTTCTGGGAGTTGTAGACCAAAAACATATGGGGACCCCAAGTTGAGAACCACTGTCATAAACTGAGAAAGGGTAACATCATATCTACTTTCTGCCCCTGAGCAACAGCCCTGAAGTTATATGTATGTACTGAGAACCTTAGTCAAATATAGCCTCCACTTTGTTTCCAAAACACCAGCTAATGGAAGGCTGATTGGTTATCTCAAAATGTTTAGTGTTTCGGTCCCCCCTCCCAGGCAAAGCCTATTAATTCTACTTTAGGTATTTTTAGAGTGTAATTGTTTGAACACGATGAAATGGGAAAATTACCACTGCATGCATTTTCCAGGATGTTGCTGGGGAAATATTTCCTTTGCCTCCTTAAGTACCTTTTAAGACAGATCTTTAAAAGATGACTCAAATGAATAGGCTTTCTAGGAGCATAAATCAGCCCAATATTAGTTGATGGCACAATTATATTCTGCTCAGCCTGCCTGCATCTGGGTCAGAGAGGCTGGCAAGGATCGATACTTGCTTGCCGGCTTTCTCTTCCACGTGGCTAAAAACCCATCAAAGGAGCGGCTTAATCAGCGCTTTGCTCAGAGATGGAGGTCAGGAAGCAGCAAGGAGCAGATGAGAAGGGCAAGGAGAAGAGGGAAGGGCAAGAGGGCTCGTGTGCGCATGTGTTTAACAATTTGGTTGGCCTTCCCTCCAGAAATATCAACTGTCACCAGAACACACCTTTCCTTTCTAAGACACGCCTGAAACCATGCTATGGCAAAAGATTTAGACAAGCTTCCTAACTTAATGTCCTTTATATTTGTTATACAGTAGAGTCTCACTTATCCAACATTCGCTTATCCAACGTTCTGGATTATCCAACGCATTTTTGTAGTCAATGTTTTCAATATATTGTGATTTTTTGGTGCTAAATTCATAAATACAGTAAAAACTACGTAGCATTACTGCATATTGAACTACTTTTTCTGTCAAATTTGTTGTATAACATGATGTTTTGGTGCTTAATTTGTAAAATCATAACCTAATTTGATGTTGAATAGGCTTCTCCTTAATCTCTCCTTATTATCCAACATATTCACTTATCCAACGTTCTGCTGGCCCATTTATGTTGGATAAGTGAGACTCTACTGTACTTGAATTCCCATCAGTCTTGGCCAATACAGCAATTATAATCCTGACTGAGAATGATTGAAGTTGTTGCCTAACACAACTAAAGACTGAAGGTTAGCATTTTTATCACACTGGCAATATAGAAATGAATCTATAGGTGGCATCCTGTTTAGTATTTATTGGAATAATAATAATAATAATAATAATAATAATAATAATAATAATAATAATAATAAACAACTAGATTTACAATCTCTTATGATCATTCATTACCAGATCCCCAAAACCTACCTCTTAAGCCAGGCAACACTCTAAACACAATGTTTCCTAGGCATTGCACTGGGGAAACGACAAGTGTAACATCCTCCAAATGCATTGAGAAAAGCATTTGTCTCTCCAGCTGGCTGTCTCAAAACACCCATCTGGCAGAGTGCTGAAGTTCCCCTTCCCAGCTCCCTAGTCTACAGTACACCAGAAACTCTACAGTTACGGTACTCTAGTTTAATAGGTAGACTTTAGGGGCAGGGCATTGTTTGAAGTAGGCAAAACAATGGGACTCCACAATTGTAGCTCTGTCTGATGTTAGAAGTTCTCAGTCAATATCTATAATAAGAGAGTAAATGGGTATCAATGCATTGTCGGAGGCTTTCATGGCTGGAATTACTGGGTTGCTGTGAGTCTTTTGGGATGTGGGTGAAACGTCAGGAGAGAAAGCTTCTGGAATATGGCCATACAGCCCGAAAGACTCACAGAAACCCAAATGGGTATCTGTTTGTGTCTATTACAACCAAAACAATTAAACCAAGACATCTGAGACATGACACGGTTACCAAGAGGATACATTTCTCAGGATTATTTTGTTTTTTAAATAGATTAATGAATTGTAATTCATTAAAACTCTCTGTAACCAAATGGAACCTTCACCAAGTAACAGACACCAGGCTCAACTTAAGAGAGTTCCTTAACAGTAGAGCTGGAAAGATGGTCTAGAATTGGACTATGAAACTTAACTTCTCAAATTCTGGTCTCTCCAGTGTTGCTGCTGTCCAGTTTCTTGATTCCATGTGAATGAGTGAATGAGTAAGTCAGCAAGCATGAAAGCATGCACAAAACATTATTTCTGGATTGTAACTTCCCATCAGGCATCCCTCTATCTGTCTATACACAAATTTCTCTGGGATTGTAGACCATGACTAATAGATGAAAAGAAACAACTGTGACATTGTTCTAGTTCAGTGGTTTTCAACCTGTGGGTCCCCAGGTGTTTTGGCCTACTACTCCCAGAAATTCCAGCCAGTTTACCAGCTGTTAGGATTTTTGGGAGTTGAAGGCCAAAACATCTAAGGACCCACAGGTTGAGAACCACTGTCTAGTTTAACTGTTTCTATTTGGAGATAGGCCTTGTGGGGTAAGATCAGGAGTTCCAGTAGTTCAGAAATTCTTCATGTGTATGCATCCTGAACCTGGACACATATGTGAACATATAGGCATCTTGGCCAAATATCTGCTACTCAGTTTATATAAACAGCAAATAAGTTGGGTAATATAAAAATATGAACGCCTGGATTTTGGAAACTGTCTGATTGCTGGTACCTTCAGTTAAGGATGAGGAAGAAAATTAGAAGTTATGGGAGGGATGGAGCCAGAATTTGGGAAGGTGACATGTTGTATCTTAGCCATACTAGTTGGAAGGCTCTTGGACCTGTAGCCCAAAAATATATATAATATTGCCACATTCTAATTGGAACTTGAATTAGATCTCAGGTAAAAGTTGTTTGGCTTTGTATTTGAGAATGACTGATGACCTTGGATAATGCCAACAGGATTAACGTGGGCAACTTCCCAAAGAAAGATTTTGATTATCCTAGTCCAGAATGTTATTTACTCCAATAAAGACCACAGGGAATGATAATAGTATTGACAAAAAACTCCATTAAAAGAATGAGGTTGACCACAATGTGAACAAATCATATCTCCTAAACTAAGTAAGCAAATGAGAGCTATTACCAGAACACTGTTATTTCAGCCGGAGGGGTGGCAAGACCTTAGAGCATGTTGGTGTAAGTAGCTTTGCAGTGTGAATTTAATGTTCTGGACCCTGTCCAATTTGTATTTATATGGATGAGATTCCATTAAAAACCCAGCATGGTCAGGCAGATAGGCTAAGATTACCGGATGTTTGATAACATTAAATGGCAATAACGGAATGCAGTGTGCCTATTTTTAAAGAAAAATGAGGGTGTGGGGGATATTGAGGGACATGTCAGTGTTCGCTTCTTTGGAGTATTGGATGGGGGCACACTATGAAATCCTTCATCCCAGGAAGAATAGTATCTTAGATCAACACTTTAATCTCAACAAAAGTAAATGGCAAGACTGAGATGGACAGCAAGCATAGTCCTGGTCTCTCTCCTCATGTGAGATAATCATATGAGAGGATAGCACTACTGCTCTATGCTGGCGGTGGGATTTTGGGAGTTCTCACTTATGGGAATTTCCTTTATCATCCACTCTAATGTATTTGTGAATACATCTCCTTTATTTCTTAGAAACATAGAACCATGGACATTGAGTTGAAAAGGGGCATGAGTTGAAAAGGGGTAGGACATGAAGTCCACCTCCACCCTGCACTGTAAGAACTCCAGCTAGAGCAGTAGTGTCCAATCTTTGGTTCTCCAGGTGTTTCAGACTCCAATTTCCAGAAGCTTTGGCCAGCATATCCAATAGTCAGGAATTCTGAAAGTGAACTCCAAAACACCTGAAGAATCAAAGGTTGGACCCTACTGAGCAAAAGCATTTCCAACACAGAGACTCTGCTGCCTCTTTAGGAATTGTCAAAACCGCTCTTATGATCAAGAAATTCCATGTAATCTTCAATTGAATATTGCCTTCCTGTCCCTTAAATATGCACACCCTTTTGCTTTCTTTCAAATTCAAATTTGATTACTATTTATGTGTTAATATTCCAAGTGTTCTCACTTGTATTCATGCAAGCTGAGAGCTCCATATTCTTTTGTGTGCATTTCAGCCTCCTCAGAACTTGGCTTGCAAACCTCAGATATTTATGTACATAAAAGTTGAAGATTCATTGAAATGCAAGAAGTATGGCTCCTAATGTCCTTTAAAAGTGATCAGGAAATCAGCATTCCTGAACACAGAATCCCTTTCCTGTCCAATGGGAGTGAGAAGATGACAAGACAAAGTTTATGATCCTGTTCTCTTCCAGGCATGAAAATATGTTTATTGAGGGTGTGAAAGTAGACTATCTTTCTTCATTTCTTCTGAAGAAATACTGTGGCTTCATCTCATCTTCTTACTAAGTCACAGCTATGGTTCAGGATCAAACCAGACAATATATTTCACATGGGTTTGCTTTTGGTTTGTTTGGGGGAGGGGGGTGAAGGGTTGTAGAAGTTCTCTTCAAAATGGTGAAGGATTTCATAGTGTGCCCCTGAACACTGATATACCTGAAGGTAGCAAGGAGTTCTGCACAGAATTCAGCACTCAAACAGAGAGAAGATGACAGGTGGATGCCATTCTGTCCCACCACCTAGCATCAGCTGTCTAACTATGCCTTATGGTACAATTGGCTCATTTTTGGGGAGAAAAGTCATGAATGAAAAAGTCTGTTTTGAATGTGTGACCACTTCTGCGTCTCTTTGATTAGAAACCCTTCAAGAACAAAGACCTCTATCATGGTGTTAGTCTATATATGGAGAACAATTCCCTATTTAAATTCCCATAACATTCCCAAAGGAAAGCAGGGACATCTCTTAATTCTTCCCTCAGCTGGTTTAGGGGATAAGGCAAGAAGGAAATCTGCAAGCATTTGATGAGAGTCAATAATTTGTGATCCTTAATATGTTGGCAGATTGCAATACCTGTCAACCCAAGCTACGGACCTAATAGTGAAGACTGATGAAAAGTGCAACCTAATATCTAGAGGAGCACGGGTTGTCTACCCCTATGTTGTCCAGTTAGAATCATAGCATTGGAAGAGACCACAAGGGCCATTCAGTCCAACTTCCTGCCATGATGTTTTTTACATTTCCTCAGACAGCATGTGAACAATCTGGTCATTTATGGAGCTGCAAATAGGGTTCAGAAACCCAAAGGATACATTTCTGCTACACACTGGGATTTTTGGGAAGCGTCTTATACAACTCCATTAAAGCTGAACTGTTGATTTTAAAGGACAAATTGTTTCCTTAGACTTATCTATTTTTATAACATTTAGACTTCCTTGTTTTTAACACCCTTCACATTTTGTACATACAGTAGAGTTTCGCTTATCCAACATTCTGGATTATCCAACACAGTCTGACTCCCATCCAGATCCACAGCTCTTTCTCTAGGCAGCAAGGACTGAACTTTTTACAGATTTAATTTCCAACAATGTTGTTACTGTAAGTTCATTTTATGCACTTATATATTTATTTTTAGTAGTCAATATTATTGTAGTCAATGTTTTCAATACATTGCGATGTTTTGGTGCTAAATTTGTAAATGCAGTAATTACTACATAATGTTACTGTATACTGAACTGCTTTTTCTGTTGATTTGTTGTAAAACATGATGTTTTGGTGCTTAATTTGTAAAATCACAACGTAATTTGACGTTTAATAGGCTTTTCCTTCTTCTTCTTTATTCAGTCAGTCGTTTCCAACTCTTCGTGACCTCATGGACCAGTCTGCACCAGAGCTCCCTGTAGTCCTTCGCCGCCCCCAGTTCCTTCAAGTTCATTCCAGTAACTTCAAGGATACCATCCATCCATCTTGCCCTTGGTCGGCCTGTCTTCCTTTTTTCCTTCCATTTTCCCCAGCATTATGATCTTTTCCAAACTTTCCTGTCTTCTCATGATGTGGCCAAAATATTTCAACTTTGCCTCCAATATCCTTCCCTCCAGTAAGCAGCCAGGCATTATTTCCTGGAGGATGGACTGGTTGGATCTTCTTGCGGTCCAAGGCACTTTCAGGATTTTCCTCCAGCACCAAAGTTCAAAAGCATCTATCTTCCTTCTCTCAGCCTTCCTTATGGTCCAGCTCTCGTATCCATAGGTTACTATGGGGAATACCATTGATTTGACTATGTGGACCTTCGTTGCCAGTGTGATGTCTCTGCTTTTCACTATTTTGTCAAGGTTGGCCATTGCGCTCCTCCCAAGAAGTAAACGTCTTCTGATTTCCTGGCTGCAGTTTGCATCTGCAGTGATCTTTGCACCTAGAAATATAAAGTCTGTCACTGCCTCCACGCTTTCTCCTTCTATTTGCCAGTTATCAGTCGGTCTGGTTGCCATAATCTTGGTTTTCTTGATGTTTAACTGCAGCCCGGCTTTTGCACTTTCTTCTTTCACCCTGGTGATAAGGCTCCTCAGCCCCTCCTCACTTTCAGCCATCAGAGTGGTATCATCCACATACCTTAATCCCATCTTATTATCCAACATTTTTGCTTATCCAATGTTCTGCTGGCCCACTTATGTTGGATAAGTGAGACTCTATTGTATTAAAAAGAATTGTTGGAGAGCTGCAGGTGCTACTAGCTCTCAGGGATACTGAATGATTTGTATCACTTTGAGAGGGAGCAATAACTATAATTAGAATGCATTGAAATATCCATTAGAAAAAGAGGAAAATGTTGTGCTAAGGCTACTTCAGAATATATACGGAAGCAAGAATTATTTAGACCCAGAGATGGAAAGACTTAGCGACCCTGATACAAAAAAGATGTGCATATGAAGATGAGTGAACTAGCTGAAATGGACAAACTGACAATGCTGATCAAGAAGAAATCCTTGATCAATTTTAGGAAAGACTAGGGCTTATTTATTACCTTTCTACATCAAAGATGGGGATGAACTTTTATTAGTTTTCAGAGTTAGAAAAGTGCCAATATCAGGGGACGATTGACATTTTATGGGCATAGAAAATTGAGAAGTTAAAACCACCAGGCAGAGAATGTGCGGCTCATAGATTAGGCATTGTCTTGTATGTTTAATATATGTTTAGTGGTGGGATAGTTGCAGTGAGGATGATTGCTTTAGATTGTGCTTTGTTAGCTGTGGTAGTATTTTTATATTGAGAAAAAACATCCTTATTGTTTTCTTTTTGTGGGTGGAGGGATCACTTTTTACGTTCGTGTACTTGGCTTTGTTTGTAGATTTGTTGGTTTATTTTCTGGCATAAAAAATTAATATAAAAAGAAAATATATGTCTGAAGCGAAAAAATATTATCATCTCATAAGTTGGACTGAACATTACTTTGCTTTTTTGTATGCACCATGCTTTCCAACCTTCATTTCATCCGCACAAGCAATCCTACGAGGCAGGTTATTAACATTCCTGTCATACAGATTTGGGAATTAAAGACAAGAGAGTGATTTAAACAAGGCCACCCAGTCAGTCCAGGAGGAAATGAAGATTTGAACCTTGGTCTCGGAGGTCTACCCGTGATGCTTGATCCATCAATTTTATTCTAATGACCTTTGGAGTGTTGGTTTTTGAGGGGGAAATGCAGCTAATGAAGGGTCTGTCCTTTCCGTCATTCCTTCAAGAAGCAAAGTCCAACAAACAATATCTGCAATGCCTCTGCTCTATAATTAATTGAGCATTGGACAGTCTTGAGGTTTATCCTGAGCAGGAGGGATGGTTTTGCATTTTCCCCATCATATTTTCCCCAGCTTTATTTTGCAAACTCGATTACTGATGCCTCTAAAACTGTTCTTTATAAATTTATTGCAATGCTATTCACATTTCCTTCTGATGCAAAAGGCGAATACAGATGAGGCATTTTTGTTTGGAAAGCAGCATCACAAGGCATCCATTTGGTTTTCTTAGGCTGACCTTGCCTAACAGCAGAGCAGTGAAATACTCTTTTCTTAATTTGCTGGCTACAGAGCATCAGATATTTTGTGATATTCCTAAATAAACCATGGTGGAACTAGAAAACAACCAGCCAAGACCAAACAGCACTTGGAGACACAGGCACCAGCCTAGAAGGTCAAAAGTCATAGGACGCGAAAACAGAATCTTCTCCTTTATCACCACGTTTTAATCTAGTGAGAAATTCTATTAGAAAGGAGATGTAGAATGAGATTGTCACATTCAGTCAAGAGGTTTGGACAAAGAAATTTTTGTTGTCTGCGACAGAATAGCGAATCTTCCCATTCCCACCATGAGTCAAAGTGCATATTATCCAATTCCAGCAAAGTTTTGGCCCATGAGGCAGAACATTCCACACATACCTCTTCCTTTCCCTGATATGACAAATAATATTGTGTGACTTCAAGTCATTTCTAAATTATGGTGACCCTAAGGTGAACATGTCATGACATTTTCTTGACAAGATTTATCCAGGTGAGTCTACTTTTGCCTTTCTTTGAGGTTGAGGGAATATGATTGCTCAAGGTCACCCAGTGGGTTTCCATGGCCAAACCAGGATTAAAATACTTTTGTGTGTGTGTGTCAGGAGTGACTTGAGAAACTGCAAGTTGCTTCTGGTGTGAGAGAACTGGCCATCTGCAAGGACGTTGCCCAAGGAATGCCCGGATGTTTTGATGTTTTACCATCCTGTGGAAGGCTTCTCTCATGTCCCCGCATGGAACTGGAGCTGATAGAGGGAGCTCACTCCGCTCCCTAGATTCGAACTGCCAACCTTTTGGTCAGCAGTCCTGCTGGCACAAGGGTTTAACCCATTGTGCCACTGAGGGTTCCGCATACTAATCTCTAGAGTTGGAGTCCAATTCTCAAACCACCTTACCACACTGGCTCTTAGCAAATACATTTATAGTAAATAACTATCAATCTGGTTCCTTTTTATTACCCCAATCAACTATCAGAAACAGACTCTTCACTCTGCTCAGTTCTTGGAGGCTGGTGGAACACTGAAGTTTAAAAGCATTCTCCAAGGTACTAAACTTGATTTTGCTAAGTTTTATCCCTGCCTAATGATAGGGCTAGAATCAAATATGCTTAAGTCACCAGAGCTCATCTGACTTTGAGAGATAAGGAGTGTCAGCCCTGATTAGGACTTGAATGGGAGGCCACCAAAAGAATATCAGGTATTATAGTGTATAAGGCAATGGGAAGCCAACTCTGGATGTTCTTCAACAAGCAACTTGAAAATATATACCATGACAGATAGTTTTGATTACAGCAAAGAGACATGGAAAGATCTCAGGACCTTGTCACAGGCAAAAGTCACATGGAAACCAAGTAAACAGATGGCAGTGCAATAACTGAAATAGGTAGGATGGAAGCACAGAAAACTAGAAAGTGTTCTAGTGAAGAGAAATATAACAGCAATTTTGCTCAGCAATCGGTTGTACCTAACTGGGAATATGATGCAGCTCTGGTATCATATTCTTGATCAACAACATGGGAATGGCTTGAAATGAGAACTAAATAAAATTCTCACCCATCTTAAAGCAAGAGCTCTAATGGTGACACAAGACTATCAATTTTTGGGCAACTGCACAACAAAAAGGATGTTGAATGTGGAGCCTTTTAACTGTTGTTGGATTTCAACTTCCATCATCCCTCCCTTTGTTTGCTTAGGACTGGTGAGAATTGAAGTCCAACCGCATCTCAAGGAACGTATGCAGCCAACTCATGCTAAGACAGGAATTATTTGATGGGTTGCTGTGAGTCTTTCGGGCTGTATGGCCATGTTCCAGAAGCTTTCTCCCCTGACGTTTCGCCCACATCTGTGGCAGGCATCCTCAGAGATGTGAGGTATGAGGTACACTTGGCCAAAGGCATCAATTATTTGATACCTTAGGCCAAGTGTGGGAATCATGCAAGACTTCAGATGTTATTGGACAGCAGCACCCAGTTTTTTTTTAAATTATTTGGTTTGCTGGCTAGCAATGGTGGAAACTGCAATCCAACCACATCTCAACAGTTACGTGATTCCCATCCCCAACCAATGCCATACATTTCACTGACTGCCAAGCTTTCACCAACACTTGATTGGATTTTCAAGCTTAACATTATAGCCAGAAGAAAGGTTAGCAGAACTAGATGTGAGAAAAGTGGGACTACTAACAAAATGGCACCCCTCCCACACACATTGACTTTTTCCTCCTATTTATAATGTCAAAGTATGGAATTGTAGGGTGTGACATGATCATATTTTCTCATCCTTCATTCAGATACTCATTCTATATGTCTGTGTATTTAGAATCTGATGCCATAATTTTCCATAATTACGTGTTATATGCAGAGATGAACAGCCCTATTATACTGAGAGTGGATTTCTATTGTTATGATGGAATATAAAAACCACCTATGGCATGTATTTCTAACATTCTAGTTTTCTTTGACAGTTGCCTTCTCATTGTCATATTTTAATTATCACTTTCTTTTCATTCTCCTCGAAATTTAATCTCCGTCTGAGTGGACTTTGCATGGTGACCACAATAATAAAAAACCATTCTTCTTGGAGTTGTATGCGTGGACGCATGATCTTTAAAAACTCTGTGCGCGCGCATGTGTTCAGGTTTTGCACCTTTCCAATAATACAATTTGAATCTTGATTCCCCTAAAAATTATTTCCCTTTCGTCACTCCATTTTATACTCTTTTTCATTGAGTGAATTGTACATACCACAAGGCTCCAGGGCCCCTCTGCATTAGGCTGCCTTTTTTGAAATTTAGCATTCCAATTACCCACATAAGCAATTTCTTCTTGCTACATGACTATGTTCCTCTGTTGCCTCACCAGGTTCTATGCTTTGCTCCAATTGTGGATGCCAATATTCAGCCTGCAAAGCAATGAAAGGTCTGGCTAGATTAAGGATTTTGGCTGGCATTCATGCCCTAGCCAAGATGTCTGGCTTCATGTAGAACACAACTTGATAGCAACACATGCGTAGGAGGTTGTATCCTAAACGTTCGCCCAGCATGACAAGGCCATTAACGTCCTCCCTGAGATAATGCGAATGTTGCACATTTGAACACAAAAACCCCAGGAAGTACAGAAACCAAAATAGTTCTGGGAGCCTTCATTTGGCTCACACTGTATGCACGCACACTGTGTTCAAGTATTTCACACTTCTCCATCCTCTGTAAAAGCCCAACAGAATAATCTGTGCACATTATTTATCTGTCTCTGGCAGCTATTTAAGGCTCAGTAAGCAAATGCAGAAGGATAATGGGCTTAGTGTGAATGCCAGAGGCATATTCCATTGCAAGTAGGGGGCAAAATAGCTTTATGTTTTCTTTGGGATGGCGTAAACAAGAGAGAAAGGAAGGCGGGGTGTGGTTAAGACTGAAAGTCTTATAGGCACACATATACTTGATATAGCATGCTTCAACCTATAAACAATAACTGGCTATTTTTGCTGCTGTTACTACAACTCCTCTATCACCATTGATATATACAACATTTTAAGGTTTCCTTATAATGGAAAAATTTCCACAAAGAAGCGACAGGAAATATAGGGGGAAATTGGAATAATTTTACTAAGATTGTTTAAAAATAGTATACAGGCAGTCCCAAAGTTATGAACAAGATGGGTTCTGTAGATTTATTCTTAAGTTGAATTTGTTTGTAAGTCAGAACAGGTACATTTTAAAGTGTAACCTCAGTATATACAAAAGCTTTGTTGTTTGGTTTGGTTTGGTGATGTGGCCTGAGGGCTAATAAATAAAACCCGGTGGCACAGCGGGTTAAACCGCTGAGCTGCTGAACTTGCTGACCGAAAGGTTGGTGGTTTGAATCTGGGGAGCAGGGTGAGATCCCGTTTTTAGCCTCAGCTTCTGCCAACCTAGCAGTTCAAAAACATGCAAATGTGAGTAGATCAATAGGTACAGCTTTGGCGGGAAGGTAACGGCACTCCGTGCAGTCATGCCAGCCATATGACCTCAGAGGCATCTACAGACAACGCTGGCTCTTCAGTTTAGAAATGGAGATGAGCACCAACCCCCAGAGTCGGACATGACTAGACTTAATGTCAAGGGGAAACCTTTACCTCCCCCCCCCCCCACTCTGCTTTGGATAGCATAGGGAAGGGTTAACACCCCTGTGGTGTTTGTTTTGCTGTTTGTGCCCATTCAGAAGATTTCGCCTCACTTTATGTCCCTGTGATAACTGGATTTTGAAAAAAAATTGATTTGTTGTGGAAACAAGAATTGGTGAAAAAGCTTCAATGGAGACACCTTTTCCCTATGATAACTCTTTCAGAAGTGAATTTCCCTTCCGAGGGGTAGATTTCTCTCACTTACTGTCCTGTCATCCCCATTCTTAACTATGAGTCATTTGTAAGTTGGATGTAACTCGAAGACTACCTGTAAAAAGTTCCTACCTTATGCCTTCAGCATTTTCATCACAGACAAAATTGCTTTCTCTATAATTTCATCTATACCACGTTTGTGTGGACAACTTTTAGCCCTCTAGATGTTGTTGAATTGCAACTTATTTCTCTCCACTGACTATGTAAGCTAATGCTAATGTGATATGTAGTCCAGCGACAGAGCCGGCCCCAGGTATTTTTCAAGTGTAGGCGAACAGAATTTTGGCGCCCCCCCCACCAAACCAATCACTGAAAAATAAAAGCGTTGGATAAGCGAAAATGTTTGATAATAAGGAGGGATTAAGGAAAAGCCTATTAAACATCAAATTACATTAAGATTTTTACAAATTAAGCACTAAAACATCATGTTTTACAACAAATCAACAGATAAAGCAGTTCAATACCTTGCGGAGGCAGGCCGCTGGAGACAGGAGTTGCCTTGATGGCACCCCCAACAATATGGTGCCACAGGCAACTGCCTAGTTGGCCTGGTGGTTGAACCGCCTCTGTCCAGCAACATCTAAAGGACCATCTATTAAACCTTGATTGGTATAAGTTAAGAAACTATGGAAACCTTCTCATGGGTACACAACTTACTCTATAGTTTCCAATACTGTTTTGTCAGGGAGATTTGTAGGTTTTGTGTAGGAGGTTAGGGATTTCTAACAGACTTTTCAACTTAAACAACAAGTTGCTTTCTATACCTCTGTTTAGACCTACATAGGAATCTTGCCACTACAGAAAGCAGAAACTATTTGGCTATTCCCACACTTCAACTTTACATGGACTACCACCAACTACCTAATTCAGAGAATAGCATTTCTCCCCATGCTCACCATCACACGACTTGTTGCATCTTACCCCCTTTTCCAAAGACAGTGAAAACAACTCTGCCAATCCGCCACACACAATGGATTTTTTACCTGAAAATTCTCACTGCATTTTGAAAGTGAAATCATTTATTCAGCCTTTAAAACATTATGGGAGTATAATTAATCACCCTTGGATATCCTCCTACAGAATAGGGAAATTCAGCCTCTTTATAGATGTAGCTCTGCAAAGATATGCTAGTTACTCCCTGCCATTTCCCTCTCTTAATTCTGTTATCTCTGCAGCCAAACACAGCTCCGTGAGAAGGCCCTGGAGGAACAGTAATCCTGTAAGCCTGTGGTAGTAAAGTACTGCTTTCCATATCAGAGCCCTGGCATCCTTTGTCCTCCCTCTCCTCACAACACCCTCTCCAAGAATAACTTTACCCCACACACATGCACACACATACACTTTGAGCAGAAATTCGCTAGTCTTGCAAAGCAGGTAGCAGTAATATAGGGTTGGACATTTGCAGATCAAACATTTAAAACTCCAAAGCATTGGGCCCGGTATTCATTTTCCAAGAAATCCTTTTGAAGCATGAGCAAGACACCTGTTTTGACTCACATACAGCCTCTTGTGTACTCAGTGCCTTCCTTCCTTTCACATTTCAAACTTTCAACAATGACTTTGTGCTGAGGTTGTCAGTCTTTGTAGAAAGTAGCTTTTTAAAAGACAGAACCAAACGTCAGATAGACCTCAGAGATGGATTCCCAAGGTAGCTTTGGAGATGAACTATAAAGATAGATCACTTTGCATAGATTCAGATACACACACACACACACACACACACACACTTGACAGGCATACAGTCTTTTGCATTCATAACAGATGGACTACATCTAGTTTATTTTAAAGGCAGGCTTGAAGAAACATGCCCTCCAGATGTTTTAGACTTCAACTTCCAGCTGCCCCAGTCAACATGGCCAGAGGGAAAGGGCTATGTGAGCTGTAGGTCAATGTCTCTGAAGAGCCAAAGGTTCCCTATCTGATTCAGCACCAGACAATGAACCAATCATAGGCTATCTTGTGTGCATGTTTTTAAGACTGCAAACTACAGCTTCTGGGAACATAACTGAATATGAGGAAGACCATTCATGTGTTGCCAGAGAGGGATCAATGAGTGAGAAAAAGAGATTTTACAAATGATAATGTAGATGTGGAATGAACGTCAAATTACGTTATGGTTTTACAAATTAAGCACCAAAACATCATGTTTGAAATCCAAAGCACTTGGAAGACCAGAGTTGGGAACACACTGATATACTCTAGATTAACCGTCTCTAGAATCCCATATTAAGTATAGAGGAATGGCAACACTGGAAAACCAAAGTTTGCTAAACACTGATATTGGACAACTGTCTCCAGAATCTCATCTGGAGCTGGGTGGCTTTGTGTTGGGAGGGCTTGGCTTGTGCCTTCCAGCCTAGCAGAATGGGGCTGAACTGGATAGCCTCTTAAGAGAGGGGTCTCTTTCTTTTCTAGGATTCTATGCCTCTAATTATCCTTGCTTGGGTTAGAAGAGAAGGAGGAGAAGAAGGCCAGAAGTGCAAGTTGCTGCAAGGCTGTCAGAGGTAAAAGAGGGAGGAGGAGGAGGAAGAAGAAGAGAGAGTGTGTGGAAGAAAAAGGAAGGGAGAGAGAGAGAGAGATTGAGAGAGAGAGAGAGAGAGAGAGAGAGAGAGAGAGAGAGGATCTGGAGCAAAGTGTGTGTGTGTGTGTGCAGAAAGAAAGGGGAGTTCTCCACCCACCCAGCCAGGTAAGGAGACAACAAAAGTCAGGCAGCCCCCCCCCCCCCCACTCGCCAGCTCCGGCTCCCTTTCCCAAGCCCGGGTCTGCTGCCTTGGTGTCTCCCCCCACCCATTCCTTCCTTCCAATCATGATCTCTCCCCCCCCCCCCCTTGATTTGGAAACAAGGCTGGGTTGGAGAGACATTTCCAAAGCAGGAGAGCGAGGCTCTGCATGCACCAACTGCAGAGAGAGAGAGGAGAGCCATTGCGTTTCCTTTTCCCCCTCCTCCCTCCCTTGGCATACAAATGCCCCCCCAGCAGGACGATTCACCCCCTCCCTTCACTTCCCTTTGGAGATGCGCTTTCCTCCTCCCCCAGTTTTTTTTACAGAGGAAAGAGAGCCACCCGCTCTCACCTTGTATTGAATGAAGGAGCACCTATCAAAGGGTGCAATGTTTCCAATCGGCCACATGATGGCATCTGTTAATGCGGAATATCGGATAAGCGAAGGTTGGATAAGTGAGACTCTACTGTAGCATTAGAGTATGACTCTGGAGATCAGAGATTACATCTTCATTTAGCCATGGAAACTCACTTGGGTGGCCTTGGGTATGTCACACTCTCAGCTTCCGATGCACATAAAGGTAAAGCATTTCTGAAAAAATGTTGCCATTAAAAAATCATAGGTTTATTTTAGGGCAGTGCCAAATTTAGGGCAAATGAGGCCCAGTGCTGGCCAAGTTATGAAGCCACTTCCTTGGGCCCTGAAGAAAGTTGGCCTGGTAGATCTACATTGCCTGATTTGTGACACACTTCCATAGACTACCAACTTTATGGTTGGAATCACTCCAAAACAGTACATTTTCAAATTGAAAATTGCACCACATAAGCAAAATCCATCATAATTTTTTGCACTGCCTTAGGGTCACCATGTCACAAATTGAAGGGAGATGTTGACAAGTTGGAATGTGTCCAGAGGAGGGTGACTAAAATGATCAAGGATCTGGAGAACCAAGCGGCTTAAAGAGCTGGGTATGTTTAGCCTGCAGCAGAGAAGATTGAGAGGAGACATGATGGCCATGTATGTAGAAGTCATAGAGAGGAGGGAGCAAGCTTGTTTTCTGCTGCCCTGGAGACTAGGAGGTGAAACAATGGCTTCAAACTACAGAAAAGGAGATTCCACCTGAACATAAGGAAGAACTTCCTAACAGTGAGAGCTGTTCAGCAGTGGAACTCTCTGCGTTCCACGCAGTGTGGTGGAAGCTCTTTCTTTGGAGGCTTTTAAAAAGAGGCTGGACAGCCATTTGTCAGGGGTGCTTTGACTGCATTTTTTCTGCTTCTCAACAGGGGGTTGGACTGGATGGCCCATGAGGTCTCTTCCAACTCTATGATTCTATGAAATGTCTTGAAGGCACAAAACTAGTGCTTCAGAAACCCACCTCTCCACTTTCTCAATGCAAATACCAATGGGAAAAGAATCACTATAATTCAAATAGAAATGTAACACATTTTTCCATTGTCATGAGATTGTAAAATGGAATTACAACCCCCTTAATGGTTATGTATCATATTTATGATTGTAAACAACTAAATATGATCTCTGCCAGACCTCCTTGCAAGCCAGCAGCCCCCTTGGTCCTCTGGTCCAAGGCATTTATGAGAAACTGGAGACTGGTGTGCTGGGAAAAGAAATCCACAGAACTCTCTTGGTTGCAAAATACCTTGGGAAAAAACTATTGTACCAGTACCTGAAAGGGTATGTGTGTCCCCAGCTGCCTCTTTTGAATGTGACTTGTTACTGGGATAGTACTGTTGCTATCATTTTCCAGTATCCAAATTGCCAGAACCTCAGGAATGCTTTGATCACAGCACTCTTGGGCTGCAATTGAAGGTTTTGAAAGGCTATTGTCAGACATAGCTGTGCTGATGTTGTGGGTGCAAAATCTAAGCAAAATCTTTAGATGTGTGTTCCAGATACTTTGTCAGAAAACAACAAAATATAGACAATTCCTTATCCAAATGATCATGGACACTTATAGGCTATTTGTTTAAATAGTTAATTTCAACCAATTCTTTAGATAAATTTGCATCACCAGTAGAAATAATAATTGAGAATCTCCCATAGTATAAACATATGCTTCTCAAGTGTCAGGAAACTCTCATCTGGAGAATCCTAGACTGATGAAAATCTTTGGGATTTATTTTGTGTAAAACATTTTTTTTTGCAAATACAAATATTTTACAACCCCTGTACCTATGGCTCTGGTACCTATGATTTTATCTCTTTTCATCTGACAAATATGTCATATCTAAAAAAATGTATAGGTCCTCCAGGATGACCCTATGGTAACTTCCATCAGAAGTAATTCATTGTTTTTGCTACTATTTGTATTGTTTTTACCACTTTTCACCACTTTGAGTTTCTTTAATATGAAAAAGGAGTATGTTAGAAATAATATGATAATGATAATACGGAATCTCCGGATTCCAGGGATATACTGTAGTTTTTCCGCACAAAACTATTCTCTGCACACAAAATCTGTTTTTCTGTGTAAAAATACCAGAACATGTTGCCAACTTCTATCGCTTTCCAAAAACTTGGTAGTTTTTGAAGACTTTCTCACTGAAGGAACAGAATTGCTAACATTGCCAATTGCTTATTGCTTTCTATGAGAATGAAATTCGCAAAAAAATTGCATCCGTTGTGAGGGAGGAGTTATAGGCTGGTGCCATAGGAAAAGAAAAAAATGCATCATGTATTCAAGTCCTCTCTAAAGCCTTTATTCTCAAGTAGTTGTTGCTTCAAATTAATGGAAATTTTACGGTGTTCAAGTCTGTGATTTTAATGTCTTACATAAATAAAGCCCTGCCTCGAAACTCATCTTCCTATTTCTCAGGTAGGTTTGGGATTGCAAACGCTGTCTGTGTTCTCTCGTGACTTGCAATTATCATTCCAGATGAAGCTGAATTTCTGAAGAGCAGCAATCAAATTCTGAAGATGAGATGATTAAAATGACAGGGAAAGGCTAAATGAAGTGGAGAGCAGAAATCCTGACAATGAAGTAAAATGTCTCTAAACATAAATGACACCATTAGTCATTATTACGTTTATTTCTCTTTCCTTGTTACTCTTTCAGGTCTTTTAAGCACACCTTGGCTTAAATATTTTACAGACTGGAACATCTTGAGGCTCTTGTTCTCCTGTGTGGTTTTGATCACAAGGGTTTGGAAACTTTTTGCCTCTTTCCATTCTGAATTGCATCTTCTTTATGAATGATTGATGTTTTTCAGTATATTCCTTTTCTCCTCCTTTATTCTATACTCCTAAGGGTGCATCTACAGTTTGATGCCACTTTAATTGCCACGGCTCAATATTATGGAATCTGAGGCACCATCATGCTTTGGTAGCAAAGACTAATGGTCTGGTAAAACTACTACTCCCATGATATCATAGCATTGAGCCATGGCAGTTAAAGTGGGATCAAACTGTACTAATTCTACAGTGTAGATGCGCACTAACCACCTCATAAAATGGGCAAAATTGCCTGTCCTATGCTGATTTCACCCCTCTTCAGGTATGCAGCCCACCAGCTCCCATTGCATGACAGTAATTTTATTTATTTATTTATTTACATCATGTTTACCCTGCCCTTCTCACCCGGAGGGACTCAGGGCGGTTTACAACAATCGGAAAATTACATTGCCCAAAGTACATTCAATAAAACAACGACATATCAATAAACAATAAAACAGTACCACATCAATTAAAATTCTAATTAGACTCTATTAAACCATGAATTATAACATTTAAAATGCATGTATAGTTAAATTTGTCCACTAACACTTTTGTGTGCACCTTGATTCACGTCATATCGACCTCAGATATTTACTCCTCGAATGCTTGAGCACATAGCCACGTCTTCACGGCTTTCCTGAAACCTAGGAGAGTCGGAGCTTGTTTAACACTACTGGGGAGGGCATTCCACAGCCAGGGAGCCACCACCGAGAAGGCCTTGTCCCTTGTTCCCACCAGCCGTGCCTGCAAGGCAGGTGGGACCGAGAGCAGGGCCTCTCCAGATGATCTTAACAATCTAGTAGGTTCATAGGAGGAGATACGTTAGGACAAGTAGTTTGGGCCAGAACCGTTTAGGGCTTTATAGGTCAAGACCAGCACTTTGAATTAGGCTCGGTAGCATATCGGCAGCCAGTGGAGCTGGCTAAGCAGCGGCGTAGTACACTCCCTGTATGCCGCTCCAGTTATTAATCTGGCTGCCGCTCGTTGTACTAGTTGGAGCTTCTGGGCCATCTTCAAAGGCAACCCCACATAGAAGTTTTGCAGTAGTCCAAACGGGATGTAACTTCAGGTGGAGCTCCATACCTGAAGAAGGGTGAAATCAGCATAGGTGGCAGTGGTGGCAACATGGGAGGCTTCCCATGTTGCATTGAAAACCATGCGGGGTAAGCCAGGTGGAAATGCTTCCCCCTGTGGGATGAGGTGAGGGAGAAGGCAGGCGATATGGGGCATGGGATGACAAGTTCTCTACGTGAATCAGGGACTTTGTGTGGTAAGGTCCTAATAGGGATGGATAAGGGCTCTTGCATTTCCAAGACAGCTGAAATAATGAGTGTACAGATGTGCAGCATTTTCAACATGGAGAAGGAAGGGATTCCATTGAGCATGTCTGAATGTTATGGGATAGAAAAGAATAGGAAACTTAACCTCCTTACCTGTTGTGATGGACTCAATGGCAGCTCTTTTTAGAAGGTTACAGGCTCATAATCTGGTAGCTAAGGCTTACACATCCAATTAAGTTTCCCTACTATTTCCTTCATAGTGTAACTCAATTTTCCCAAATGTAGTTGCATTCATCCCTCAAGATTTGGAGTTTTGACTTTTGTGGATTTGATTATTGATGGAACAGATTAAAATCTTATTTCTAGAGAACTCTAGGTCCTCCAATGTGACTCTATGGTCAACTTTCTCCAGTCATTCTAGAGCAGTGGTTCTCAACCTGTGGGTTCCCAGGTGTTTTGGCCTACAACTCCCAGAAATCCCAGCCAGTTTACCAGCTGTTAGGATTTCTGGGAGTTGAAGGCCAAAACATCTAGGGATTCACAGGTTGGGAACCACTGCTCTAGAATCTCTAGGTCCTCCAGTGCAATTCTGTGGTCAGCTTCCAATGCAGGTTGTTGTTGTTGTTACTATAACTTTATATATACTCTGCCTTTCTTTCTATGGGAACTCGAGGCGGCTAATCAAAGAGCCATGTTGAAAGACCTAGAGATTCCTAGAAACGTGTTATCTCTGGCAAAAACAATAGCAATTGTATGTTTTTCACTTTCACGGGGGTCCTGTGCCCAGGGTGGATGTGGAGAGCTGACTTTACAGTTGAATGGGGATATATGAATAGCTATCACACCCAAAAGGTACATAAAGGAAGGACTAATAACGAATTCAGATAACTCCTAAGCTGAGATCAATACATACAGTAAAAGTATGATTGTTTCTAACATTTAAACAAATAGCATTTCATTGGTTAGTAACAGCTAATATGACTGCTCTTTTCTTTTACAGTCTCTCTCTGCTTCTCCCATTCCCACTGGCAGAAGCGTCTTCTCAGTAAACACAATCCCCTAGTCAGTCTTTCAGCTTCAATCAGGGCTGACACACAACACAACTCTCTAGTAGTTGTTTTCAAAGAGTCTGTCGCAGCATGAAAAGAGAAAGAGTAGACAGGGAGATGAAATCTAGTAGCTCTTTTGAGACTGACGTATTTATTTTAGCATGGGGCCTCATGGATATTAATCCACTTTTTCAGATCCTCTGATGCAGCACAATATTAAAGCCACAGGTATGTAAGCACAGTCAGTTTTAAACGTGCTACTAAATTCCTTTCCTCTTATCTCCTCCCACCCATTTTCCTTTTAATACCACAACTCTCTGGTTCCTGGCAGACTTGAATATTGGAAAGAAATGATAACTGTTAATAAATCCCTTGTTCTCATTCTAGTTTTGTCTTTGGTGCCTCTTTCTTCTCCTTCCTGCTTGATCGCAGAAAGAGGGGCTTTTCTTCAGTTCTTTATTAGCAGTGTTTCAACATAGGGCCCTTCCAGATAGCTGCTTAATTTGGAATAAGGATGTGGGATTAAAAATCCTAGGACCTCAAGGAGAGTTCATACATGGAGCTCTCAATCCCAGGAAATGGTCCCATGGTGATTAGAAAGGCTTGATTAATGCAGATTGAAGGTAACTGCAAAAAGTATGGTGGTACATCCATCAAATGTTTTATTTTGATTATTTTTTTTTCTAATGACTCTCTGATATGCATGGCATCTCATAAGCATTTTGCTATAGTTGCAGTGATGATGCGTATATAGTATAGTGCACACAGGAACATTTTCTGTTATTTCTTCTCTCCCTCACACCTGATGCCTTCAGGTTTGCCCTCTTTTCCCCTTAAGTGTCACTTGCTTGTGACATGCTGCTGTCTACTGTGTAATTTCAAGCTCTGTTTCCTTTCAGTAATACACGGGAAATGAGAACAAAGAAATTGTTGGAGAGAGTTCTTATGGGAATTACTTTCTTCTTATGCTTCCATTTAGCCACCTCTGTGTCCGTGGCTCCTCTGTCAACTGTTTCAGGATTTTAAAATGAGGATAAGTGTTGGAGCAATCTATACCAGCATACTGCAAGGAACTCTAGTTTTTTCTTAGAGCACTGGGACATACAGTTCAATTTATATCGGATTTTATGTGAACCTTTTTATTACAATGCCATCCCACAATGAAGTGCACATTATGGGTGTGCATTGTGTAGCCACCCCCCCCCCCCCCTTTAATCCATCTTTCTACTGAGTTTTCAGGCCTGTGTAGTTGAGCCCATGATCATTGTGCTACAGTGATGGTTAGACTAGAAGGCCTATGTAGTCTCTTCTGACTCTATTAATCTATGATTCAATGAATATTAGACTAAGATCCTGGGAGACAAGGATTTGAATTCTCATTCCATCATGGGAACATACTGGCTCGGGCTATGGCGCATAGTAGCCAGCAGCAATGAATCACCACTGACCGAGAGGTTCTTGGTTCGAAGCCTGGGTCGGGTTGAGCTCCCAACCATTAATAACCCTAGCTCGCTGTCCATCTGAGCAGCTTAAAAAAAGCTGTGTCTGTTATTACAGAATTCTAGATACTTAATGCGGGGAGGCTAATTTAACTTAATTTATGACCCCATAAAACTGCCAGCAGTGTTTTATGGATGATATTGGGAAAGTCACAGTCTCACACCCTTAGAGGAAAACAATGTCAGGCCCCCTCCGAAATAAACATAATTTTAAAGATGACAGCAAGGTGTAGTAGTTTGAACATTGGACTATGGCTCTGGAGAACAGGGTCCAAATTCCTGATCAGCCATGAAGACTCACTGTGTGATCTCAGTTAAGCTACACACTCTCAAACTCAAATGGCAACCCTACTCTGAAGAAATCTTACCAAGAAAACCCCATGATAGGTTCACTTCAGAGTCACTAGAAGTCAAAAATGACTTCAAGACATAAAACAAGTGTTTCAAGATCCCACCTCTTCACCTTCTCCACCTACTGCTAAATTTCTCGCATTACCTTCTCCTCCTGTTGCACTTGTCTAGCTATAATGTGACATGAAGATTGGGTTGCTGACCTGAAGGCTGCCAGGTTCGAATCCCACCTGGGGAGAGCACGGATGAGCTCCCTCTATCAGCTCCAGCTCCATGCGGGGACATGAGAGAAGCCTCTCACAAGGATGGTAAAACATCAAAAGATCTGGGCGTCCCCTGGGCAACGTCCTTGCAGATGGCCAATTCTCTCACTCCAGAAGCAACTCCGGTTGCTCCTGACATGAAAAAAAAAGTGTCATATTTAAAGCATCCATAATTTGGCTGCTGGTTTTGAATGTGACATATTATTGGCTGTGAGTTATTAAAAAAGAAACCATTATAGAAAAAAAGAAAAGAAAAGCTCATGTGTAAAGATCACCTTCCCCTGTATGTGTTTATGCATACAGTCGGCCTCCACATTTGTGGATTTTACTTTTGTGGATTTGGTTATTCATGGATTAGATTAAAATATTCTTTCTAGAAATGTCTAGTCATATTGTGTTGAAAGTACCATCTACAGTGGCAGTGCAATATACATTTTTATGATTTGGACACCTGGGTTGTTCATCTTGCACAAGCCTGTCACAGGAAGTTGTGTTCAAGAAAAGTGTCAAACTGGTAGTATTTATTATCAAGCATTTCCAATAGTCTTTTCCAGGACCTGATCCTTTTCCTTACCTGGTCCCTTTCTAGTTCAAGAAACCCAGAAATGACTTTGGGATCTCCTGCATATAAAACATGAACCATCCCATTGTGCTGCAATGCACATCTGAAGAAAATGTCTAAATTAGTGAGTGCACATCCAATAAGGTAAAAGTAAAAATTTCCCCCTGACATTAAGTCCAGTTGTGTCCGACTCTGGGGGTCGATGCTCATCTCCACTTCTAAGCTGAAGAGCCGGCATTGTCCATAGCCATCTTCAAGGTCATGTGGCCAACAGGATTGCATAGAGTATTATTACCTTCCCATCTGAGTGGTACCTATTGATCTACTCACATTTGAATGCTTTTGAACTGCTAGATTGGCAGAAGCTGGAGCTAATAGCAGGAGCTCACCCCACTCTCTGGATTCGAACTGCTGACCCTTTGGCTGGCAAGTTCAGTGGTTTAAGCCACTGCTCTACCGGGGGCTCCATGCACATCCAAGACAAAGTCTTAATTGGGGTCTCAAATCACATTGTGTTCCCATGAAGATTGCAGGCACTCTAAATGGGGCAAATGTGTTAGAGATTGTGGCATTCATTGTTTTAGTTTTCTTTCACCCCACAAAATCTAAATCATGTTTCGTATTTCTTTTCTGGCTATTCCCAATATTTCATTGCAACTTTTCGTTTCCATCCCCCAATACCTACGATTCCATAGCATTGAGCCATGGCAGTTAAAGTAGAGTCAAGATACATTACTTCGGCAATGTAGATGCAGCCACTATGAAAAAATGTCATGCCTTATAATGAGCATGTGTATTTAAAGAAATGAATAACCCGAAACAACAGAACCCCGAAATACCTAATTCAGTTGTTCCCAACCTTTGGGCCTCCAGCTCCCACAGTTGATAACAGCTGGTAAGCTGGCTGGGATTTCTGGGAGTTGAAGTCCAAAACACCTGGAGGCCCAAAAGCTGGGAACTACTGATCTAATTCAAGGATAAGGCAATCAAACCACCCCACTTTCTTCTTTATTCAGTCACCAGAAACTGTTTCATTTCATTTCAACACATAAAACGTGTTGAACATCTTCCTCTCATCCCCGAACAGCATTAATCTTAAAAAAAGAAGAGAGGGAGGTGAGAATGGCAGAGCGTCTTTGCTGTAGGCAATGTAAAACCTCTTGCGTGAGCTGATCAAATTAAATAAAGCTTCCTTGCTGTCAAGGTTCAAATCTACTGATGTGCCAACATTTATTCCATGGCTCTGTATTTAGCTATTAAGGCAGGCAAGGTCAGCTGTGCTTCATTGATCCAATATTTATCTAGGAGGAAGACAAGCTGGTTTCTCCCTCCGAAAAAGAAACCGAACACAACTGTGTTCTAACACAACTCTGGCCCACCTCTATCTCAGGAGAGATATGGCCCAGCTCCACCAGATGGCATTCTTACTCCAGTGAAAATAGAAACAGATGTTTTTCCTAGCACCACCTTTCAATCACCTGAGGGGCTCTAGGTTCAGCTTTGTTTTTCAGCTGATTTTTTTTTTAAAAAAGCAAATCTTTAAACTATGATGAGCTTGCCTGTGTCTCCTTTGGCAGAGAAAACTGGAAGAAAACATGTATATAAAAAGGACAGCATCTATCTAGCATTTGATAGGTAAATACACCTAGAGCATAATTATTGGAAAGCTTCCACATATAAAAATGTAGGATGCATGTATTTAAATGTTTTTAATATGTTATCAAGGATATTTCATGAGATATATTCACATATTTGATATTATATATGCTTTGGGGTGTAGGTATTTAAACCTGCAGTCTAAACTTGTAAAATGTAAGAATGGTGAGAGTAGTAGACACTTAGCTTGCAAGATGGTGTATAGACAAAGATCAAATCAATTCTAGGCTCTCACCTTTCATTCTGGAAGAACAGTTGTCTTTAAACCTTGGTTATTCGGGTATTTTGCACTTCAATTCCCAGAAAATCCAGCCACCATAGCCAATGTTCAGGAATCCTGAGAGATGAAGTCCGAAACACCAGGAGAATCAATGTTTAGGCATCATTGCTTTCAAACATTCTAGATCAGAGACAAGCAATGTATGCTCTACATTGGATCTCAAAAGCTTTTGTAGTTACTTTCATGTTCTTTCTTGGGTTAATTTTGCCACATTTGGATTGTCCCATGAAAAGATATAATACCCTGAAGACACCAGATTCTGGAAGCTAACAAGATCAGCCTTGGTTAGTGCTTGGATGTACGAGGGTTATCCAGAAAGTACATTACATTTTGGAATTAAAAATGAACAAATTATAGGAGAAAACATTTACCATATGCACTTGAAAGCCACACCCAAACACCACATCTCATGTAGTCGCCATTCAAATCTAGGCACTTATCATAGTGATAAATGAGCTTGGAAACTCCTTCCCCACTAAATTCTGCTGCCTCCGTCATCAACCCTTCCCTCTTTCTCCCTCCAGCAGCTGCGCAGTGTCACCAAAACACTGTGTTACCAGCCATGCCCCCATTGTTGGAAACAAGTGGCTGACGACGGAGGCGGTAGAATTTAGTGGGGAAGGAGTTTCCAAGCTCATTTATCGCTATGATAAGTGCCTAGATTTGAATGGCGACTCCGTGAGATGTGGTATTTAGGTGTGGCTTTCAACTGCATATGGTAAATGTTTTCTCCTATACTTTGTTCATTTTTAATTCCAAAACATAATGTACTTTCTGGATAGCCCTCGTAATACCACCAAGGAATATTAATGGAGGGCAATGGCAAACCATCTCTGAGTATTTCTTGCCTAAGAAACCTCTATGACATTCACGGGATCACCTTAAGTACCTCATAACATTGAGGTCACAATTGCGGCTGATAGTGGGGGAATTAGCCATGGATTGTGGCGAAATCGGCATGGGGCGGCCTGCATCACCCGCGTTGCCCCTCACCTCACCTCACGGCAGGAAGCATTGCCATCTGGCTTCTCCCCATTCTCTATGCAATATGGAAAGCCTCTCATGTTGCAGGTACAGCTATTTATGACAGTTTGACCTCACTTCAGGCACAGAGCACCACTGGAATTAGATCCATGATGTGTAATGGGATCCGTCGGGCTCTGAGGCTGAAGTGACATTGAACTGTCTTAGGACAGGCAATTTTGCCCATGTGATGAAGTCATATATCAGCAGGCAATTTGAAAATGGAAACTTTGGGAGAAAAAAAGCAACACAGACACCCACTCCAAATATAGCAACATTGCTCTCCTGGCCAGACATGCCACTCAGATACCTTAAGGAAAGACAAGAATTAAGTTGCATTAAAAGTATAAAAATACTTATGAATATCTTGAAGCAAACAAATCAGGAAGAGAAAGTGCTGTAGATTAAGAGAAATGCAATATAGCATATCATATCATAACAGAGTGTAACACAGTTAAATAAATATTTGATCATTCAAAAATTATTTGGCTATACACACACTGGACATGATCTTTGATAAATTAGGATTGCACGGATTTAATCTAATTGATGAATAGGAAGTAGGATTTTAGATTAAACTTTGGCAGAATAGATTTCAATGCTAGTTGGGACAAATTCTTTGAAATTTGATCATACTCTTCAATGGGTCAGGAAAGAATGCACTAAACAACAAGGCTTCAACCTCTCTTCTTATTCAAAAGTGAAGTGACTCAAATTGCTTAGTCAGCAGGAAGGACTGGGGAAAAGCTGCACCAAAGAGCTAATCAAAACTTCATTGCTATAACAGCAATAGAAAAGATAAGGATCAACTGCATTTCATTCTCTGAAGGACTTCAGACAATGGTAACTCTCAAAGTCTTACATCTACTAAGCAATGATAGCATGTCTCAGCCAATCTTAACAGCAGATCTCACAAACTGGAAACTCAATGAATATTTTCTTTTAAAGAAAGAACTGAAAAAAATGATGATTGCCATCACAAATCAGTTTCTTAGATTATAAATTCCTTCTAAAGCAATAACAATATATTATGAAATAGTTTATCTGATATTATCAATAGCAATGCCGAAAGGAAAGAAATTGACATTTTATGAAAACTGAAGGGTCTGGATGTGGTACTTGGAATTGCAAGCTTCTTAAGAAAATTCTAAACAAGTCTTGTTAATTTCTGATTTATATTATAATATGTTCAGTGAGCCTGATTTAGATTTTTTCAAAAAAGGTTTTGGAATGTTTTTCCAAGGTGGACATTCAGTTACAAAGAAAAAATCTGTTTGCTCAAAGATTTGAAAATGATGAGTGAAAATGTTCAGCACATTAAGCAAATTTGGTCACCCAGAGAAGAAAGAGAACAGTCTTCTCTTGATCTATACCAGATCCTGGGGTCATACCACCATGGCTGCAACGTATCTCCTGAGTAGGTTGCCAACCGAAGGTACCACACAAAAACCATGTCAGAAATAGACATGAAACATATTAGGATTTGGGGCAGCATTGGATATAAATATATAACAAAACAATGGAGACTGCAAGCTAAATGTCAAAACAATGCAGAGTTGTTTAACTGGCTATGTTCCTGGAACCAAAAGTAATTAATTTAAAAACTTGTGAAGTTACTGCTAGATATGTGGTTCACTTTGATGAATGAAACAGATTTGATGAGAAAGAAACTGTGCTTGATTTCCCAGAAGAACAAGAGGTTATGTTAGATTTCTCATAGGAATAAGAGACTATGTTAGATACCATAGAAGAAGAAATGGCCAATCTCCTGGAAACAAAGGTGCAAGTTGCAAAATGTGGAAAGCAAGCAGAAGGCAGGAAGCATCACAGAAAATAATAATAATAATAATAACAACTTTATTTTTGTATCCTGCCTCCATCTCCCCGAAGGGACTCGGGGCGGCTTACAAGGGACAAGCCCAACAACACAAGTTAAAATACAGAACAATCAATTAAAACATTATAACTACATAAAACAATAAAAACACATCAACAGAATTAAAACCAGGACAATAATAATAACTAAACAGAGGGTAAAATTGTGTAGAACTCTGAATAGGGCTCCTAGGAGGTATAAGGGCGATCAAAAATAGGGGCGGAGGAGAAGGGATGTAGTTAAAGATAATCTGATGACTGAGCTGGGTGATGGATAGACCAAGATCACAGAACAAGTTATTTGATGCCCCTTGCTCAAAAATGAAGACAATCAAGGATTTAACTGTTGGCATAGAAGATTAATAAATGCACATCTACTAAGCTCTCTCTTCCACGGGAATGGCAGACTCTCAGCCTCGGGTTAAATGGACAAACATTTCAAGCTTATTTATTTGGTTAAAAGAATAATTTATACATACACACAATGGTTCTTTTGAAAGTTATCTGGTTTGGGAAATAGCTAGAGGGAACTTGGCCAAGGTCCCCTTTCCCAGGAGATTATGCAAACAGTGGACTTGAAGAGGTGGCTGCCTTCAAGTTACATTTTGATTCATATAGTAGGAACAGTCTATATACTTCATCTAGTATGAACTGACACAGTACACAGTATATAAAAGATAAAAGTTACACAAAAATAATCAAATGGATACATTTTATTAAAAGGTTAAACACGATAGAGTTTGTAGGGTACAGCTGCTGCTAGGTTTATTCCAGAGCCTCTAGCTCAGTAGTTCTAGAGCCTTAGTATTTTGTAACTCCGGGTATCCGAAAAAGGTTTTTAATAAAAAGGAAAAAAATCATATATTTACTTGTAGTCTCTTAATGAACTATAAATCTTTCAGAGAGTGGGGGTGGAGTGGAGTTACCATAGCTCAATAACAGATGGCACTTCCACACAGTACCTATAATTCAGGAAAAAACTGGTTAAAAGGGGAGGGTGGTCAGATGACATTTGTGCTAAATACGTTCAAATGCAGAAACAGAGGGAAAGCCCATTTCAAAAAGATCCTCCTTTGTTCCAATCCTGTATTTAAAAAATCAGATTTTC
This sequence comes from Anolis carolinensis, assembly GCF_035594765.1. Taxonomy (NCBI): domain Eukaryota; kingdom Metazoa; phylum Chordata; class Lepidosauria; order Squamata; family Anolidae; genus Anolis; species Anolis carolinensis. The sequence goes on along the minus strand of NC_085842.1, from coordinate 226,031,699 downwards.
CCATGACTCCAATAGACCAGAGGTGGAGGACGGAAGTCTAGTAGACCTCAGTGCCACAAATAAGACAGGTCTCCTTTCCAGACCTCGGCACTTTGCAGTGCCAGGGATGGAGACTCAGTTGCTGTGGCCCAATGTCCCCAATAACATGCCTTGGATACCAACACCTTTCCATCCGTCCATGGCTTGTCCCGCTTTCTACTAAGTTATTAAACTTAGTAGCTATGAAATCCTCTCCTATCCGATTTATCGTTGATCCACTCCTTTGGGCTGTATGCAAATCTACCATTTGCTAAAAAAAGCTTAATAAATACTCCTGTATAAATTGACCTCATGTATAAATTGAGTGCAGATTTTGCAGCCAAAATTATCGATTGTGATATGACCCATGGATAAGTTGAGAGTCAATCTATGGAATAATGAATTGCAGCTAGCTCTTGCCTTTCACTATGCTACTCAGAGAAGGAAATGATTCCCTTTATAAAAGAGTTTAAGGTACAGTACTCACATTTTCCCACACATTGGTAAGCTAAGTTTTTGATGTTGATTTTTTGACCAAAGTTTCTGGGTTTATACATAAATTAAATTAATCAAATCAAATCAAATGTTATACGTTTTATAAAGAAGGCTAATCTTGTTTCTTTTCCCCAGCTAGAATATATATGGTGGGTGGATGTGGGACTAGCTGTTGAGTTTCTTTCTTGTCAATCCAAGTACTCATGTTTCTCAACAAAAATTCAATTTGTTGCTCTTTCATGGCACACTGAAAAACCCTGCCCCTTGATAGGGATGGTTCTGTGGTTTCTGTTATGTAGTATGGGAAAAAACTAGCAGATGCAGTTATTTTCGGAGACATAAAACAAGGAATCAAATCCTGATTTCAGAAAAAGAAACAAGGCAACTGCACAGATGGTAGGTCCCCATGCAAGTTTATTGTTTTGGAAGACTGTTTGTTACCTAGGGATGTTTATTTGTACATGTATTCTTCTGTATTAACTGCCTGAAACAACTTTTCTTCTGCAGTCGAAGTAATCCTTAATAAAGGTATTGTTTCTTTTTGTTTCTTGCAGCTGTTCTCATTTCTGCACAACATATTGCGCAGATCACAATCCCCTCTTCTGGTGCTTTGATCTTTTTCTCTTTATCCCTTTGTACAATCATCCTATCTCATTCCACTGGAGGAAACATCCAAATATGAGCTTCAATGGTTACAATAATAGTGTCACTTTTACGAGGTCTCGAAAGTAATTTAGTTATTGCTATGCTTATAATTCCAAAAGTTAATTCTTTCCCCATTGTTAGGTGCCACTAAAGTCACATTCTAAAAGTCACATTTTATTTTCATTCTTGTTTGCTTCCACACAAATCTACCAACATGGAAAAGGCTGAATAATCAATGCATTTTGATTATGATTATGATAGCAATATGACCTCTTTAGTTAGAACAGGGACATGTGGATCTCTGGATGCAGTTCAACTAAAACCCCCTTAGTTTTGATGGCTAAGGATACTGTGATTTGCAATTCAACCACAACTGAAAGGTTGCCTTTTCCCCACCTCTGATCTAGAAGCACCATTTGACTCAATGGCAAAGATGCACGAACCCTTTGCATCTGACAAGAGTCACTGTAGAATTAATGCAGTTGGACACCATTTTAACCGTCTTAGCTCAATGCTATGGGATTCTGGGATTTGTTATTATGGTTAGGCACTAGGACTCTTTGGCAAAGAAGGCTATAGACTTTGTAAATCTGTGACTTCCATGATTCCGTAGCCAGGGCCGGCCGGAGATATTTTTCAATGTTAAGTGGGGGTGCTGAAAAGCGCCCCCGCCACCAGCCCCGCCTCCCGCACCCTGGCCCCGCCCAGCATGCCCTGGCCCCGCCTCCCACGCTGCGTGGGAGGCAGGGCCAGGGTGAATAGTGCGGGAGGCGGGGCCAGAGTTGCCCCCCCCGCCCAGCGTGCCCTGGCCCCGCCTCCCACGCTGCGTGGGAGGCGGGGCCAGGGCACGCTGGGTGGGGGGGGGCAGAGTTGGCCCCGCCTCCCACACTACACCCGCTCGCCTGTCTGGCCTTTTCTAGCTGGCCAGACTGCAGCAGAGGTCCCTCCAGGCCGCGATTGCGATTGCAGTCTGGCCAGCTAGAAAAGGCCAGACGGGCGAGCGGGTGTAGCGTGGGAGGCGGGGCCAACTCTGCCCTCCCGCCCAGCGTGCCCTGGCCCCGCCTCCCACGCTGCGTGGGAGGCGGGGCCAGGGCACGCTGGGCGGGGGGGCGGGGCCAGAGTTGGACCCGCCTCCCGCACTACTCCAGCTCGCCCGTCTGGCCTTTTCTAGCTGGCCAGACTGCAGCGGAGGTCCCTCCAGGCCGCGATTGCGGCCTGGAGGGACCTCCGCTGCAGTCTGGCCAGCTAGAAAAGGCCAGACAGGCCAGGGCGAATAGCATGGGAGGCGGGGCCAACCCTGGCCCCGCCTCCCACGCTATTTGCCCTGGCCCCGCTGGGCGGGAGGGCGGGGCACCGCCCTGATGGTGCCCCGCCTCGCGCCCAGTGCACCCTGGCCTTGTGGCAGCTGGCTGGGCAAGCCTTGTGGCCTGGCTGGCCTTACCCAGCCGGCAGCTGGCTGGGCAAGGCCAGCCAGGCCAGGGCGCACTGGGCTGGAGGCGGGGCACCATCAGGGCGGTGCCCCGCCTCCCGCTCAGACTGACGGTGCCCCCCCGGACCTGCACCCGAGGCGGAGGCCTCACGTGGCCTCTATAGTGGGGCCGGCCCTGTCCGTAGCATTAAGCTATGGCAGTTAAAGTGGCATCAAAATGCATTAATTCTGCAGTGTGGATGCAGCCTTGGTCAGCCTCATACTCCTCTTCTACTTCTGCAATAAGATAATATTAATATCCAATTTACGGGGATATTCATGGATTACTGCAATCTAAATCCTACTATTTATTTATTTATTTATTTACAGTATTTATATTCCGCCCTTCTCACCCCGAAGGGGACTCAGGGCGGATTACAATGAACACATATATGGCAAACATCCAATGCCAACAGACAAACAACATACATTAGACAGACTCAGAAGCATTTTTAACATTTTTCCAGCTTCACGATTCCGGCCACAGGGGGAGCTGTTGCTTCACCGTCCAGTAGTGGCTGTACTTCCGCATTCATTTCCTCGTGTTTTGCTGGCAGTTTTATGGTGTTGTAAATTAGCCTCCCGCATAAAGCGTCCCTAAATTTCCCTAATTGACAGATGCAACTGTCTTTCGGGGCTGCATAGGTCAACAGCAAGCAGGGGCTATTAATGGTCGGAGGCTTAACCCGACCCGGGCTTCGAACTCATGACCTCTCGGTTAGTAGTGATTTATAGCAGCTGGTTACTAGCCAGCTGCACCACAGCCCGGCCCCTATTATTCCCAACTACAGTAGATCTATAGAACCAAAGAATATATGCATGGACCTCATCATGTTAAGGATGGGATTTGACACGCACCATGACGCAAGTGAAGTGAAAGTGTCGTACGATGGACAATTTTGCCAGTTTGATGAGGCCCAAAGTGTTGACAGCGCCTAGTGTGGGGCATGGGGAACTGGTCGCTCTGCATCACCCATCTTGCCCTCACCCCATCCCACAGGGAGAAGCATCCACTGCCCAACTTCCCCCCGTTGTTGCCTATGCAACACAGGAAGCCTTCTGTGTTTTTGCAGCGGCGGCTTATCAAGCTTTCATTTCACTTGCACTACAGAGCCCTGCAAAAGTAGATTGACATTGTGGGATGGCAGCCGCGGGGCCACCACCAAAAAGGCCTTCTATCTCGTTCCCACCAAACACGCCTGTGATGGTGGTGGGACCAAGAGATTCTCTCTTGAGGATCTCAGGGCTCAAGTGGGTTAGTAGAAGGAGATATGGTCCCTCAAGTAGGCTGGGCCCGAACCTTGTAGGGCTTTGTAGGTTAAAGCCAGCACCTTGAATTGTGCCTGGAAACAAACCGAAAGCCAGCATAGCTGCTTCAGGAACGGATTGGTTCTTTCTCTATATCCCACTCCTGTGGATTTAGTGGATCTACTCCAGCTGGCACTAACCAGTAAGTTTCCGACCCATGTTTCTGAAGACTTTGAAATCTACATAGATGGCACTTTACTGTTCCAGTTCTTCACTGGACAGGTAGTTGTCCAGTTTAAAAGGGTATGCAAAGAGAGATCCTGTTCCTCTTTGTGCTAGCAGTTCTGGTCATTTATTTCATTTTTGACAATGGACTGAGCTTACATGTTTATCTGTACTATGGGGCACCGCTTTGCCCGCCATGACCCAAGATGGCCACTGTCTGCCCATAGACTACTGGAAGCTCTGGGTTGGCCCTTCAGGAGCAGTGGATACTGCCATCTCCTGTTGCACAATGTGTGGGAGTGAGTCCCCTTCCTTACTCTCTCTGCCTGAACTCCAGTTTGTGTAAATCAACCTATGGAACTTTTTTGCTCTGCCAGTATTACACTGGATCTTGGGCTATGTGTGCTTCTTTTTCTTAACCGCATTCTATTAATTTCCATTTTAATCCATTATCACAAAATGGTATAAAGTAAACACATAGCAGGAATTTTTTAAAAGCCACCCTTGTTAATACATTTAAATGAATCTTAAATAGATTCATTCTTCATTCAATTGGTAGCATATCTCTACACAAACTAATTCTGGATCAACTCTGATGCGATAAGAGCCTTTGTTGTAAATTAAAAATGAAGGCTCAATAAGTAGATGTGGAGTTAAAATTCTGGGCTTGCTAGCAAGTGCACCGTTAGCTTCTGTATAAATTAGAAATGGCATCCATGTTAGGAGGAAATCAGGATTAGTATGGGATTATTCTCAAGTGGCATTTTATGCTTGACTTTTTAATACCTAAGCACAAAATACAGGTGCCTCTTATCATTTCTAAAGGATGCACATTAAATAATGGATTTTACTTTTCCTGGTAGGCACGTAAGCAAGGACCAAATTGTTTTCCGCCTGCTGCAAGAGTATTTTTTGTTATAAAGCAGCAATTATGTGCACAATTTCATTGCATAGTTTCATTTGCACTCAAATGCCCATGTGAACCTATGCTTGGACCTCAGAAATATTACTTGTTTGGACTATAACTCCCAGAATCCCCAGCCAGCATCGTTATAATTGTTTTTTAAACAAGTAGTGTGTCCAAATCTTTCTTATATCTGCAAGTGGAATGGAAAGCAGGATGCCTTCTTGTTCTGGAGTGATTCTCAAAGTATGATCCACCAGGTATTTTGAACTTCAGCCTCCCAAAATCCTTATCAGTAGGATTAATGCTCAGGGATATAAGTTCCAAATATTTGCAGGTACGGAATTGTACAGCACTATTTCATGTAGTGTATTTGAAGGAGTTTTGTCTAACTTATGTGTAGTCTGACACTTTATATTGTTCTTACTTACGAACTGGGTCCACAAAAGAAGAGAAAATTCTTGAGGGTTGGAAGTCCCAGTTTACAAAAAGCTTTAAACCATTAGAAAGTGGTCTCATGATCTGACTGTTGACTAACCAATGCAGAGTGGTTTAATAAGGATGTGTCTTCCAATACTTGTTAGTGGGCCTACAGAATGATTTGTATGGGTCAAATTGTCCTCAGGAAGAACAAAGTCACCTTCAAGGATAGCCCCACATAAAAATCATTGCTATAATCAAAACTTTCAAGACTAAGTTACAGGGACATAGATCAGTGGGTAAAAGTCAGATGTTTCTGGAAAGCCCCAAATATACTTTCTTGAGATAGCGATGGAAAAAGTATACCCTCCCACTCCTTCCCAAAAAAGTGCAACATATCTTATTCCTGGATTCTTCCATTGATCAGAATGGATAAGAGAAATGCTATTGATTGTGGAGGCATTACATTACTTTTTTTATTAATCCCACTGTAACCTATTGACCACTATGCAACCAATATAAAAATCTATGGTATGAAACATCTTGTTACATATTAGTAAAGTTATTTCAGGGATCACTGAACTCCATGAATTGGGGGTCACAAACAAATGCACAGTTGATTAAACCCTTGTGCCGGCAGGACTGCTGACTTGAAGGTTGGGTTGCTGACTTGAAGGTTGCCGGTTTGACTCCAACCCGGGGAGAGTGCGGATGAGCTCCCTCTATCAGCTTCAGCTCCATGTGGGGACATGAGAGAAGCCTCCCACAAGGATGGTAAACACATCAAAACATCTGGGCATCCTCTGGGCAATGTCCTTGCAGATGGTCAATTCTCTCACACCAGAAGTGACTTGCAGTTTTCCAAGTCACTCCTGAAATGAAAAAAGAAAAGAAATATTCTATCATATATATTCTTGGGAGGGAAATTCCGTCAGCCTCCCTTGAAAATACACCGCTGACTCTGCCTCATTCACTGTATGCATGTATTGACTCTCCTTCTATAGTAAAGTAATGTTTCTATGAAAGACAGTTTAAATTTTCCTGCCAAGAGGTGAACTTACAATAACTTCTCTTACCGATCCTTATGAAAGTACATTAGAATTGCTGCATTCATGTCTGAGACCCTTCTTCTTTCAAAAACAAACAAGTGGAAACAAAACCAAGTCAATACCAAGTGTTCTTGAGATCTGGCCTTTAAAATGTATTTTAGGGCCCTTGCTGTCCTTCGGATTTGGCAGATTTCCTACATTAGGCATCAAGGATGCTTCAGTAAATCCTATGTTTGCAAAGTTTGAGATTAAGGACTTTTCTCACACAAGGTAGGCAAACCAGCATTGAAACAGGACCATCGCCTTTGCAAAATATGCAAACATGAAATTTACCTTTGCTGATCTGTTCGTTGCTGCCAATCCTGCAATGTTCCTGTCACCTTTTTAGTGCAGTGGGGCTGTTTTGCTTGTACCACCACTGAAGTGATGTCAGGAGATGGGATTCTCCTCCACTCCCATGCTTCCCCACTATCTCCAAGCTGTTTATTTTTTAATTTACAGCAATATTTGACTTTTAAAAAAATCAAGCAAATCAACTACAAAGTTGCCAACAACAACACTGTAGGAAGTGCAGGAAGGCACAGTTAAGAGGGCATGTGGAAGTACGGATGAAGGACCATGGATCAGCAAATATGGGAATGGTCCTAATATGGGAATGGAGAGAGGTGTGATAATGAGAATGCTCATGCTGGTATGAATCACTATCAGTGATAGTGTGACTGCTGTGAAATAGTGGATTTAGTGCAATAAAGTCCTACATTCCTAAAACTCGGTGCCAGCATCCTCTGCCGCAGCCTTTGCAGCATCCTAACTCCATTTTTTGAGGAATGTCACACATGTGGAACATGAGAAAGACATGTAGTACCAGAAAAAATTCAGAACACATAAAAGCAAAATATTAAGGTGAAGAAAACTGCATCCTATGACAGATAGATAAATTCCACCCTTTCAGGTGGCACCTCTTTTGAAAATGCCTTAGTATGACCAACAGTTAGGAAAGGGTTAGTGTCAACAGGACCCCTTTTACACTGCCAGATAAAATCCAGATTATCTGCTCTGAACTGGATTATATGGCAGTATAGACTCAGGCTGGATCTACATTGCCCTGTAAACTAAATTATCATAGCAGATTATCCAGTTTATCTGTTTTAAACTGGATGATATGAGTCTACACTGCCATATAATCCAATTCAAAGCAGATAATCTGGATTTTATATGGTAGTGTAGCTGGGGCCTCTTATAATCCAGTTCAAAAGAGATAAGAGAAGAAGAGTAGAATAGAGAAGGCTGAGAAGAGACATGATGACCATGTATAAATATATGAGGGGAAGTCATTGGGAGGAGGGAGCAAGCTTGTTTTCTGCGGCCCTGGAGACTAGGACACAGAGCAAGGGCTTCAAACTACAGGAAAGGAGATTCCACATGAAAATTAGGAAGAAATTCCTCACTGTGAGAGCTGTTCAGCAGTGGAACTCTCTGCCCCGGAGTGTGGTAGAGGCTCCTCTTTTGGAGGCTTTTAAACAGTGGCTGGATGGCTATCTGTCGGGGGTGCTTTGAATGCAATTTTCCTGCTTCTTGGCAGGGCATTGGACTGGATGGCCCATGAGGCCTATTCCAATTCTATGATTTTATGATTCTATGATTCTATGAATATGGATCATCTCCTTTGATAATCTGGATTACTTGGCAGTGTAGATCCAGCAGGAGCCAATTATACAATGACTGAAAATTTTATTTAGAGTAAAACCTCTACAGTGGCATTTATTTTCAAGTAAATATGCATAAGATTGTGTTGTAAGTCTTGGAAGCATTGCAGGTAATCACATTTTGTCTTCCACAAACCAGCAGCACCCACAATTTTTAAAGAAAAAAAATGAAACCATTAATTTTCAACTGTCAGCTTCTAGTAAATATCTTCACCAAACAAATGTTTTGTTTTGCTGTTGCTGCTATTTTCAGCCTTTGCTGAAATAAATCAGAGCTTCCACCTCATGCCTGAAAAGACAGCAACATTTAATTTACAGCAATTCCCCTTTCATTCATTTCCATGACTTTGCTCAAATAAAACATAATGGGTTGCAGCCTGCATTTGCATTTATGCTAAGTGTGAGTTGAACAAAGCACAACAGACTTACCTGCTATTGATGCCAAATTGACTGGTTTGTAAATACCTGAATTCATCGTTTCTCCTTCTTGCAGATGAATATAGTTATTTCCCACCTCCAGTCTTCTGACGCTACACCTGCTCTCCAGCAATGTTCAAAGATTACACACAGCAGCTATCATATAATGACTGTATGTTGCTCTAGCATGTTAAAATAAAATTGATCTGATTCTGGAGATGTGCCAATGCCTCTCTGAAGTAGCCAGGTCTTCCTAAACATCTTATCTGTTCTGGCCTCTAAGTCCAAAATAGTGAGTATCCATACCATTGGAACCATTAGATACCAACCTAGGAAACTCTGGATTTTGTGATTCAATGAAGTATTTGGAATTTTATGCTGGAGAAACTTAGTGTACACTCTCAGTGAATTAAAGCAACCTGGGCCCCACCTACACTGCCATTTCCAGAATGCAGATAAACTTCACTGAATTATAACTAATATTCAAGAAGACAGGAGCGGAGTCCAAAAGATTTTAACAGATTACAGAGATGATTGGCCGAAACTAATGAAATGAACTTCAATAGAGACAAATGCAAGATACCCCACTTAGGCAGAAAAAAATGAAATGCGAAGATACAGAATGGGGGATGCCTGGCTCGACAGCAGTACGTGTGAAAAAGATCTTGGAGTCCTTGGGGACAACAAGTTATATATGAGCCAACAATGTGATGCGGCAGCTAAAAAAGCCGATGGGATTTTGGCCTGCATAAATAAGAGTATAGTATCTAGATCCAGGGAAATCTTGCTACCCCTCTATTCTCCCGTGGTCAGACCACACCTGGAATACTGTGTCCAATTCTGGGCACCGCAGTTGAAAGGAGATGCTGACAAGTTGGAATGTGTCCAGAGGAGGGAGACTAAAACAATCAAGGGTCTGGAGAACAAGCCCTAGGAGGAGTGGCTTAAAGAGCTGGGCATGTTTAGCTTGCAGAAGAGAAGACTGAGAGGAGACATGATGAGGAACATATATAAATATGTGAGGGGAAGTCATAGGGAGGAGGGAGCAAGCTTGTTTTCTGCTGCCCTGGAGACTAGGACGCAGAACAATGGCTTCAATCTACAGGAAAGATAGGACATTCCACCTGAACTTTAGGAAGAGCTTCCTCACTGTGAGAGCTGTTCAGCAGTGGAACTCTCTGCCCTGGAGTGTGGCAGATCCTGCTTCTTTGGAGGCTTTTAAGCAGAGGCTGGATAGCCATCTGTCGGGGGTGCTTTGAATGAGATTTTCCTGCTTCTTGACTGAGAGTTGGATTGATGGCCCTCTTCCAACTTCTCAAGTTATTCCTGACACGAAAAAAAACTAAAACCTCATAATATTAGGGGGGAAAGCAGGGAAAATCCTCCTCCTACCATAGTGGTTTGTTCCGCTCTGTTTAAAAGGAAAATGGATAATATATTCACCCCATCACACATAATGTACTTTTGTCCAATTCTACTGTAATCCTGTGTTCTGAGTTATTATACAGGCAAGGGTAGTCCCCATCCATTCCATGTTCTTTTCTTTTTCTTTTTTCTTTTAAAAAAGGAAAACTTCACAATTGTGGAAATCCAAAATCTAGTTCTAAAGGGGGTGGGGAGAAATCTAGCTAAAGCAAAGTGGTGATATATCAAAATTGTACAATTCCCGAAGAATAAAATATATTTAAAACATTACCATAAAAGTTTCATGAAAGAAGATTACTGGCAAGAAAAGGAGCATCGAAGCTCATTTCAAGACCACTCACAGAAATGCCCACTCTTTAACATCACCAAAACAATCTAACATGGGGGAATCTGACAGTTCCCATCCCACATGTAAATAAGCGCCTTGACCCGTTTCTGGGCAAATATTTTTGATGTTTTACCATCCTTCTGGGAGGCTTCTCACATGTCCCTGCTGGAACTGATAGAGCTGGAACTGATAGAGCAGTGATTCTCAACCTGGGGTCCCCAGCTGTTTTTGACCTTCAACTCCCAGAAGTTCTAACAGCTGGTAAACTGGCTGGGATTTCTGGGAGTTGTAGGCCAAAAACATCTGGGGACCCCAGGTTGAGAACTACTGAGATAAAGGGAGCTCATCCGTGCTCTCCCGGGTTGGATTCGAAGTGGCAACCTTCAAGTCAACAAGTCATCAGTCCTGCCAGCACAAGGGTTTAACCCACTGTGCCACTGGGGGCTCCAGCACCTAACTGAGCTTCCAGTGGTTGCATTTCTTCCTTCTTGATGCAGCAGTGCTAAGAAAAGGTGGACAATATCTTCTGTCTGTGAAGCCTTTTTCTTTCCTGGTTGCAGTCTGCATCTGTACATGTTTTACTGCACTTGAAATCGCTAAAAGTGTGCAATACTTTCTGTTCTTCCACATAGCTAGACCTTACTTTGACCTTATAACCACTTGCTGACCTTTCCTTTTCAACTAGGTACAACTGACATGGAACTGTCATATTTTCTTCAGATAACCATTTGAAACGAGAAGGTCTGTGACAATTGAAGTTGCTAAGCAGGGGTATGAGTCTATACTCATTTTCTTCTTGCCCATAAAAATGAAAAGTTGCCATTTTTTCTCCCTGATATTTCCAGCACATATTTTTTGCACATTTTTAATTTGGGGGATTTACATTAGAGGATTTTTTCTTTCCTGAAAAAAATTGTTTCTATAATATATATATATATTATATAAAATGTGTTTTGTGAAAATATCCTACACCTTTGGTTAAAAATGTTGTGCAGTAGAGCCCCACTAATCTGAGCCCCGCTAATCCAAGCGTCCGTATTATCCGAGGCAAATGTCCTCCCCCCTCACTCTCTCTCTCACTCACTCACCCCGCCAGGTCCCGGTGCTGTCGGAACCCAGCCGGGTGAGTGAGTGGAGGGTGGGCGAGTGAAGGAGGTCGGCAAAGGCCCTCCCTCGCTCAATCACTCCTTTGCCAGGCTGGGCCCCAGGGCCTCCCTGAACAGGGCGCTGGGCAGAGGAAAGAGTGCTCCTTCCCTTCGCCTAGCACCCAGCGCCAGTTTGGAGAGGCCCTGGTGCGTGTTGCTAGACAGCAAGCACACACCAGGGCTTTTCTAAACCGGGCCTCCCTGTTATCCGGGCAGTTCAGTTATCTGAGATTGGGTCCATCCCTTTATCTCAGATAACTGGAATTCTACTGTACTTTGTGCTAAATGCACATTATTTTGCAAAAATTTGTATTTTTTGCAAAAGTATAGAATGTGAAAAAATGCACAAAAGCTCTCATTATGTGTCAACATTTTTTCTTGTTGGGGACGAAACAATCTGTGCATTTTTTTTTACTGCTAGTTCAGATGGCTGTAAAAAGAATTATGCATTTAATCCTCAACAACTGGTTTCTGGAGTTGGGAGATATCAAGAAAATGATAAGTGAAAAGCATTTTACATGTTTTTTTTTAACAAGGAGAAAAACCTTTATTTGGGAAAATGTTCAGCACATACAGGGATTTCCCACAAGAAAGAGGCTCAACCAGATAGAAGCCCTGAATGGAACAATTAGCCATTCTGAAGAATAATAATAACAATAATAATTCCCTTTTTGAGCAGCAGCTATCTCCAAACACCACCATCTGGAACATGCTTAGAGGTATGGCCAGAAGCACTGCAGCACAGTGCCTCCAATTCCCAACCCCACCAGGTGTTCCAGAAGGATACCATGGTCGAAAGCAGCTGAGAGATCTAAAAGCACCAACAGGGCCATATACCCCTTGTCAATGTTAAGATGGAGATCATCCACTAAAGTGACCATAGTAGTCCCAACATCATATCCTGTTTGAAATGGGTCAAGGAAATATGTGTCATCCAAGACTGTCTGCAGTTGGAGGGCAACTGCCTTTTCAATTACTTTGTCCAAAAAAGGAAGGTTAGACACTAGGGGATCCAGGGAGGATCTTTTCAGCAAAGGTCTAACTCTTGCTTCTTATAAATAGGATGGAAAATTTCTCTTCCTCTGTGGGATGCATTAATAATTTAATATATTTGAGATGGAACTGTATCTCCTCCCTAGATGACCAGCCAAGAGGGACAGAGATCAAGAAAGCAGGTTGGCCTTCTTACTTGCCCCAGCAGCATCTCCACATCAACAGTATTCACTAACTGAAACTGATCCAGTGTAATCCCACTCACAGAGTTGCTGAACACCTCGCTGTTGGCCTCTGCTCCAATGATGGAATCTAAGTAATCTCTTATGAAAGAAATTCTATCTGTGAAATAGTTGTTAAAAGCACAGTGAACTACTAAAGGTTCTAAGAATGGGTTTGGCGTGGAAGACACCTGAGTTAAGCCTCCCACCACTCTGAACAGCTAAGTTGGATGTGAGTCTGCAAGGCACAACGCATGCAGAGAAGAAAGCTTTCTTCGCTGCACATATTGTCATCTCATAGGAGAAGGTGCCCTCTATACCATGTCGTGTTGCATAAAAATTGAGTTTTCCACCATCTTCACTCTAGTTGTCATCCTTCCTGTTTTATTTTGCTGCTAATGAGATATGGGAGTTTATTTCATCGAGCATTTCTCTAAGCCTTTCACTTTCCTCTGTACAATACATTCCAGAAGAATGCAGTCTGACATTTACTTCTGCTCTGTTAACAACCATAGCCCTATTGTTAGAACCAAAACCAAAATTGTTAATCTCTTTGTGCCTCCCCAACTTCTGGGCAATAAAATTATGAGCAAGGCAAGTGAACCATTGATTGGATCTTATCAGGGTGGTTGAAGTATCAGATTAGTACTGTATCTTTCATTTTTCAATGTTTGGCCATTCTTTCCTAGAGAGCATCATCTAAATCAGTCGTTCTCAACCAGGGGTCCTCAGTTGTTTTTGACCTTTTGACCTGATTTCAACTCCCAGAAATCAGCTGGTAAACTGGCTGGGATTTATGTAGGCCAAAAATATCTGGGGACCCCAGGTTGAGAACCACTGTTCTAAATCATCAACTGACCTTGTGAGGTGTGCGTGTGTTTGCATCTGGGGGTTTATAACAGATGATAATCATGATGTCACTGTTGTTTTTCTCCCCGTTACCTAAATGCTCTCAGACCACTTTCCATGCATAAAGGCAGAGATCTTATCACAGGTGTATATGTTCTTAAGGTATAGTGCACTCCTCTTCCTTTTCTGTTAGGATTATTTCTTTGGAATAGACTATATCCTATTTTTTCATTCAAATCATGTGACACATTATACCATGTTTTGGTGATGCCTCTTGCTTCTGGGCCTCATGCTATTAATTACACTGTGACATGTTTTGGCTTCATGTGATCTGGTTTTCACCTGTAAGACATTGGATGGTTTAACACAAATTACATGAAATGTGCTTCTCTTCAAGACCATATTTTCTTCTGTAAATGCACACATTAATCCTAAACAAGGCTATCCCAGCCTAAACTCTTAATCCAGATTTATAACTGCTGACAAGAGAGCATGTAATGAGAAGGACAAGCAAATTGAGTGAGTTTGCTTGATTGGTCAAGTCTTACTATCATTCATCTTCATGTATGTTCTTATGGTTGGCATGTTTCAAAGTGAGATTTCATACTCTAGGGCAGGGAGAAATGTATGTGCATTACTCTTAGGAGTTTTTCAATAAATTGGAGTGGATGATAATAATTTCTCAGGAGTTATGTTAGTCCTTCTGGGAAGCAGAGTTCATTGGTAGGTATACTCTTTTACCGAAAAAAGGTTCTCCTGGGAATTTCTTTGCTTATTTCCTTTGCTCTGGTTGCCTTTCATTTCATTCCTTTCAGGCTTAAACTACATTTTGCTATTTCCTTGAAATAACAGCACCTGAGGCTCTGTATGATATGTTCTTGAGTCTGAGGAAGAAGTAGGAATTGGGAAAATTGGATTAGGCTGGACAGCCTGGTAAGTGTGAAGTAAGGCAATGTTTAATTTCTAAAAATTAAAGGCTGAGTTCCAGGCCTTCCAGTGATTTGAAAACCATATCTTTAATCTCAGATGAGATGTCTCAAGAACATGTGTTATCCATGGTGGTGACTGGATTCCAATTGTGTTAACTGTGGATAAGAAAACAATTTTTCAATGAGCCTGGCATAATTAAATCCAGAAACCATTTCATCTTGCTTGGTTCCTCAGTATACTGTCTGGGTTTTGCAGGGACTGACTTGTATCTGTTGGCCATAGTGGTCCCTCCCCTTTCTCTTGACAAATGATGAGGACCAGATCATGAGCTGAGACAGAGGGCCTGTCTACACTGATTTAAAAAACCCATACTCATCTCATAGCTGACTTCATTCTGATATATATTATATGATCCTTTTAGCTGTGAAAGCATTTCTTCTAGGCTTTAATGCAATGTATCAAAGTTCATTTCTTTCTCCCTAGTTTCTGATAGATGTTGAAAATACTATAAAATGAACTCTTGAGAGACAAAAGGTAGGCTGACAAGTGTCAGCCTCCCATGCAGATTTTTGGCTGAAAAATAGCCAATTTTGGTAAATGGGAAAAGAGAATTGTGTGTTTTCTGTAATATTATAGGTTTCAATAGTTAAATGCTCATTATAGTTAAAACACTGGCTAACATACCATTTGGTGCCTCAAATGTTAGCCCTGTTTCTGGGTACATTTGTCCTGTTGATTCCAAAAATGGCACCAGTTTTCCCATCATTTTTTTCTGAGATACAAAATGTATGCCATCTACCAGTTGCCATATGCGGGTCCATAGAAAACCATGGTAACCATATCTAAGAAACTAAAGGTGATGCAGTCTATCCAGTACAATTTTCTGAATCGACACCTGAAATAACCCCAGGAACAGGCCTAAAAACCAAGATTTTTTATTGGGTTGTGTAATGGATTAAATATATAAAGAGCAAGCGGGGACATGGTATAATGTTTTGAGCATTGGACTATAACTCTAACTTTAATCCACACGCAGTCATGGAAAGCTACCTTGGGCAAGCCATACTCTCTCAGTCTCAGAGGAAGGCAAAACTAAACCATCTCTGAACAACTCTTACCAAGATCCACCCCTGTAGTTTTGCCCTAGGTTCACTATAATTTATATAAAACTTGAAGGTACACAATAATAAGAGACTAGCTGAGGGGGTGCAGGAGATATAGCCTTACTGATAAAATTATATTAATATTTTGCAACTTGAGCAAATTGTTTCCATCTACCTAGTGGTAGGGAAGGCCTCTCTACGTTTTTGTGAGATTAGTAGGATTGAAGGACATTTAGAAGTTCCTTTAATGTTTATAATTAGAAGAAGTAGGACAATTGGATAATTGTCAGGAGGGAATAATACTTCTGAAACATGGCCATACAGTCCGGAAAACACACAACAACCCCAATTAAATAATTGTCTTACAGCTTACAGCTGGCGTCACACGCCTTGACCACATCTGCAATAATGACATCAGGCAACACTTAGGCATTGCTCCAATTGCTGAGAAACTACGAGAATCACACCTCAGATAGTATGGTTATAGTCTTTGAGGTTAAATAAAGTCCATTCACACGATTGCTCTTGATTTAGACATGCCTTGCAAGAAGCCAAAGGGACGACGGAAACAATGTTGGCTGAATACATTGTGTAACAATCTGAAGACTGCCGGCATACACTCTGATCAGGTACATGGCTGGGTGAAATGGCACCAAAAACCAGTAAAACGGACCCTGCCATCAAGGGGAACAAAGGCTAAAAAGAAGAGGACAATTGGATAACTAGAACCATTAACAGGAGAGATGGAAATCACTGTCTTATTTTGCATTGTCTAACATGTTATATTAATTGTAGTTGTAGTGTTTAATTCTGGTTAGTCGTGCATTCTTATTTTTCTTCTTGTAGTTTCTCCTTATATGTTGTTTTGTATTATATATAAATTGTTGTTTAATAAAATGGTTTTTAAAATAGAAATAAAAATCGGCATCTCCTGAACTAAGATGAGACCTATTATCTTTGCTTAAGGAGATTGAACTGATCCAGTAAAAGTTTCCTTGTTTACTTCTCATTGTGTGTCTCTAGCTCAGAGAAGAGTGGGTTCATAGTACAATCTCTTGGTCCTGCTTCTCCATCTTTTTTCTAGGCTCGTTCCTTGATGAGAAATGTGCAGGAAAGATTCGTCTGCCACCTACCACATGATGGCATCATTCCTGCTGTAAAGCAAAGCTAACTGTTGAGGAAACTCAACAACCTTTATCAAAATATTATAAACATGGACCTGAAAATGAGTTCAGTGGTTTATCACATATTCTTTTGTGCAAAGTGTTGTTGCCTCATCTCCACATTGCTGGTTCCACTGACTCATCCTTAATAGATGTATCAGTCCTACATGGCTAGTCATGAGTCAGCTCCAAGACACAAAAGAGAAGGGCACAGAGGCAAGGGATGATGGGGAACTTGCTTTCCTCCTGTAAGATCCACATCATTTGCTATTGAAGTGAAGACCTTGGGAATTCTTCTGAATTCTGTCATGAGGCCCCAGGGTCTCAAAATGTAGAGCATGTTTCAGTTCTCTAGCTGTTTACTTTCATCTTCCTGTCTGTCATGAGTAATGTTCTTTTCTGATTTATGTCCTCTGTTTTCAATTATTTACTGCCTTGAGACCCACTGGAACAGTGCTCATTCACATACTGGAAAGTTGTTTTTTTTGCCAACTCAGAAAGCACTAACCCACTTGAGTGTTCAAAACACAGACAAGAGGAAAAAAAAAGCTCTTTTGGACCTAGTTGAACGAGTTTCTGTCCATCTTTCACCCAAAGCTTTGTTGGTTTGTTTCTTTGCTTATTTTAATTAGAGTAAATCTGTTTATGTTGCCTTTAATCATAGCATCTTTGGGATGCTAATTAGTCTTTTAAAACATGCATAAGAATTCTTTGCCTGTATGTAGAGGTGTGTATGTGGGGGTAAACGAGAGAGTGAATTTAATTATGCCTATAGAGAACTGTAATGATTAATTATCTAGAGTGCATCATCTGTCGAGGAGCTTGGAAAAAGCAAAATCCAATTGTTTCTTCTGTGTGCTGATGATTATTGAGCATCCCACATTCTACTGAGATCTCTGTAGGTTGAATCCTCTGAGCACTCCTGATGTGCATGACCTGCTGAAATGGCTGGAGAAGTTGCAAGAGTGAAATATTTTGTGCCTGGCTTCAGTGCAGGCTATTGTTGTCTATGGGGCAGTAAAGACCCCCAAGATTCACTTTGTTAAAGAACAACATGCATAAGATTCACAAAGAGAATAAGGAGCAGAAGCTCTGCTAACCTTAAGAACATCAATATCCCCCAAAAACTGAGGTATGAGAATATAACAACACATGACTTATAGACAATAAGATTAATGAATTCTTTTTGTGTGGATTTTGAAAAAGCCCAAACATTAACACAGCAGATTCCCATCTGGTTCATAAATATGCAGATTGTTCAGCTGACTGCTGATCCTATCTTCCTAAGGAATGTAACTGAAAATATCATTTGGATTGAACATTTCTGGTGCCATATGCCCTACTTCATGTGACATCCAATTAAAATAGTTAGAGGTTAAAGGGCACAATTGGGATGACCAGCACACAAAATTGTATGTGTGTGTGTTGACTTCCCAGCCCTGGTTTCAAAGTACTCTGCCTCTGTTTTATCATTTTACAATTGCTTTAGTGGGCATACTTAAGATTCAAGAAAATGTTTTCAATAGCAATGGCAGATTGGTACAAACACACAATCATGGAAAGACTGTGTTCCTGTAGCAGCATAATTCTCAGTTTAAATAAGCACTACAATAAAGAAATAAATATTTTTAAAGCCTGCTCTCAGCCAAAGGTGCCCACTGAACCACTTTATGATTAACTGCTTCATCTTTGCATTCTTTTGATTGTTATAGCAGAGCATTTTTCTGCATCTCTGAATTGGGTGTGATTGGATTGTGAAATCAAAGGCAGAGAAATAGCAGAAATAACTGCCCTTGGATGATGGTACGTGTTATGTCTGCATGAGCTGCTGCTTTAGCCAGAGCTCCTCTCAATTTGTTGCAAGGGGATGGGCTCCTCTCCAAGAAGACACTGCTTTTCTCGTGTAAATTCATGTGTCTTTAAGCTGCCTCAGAACTATGCTGTTTTTCCTATGCAGTGTTTCACTTAGCTGAATAGACATCCAACATCTTTCTTTCCCAAGCAAGAGCTGGTCCAAGTTTGAGAGCTCAATGCCAGGTTCTTGTTTTCCTAGTCTTTCTATTCTATCTGGTCTAAAAACACTCAGAAAGAACTACATGCTAATTTTGACTTCCTGCAACAAAGGCAATGTCTCCAAATCTTGAATGTTCAAGGACTTCATACTTCCATGTCATCCAATTTTCTTCCCATCCCCTTCTACTTTTTCTTGGCATTGCCTTTTCTTCCATTCATTGCAAGCCTCTTGCTCAGTCAAAAATATGAAGCAATGATATAGCAGAAGCAATAGTCTGCAATGGGAAAGGCTACATCCAAGAACTCTCACTAACTTTATGGTGTTATTTGCAGGTTTCCTCTTTGGTTGACTAGTGGAAGCAGAACAAAATTCACCTACTTGGTAAGAGCAGGAAGTTGTACCTTCCATCCATATCTCTGTAAATTTAGAACATGGCCTTATTTGTGTTGTCGAAGGCTTTCATGGCCGGGATCACAGCGTTGTTGTGTGTTTTCCGGGCAGTATGGCCAGATTCCAGAAGTATTCTCTTCTGACGTTTCACCCACATCTCTGGCAGGCATTCTCAGAGGTTGTGAGAATATTTCTGGAACATGGCCATACTGCCCGGAAAACACACAACAACCCTGGCCTTATTTGGTTACGCCCTTCACTTTAAGTTCTATGACTTTAGGGAGAGGTGTCTTGGTTCTATCTTCCAGTAGAAGGCTGGCTGGGGAACAACTCGTTTAGGGTAGGTCTGTTGTAAATTACTCTTCTGCTTCTGAGGATAAGGTAGAACAGGAGGCTGAAGTGGTAGCACTTTGGATTTGGTTGAAGTGTTGAGGAAGAAGGAGAAGGCGAGGAAAACATACTACAAGTCCCTATATTTTTAGAACAGAGAAGGCCAAAAGAAGAAAGGAGAAGGTCAGCTAGACTCACAGCAAAAATGCTGAACAACCAGACTTTGCCCTAGGAACATCTGTGTTGGGAGCACAGGGCTATAAATTAGAAGCAAAGCCAGTAGCTAGTGCTGGCAGCAACCGACCTATTTGTGTTTGTTTTTGTGTTTCAGTCTCTGTGCTACAGCTACAGCATTGGCTTTGCAAAAGATTTCTTGCCATAGACTCATATTCATAATAATAATATAATAATAAAACTTTATTTATACCCCGCCACCATCTCGCCAACGGGGACTCGGGGCGGCTTACATGGGGCCATGCCCAAGACAATACAATAAACAAAATATAAAAACAACATATCAAAATACAATTAAACAATACAAGAATAACACTACACAGTACAGAACAAAATCAAAGCAAAAGCAGCATAACATAACAAGGGCGGGCCACATGGACACAAAGTTAAAACTCGGGGTAAGAAGAGATAAGAATAAAACCATGGGGAACAGGGGTCTAAAGGATAGATGTTGGGAGGAGTAACAAAGGAGGTATATACAGTTACTCTCCGAAAGCACACCGGAAGAGCCATGTTTTTAAATCTTTCCTAAAGGCTAAAAGAGTGGGGGCTTGCCTGATCTAAATGGGCAGTGAGTTCCATAAATGGGGGGCCACAGCAGAAAAGGCCCTCTCCCTTGTTCCCACAAGGCGGGCCTGAGATAAAGGCAGTGGCGACAGGAGGGCCTCCCCAGATGATCGAAGGGTTCGGGCAGGTTTATGGTAGGAGATACGGTCACGAAGGTAGGTGGGTCCCAAACCGTTTAGGGCTTTATAAATGATGGTCTGCACCTTGAATTGGGACCGGAAAATGAACGGCAGCCAGTGGAACTCCTTAAACAAGGGAGTAGATCTCTCCCTGTAACTTGCTCCCGTTATTAATCTGGCAGCCAAGCGTTGGACCAATTGTAGTTTCCGGGCCGTCTTCAAGGGAAGCCCCACGTAGAGCGCATTACAGTAGTCCAGTCTAGAGGTAACTAAGGCATGCACCACCGTGGTCAAGTCAGACTTCACGAGGTATGGTCGCAGTTGGCGCACAAGTTTGAGTTGTGCGAAAGCCCTCCCGGCCACCGCCGACACCTGAGCCTCAAGCGTCAACGCTGAATCCAGGAGGACCCCCAAACTGCGGACCTGTGATTTCAGGGGGAGTGCAACCCCGTCCAGCACAGGTTGCCACCCAATACCCCGATCCGACGAGCGACTGACCAGGAGGGCCTCTGTCTTGTCAGGATTGATCCTCAGCTTGTCCACCTCATCCAGTCCGCCACAGCGGCCAGGCACTGGTTCAGCATCCGAGGGGCTTCCTTGGAGTCAGATGGGAACGAGTAGTGGATTTGCGTGGCATCTGCGTAGAGATGGCAACGCCCTCCAAAACTCCTGATGACCTCTCCCAGCGGTTTCATGTAGATGTTGAAAAGCATGGGGGATAAAATAGACCCTTGCGGGACCCCACAGGTCAAAGGCCAGGGGTCCGAGCAGGTGTCCCCCAGCTTCACCATCTGGGAACGGCCCTCCAGGAAGGACCGGAGCCACTGCAGAACAGTGCCACCAAGCCCCATCCCAGAGAGCCGTCCCAGAAGGATACCATGGTCGATGGTATCGAAAGCCACTGAGATGTCCAAGAGAACCAGCAGGGTCACACTCCCCCTGTCCAGTTCCCTGCGGAGGTCATCCACCAAGGCGACCAAAGCCGTCTCGGTACTGTGCCCAGGCCTGAAGCCAGACTGCGAGCGGTCCAGAAAATCAGTGTCATCGAGGAACTCCTGGAGCTGCGTGGCAACCACCTGCTCCAGAACCTTGCCCAAAAATGGGAGGTTGGAAATTGGTCTGTAGTTGTTACATACGGATGGGTCTAACGAGGACTTTTTAAGTAGCGGTTTTACTACCGCCTGCTTAAAGCAGGATGGAACTGACCCCTGGCTCAAAGAGGCATTTATTATAGCCACTGTGAAGACTTGATGTGATGACAGGGATGGAATCTTTTTGGATCCCACCTCTGACACCAAATTGCGAAGGATTCAACTTCTACCTCTATGTATCCTACTTTTCAATGTTGTCGCTGCCACCACCTTTGAAAGATGCTTTGCTCAAATAATAAGCAACATTTGAAGAAACAGTAACTTGTTTATTTATAGCACAAAGCTTGATGGTTGCAAGAATGTTATAACTTGAGGTGAACGATGTTACTTCTGTACAGTAAGTGTTGCAAGATTTCTCAATAGTTTCACTGAGCTTAGTATGGTATCAGCTTTATATTACTTGTTTCTTTCAGTTAGGAATACTGTCCTTCTTGAACTTAGTTGATCTGTACCCGATCAAACTTGGACTGGGGAGTTTAACTGGTTAACCCTAGTCCTCCTTGACTTAGGGATGCAGCCTCAGCTCTTTAGTTATCTCTACTAAAGGCTCAGCAACTTTAATTTTAGCCCTTCTCCGCTAAAACTCTCTAGCTGCTCAACTTCCTCCCACAATCTCTTTTTTTCGATCACCCTCCTTTCTCACTGAACAGAACCAACTGCTCTGCTCAACCGACAAACTCCAACTGCCCAACTCCAACTGCTAAATTTTGAATTCTAAGGCTTCCACCAGCAAGGTGAAGCCACGCCCCTTTTCCTGGCCATGCCTTAGAGGCTCCCAGCTTCTGTAAAAGAATAGCTGAAATATATAACCTTAAACAGTCAACCCTAACATAGCAATCATGAATAAAACACAATGATCATGACATCTTTACAGCCACAAACCAATCCAACAACCCCTCTTTGGCCAGCTTAACCAGCCAAGAGGGACAAGGATCCAGAGCGCAAGTGGTCGCCCTCACAGACCCAAGAATCCCCTCCACGTCATCAGGAAGAACAAGCCGGAAAGAATCCCACAAGATCGAACAGACAGGTACCTCGGTTACCTCCGCTGGAACTACAATTAAACTGGAGTCCAACTCACGGCGTATCTGAGCAACTTTGCCTGCAAAATGGTGCGCGAAATCGCTGCACCTGGCTGCCAAGTCATCGGGGAGCCCCTGGGCCTCAGGAGGCCGCAGGAACTCTCCCACAACTCGGAACAGCTCAGATGGCCTATTGGCCGCAGACGCTATGCGAGCAGTCGTGAAAGCTTTCCTGGCTGCTCGCAAAGCCATGGAGTAAGCCTTAATAGCGGCTTTAGCCCGTGCTTGGTCGGACACGTCCTGAGATTTCCTCCAGATGCACTCTAGTCCCCTCCTCGCACGCTTCATCACAGCCAGCTCCTCAGTGAACCAAGGGGTCGACGTGGCTCTACACAGCGAGAGGGGACGTTCGGGAGCGATCATGTCCAATGCCCTTGTCAGCTCACTATTATAGCGATCAGCCAGGACATCGACAGGATCGCCAGTCTCCAGAACAGGAAGATCCCCAAGAGACCTCAGGAGTCCATCCGGATCCATCAGCCTCCTGGGTCGGACCATCTTAGTGGGTCCACCACCCCTGCGGAGGTTAGAAGACACAGTGAAACTTACACAGATCAGATGATGGTCAGACCATGACAATGGAAGAATATTTTGCTCTTCCACTCTGACTGTCCCACCTTCCACAATAAAAACAAGGTCCAACGTGTGTCCCGCCTGATGTGTGGGCCCAGATATAACTTGAGACAACCCCATGGTCGTCATGGCAACCATGAAATCCTGAGCTGCACCTGTCAATGTGGTCTTGGCATGAATGTTAAAGTCTCCCAAAACTATAAGTTGTTGGGAGGCCAGGGCCACATTAGAGACCACATCTGCTAGCTCGGACAGGGAGACTGCTGGGTCGCGGGGTGGACGGTACACCAGCAGAATCCCCACGCTGTCTCGGGCTCCCACCCTCAGGAAGACACACTCGAACCTCGAAGTTTGCGGAACGGCGCATGTTCATGTATACTGTAAGCCTTTTTTTGCCAGAGATTCTTGCTCCTGTCTGTTGTGAAGACTTGTTGCCAAAGACTTTTGTTTTACATCTGCTGCATTGCTTTTGAACTTTACCTTCTGTAAAGTGTGGTGTAGTGGTTTGAACCTTGAACTATGGCTCTGAACCCACTAGGTGATTTTGGGCCAATCACACTCTCAAGGCCTCAGAGAAAGACAAAGGCAAATCCCCTTTGAATAAATATTGACAATAAAACTCTGTGTTAGAGTTGCTAGAAGTATGTAGATTTGAGAGGCACACAACACCAACAATCCATCATTAATTACACCAGACTTGGAACATGAGGTACTAAAAACCTATTTGTGGCCCCAAGAGGCTTAGCTTATCTAGTTTTGGCCCCTTAATACTCACAAGTTGTGCAGGCCTGCCCTAGGGATTTAGGTTCTTCAGCCATGGGAAGGCTAAGGAGAAAGTCTAGGATGGCCCCAGGCCGATCCCACACTAGATTGTTCTCTACTCTTGTTCCTTTCTGAGTGCAATGCAGCTTAAAGTGATTTTAGGTCAAATAAAATTACCCCTTTTTAATCAAATTCTCTGCCTTCTGATATCATTATCCCATGATTGCTCAGCAATAAAAATTATGAGCTAGAATAGACTGTTCTTTCTGGTAGTGATGGGAAGCTGCCTGACTCTTCTTCAGTGGATAGATTGGATGGGGCCAAGTTGTTATCCTCTTGTATGAAATTCAGAGCATTTGATATTCTTTCTTTAAAAGGAATGTGTTACAGTTATAATTCTAAAGTAACTACAGTTATCTTAAAGGCTGACATTATTTATGTCTCATAAACATGTATTACACATGTTTATGAGACATAAATAATGTCAGCCTTTAAGATAACCATAAACATGTGTTGGAGCCCCCGGGAGAGTAGTGGGTTAAAGCCTTGTGACTTGAAGGTTGGGCTGCTGAACTGCAAGCTGCCAGGTTCGAATCCCACCCGGGGAGAGCATGGATGAGCTCCCTCTATCAGCTCCAGCTCCATGCGGGGACATGAGAGAAGCCTCCCACAAGGATGGTTAAACATAAAAAAAAAACATCCGGGCATCCCCTGGGCAACGTCCTTGCAGACGGCCAATTCTCTCACTCCAGAAGCGACTTGCAGTTTCTCAAGTCGCTCCTGACACGAAAAAAAACCAAACATGTATTCAGTGATGCAAGCAGCAATCCACAAAAGGCTGAGTCTTTAGAGTACCTCAAGACTCTTCTCGTTGATGCCTCAAACGGCTGCTGAGTTTTAAAACAAAAACAACCTTTCCCGTTTTCCCAACATAGCAAGCTATGTTTTATTTGTTTTAAATATATCTGCAGCAGTGCAAAGCAATATTTGAATGATACAATTTTCCACCACCATTTTAGCAATGCTTGTTACCACAAGCCAAATTTTTCAAAACCCAAATATTACAGGGACAGAAAGTGAGGAGCACAGAGAGCAAAAGATACACCACAAGGGTGTTTACCCTCCCCTATGCTATCCAAACCATGTATCATCTATCTATCTATCTATCTATCTATCTATCTATCTATCTATCTATCTATCTATCTATCTATATCTACACACACACATACATACACTACACACACACACACTGGCTGGAGTTACACTTTAAAAACGTATCTGTTCTGATTTACAAACAAATTCAATTTGAGAACAAACCTACAGATTCTATCTTGTTCATAATTTGGGGACTTACTTACAGTAACTATTGCTAATAACTTACTCACACTCATCTTTTTTTATAGGAGCCACTGGTGGTGCAGTGGGTTAAACCCTTGTGCCGACAGGACTGCTGACTTGAAGGCTGGGTTGCTGACCTGAAGGTTGCCAGTTCAAATTCAATCCAGGGAGAGCATGGATGAGCTCCCTCTATCAGCTCCAGCTCCATGCGGGGACATGAGAGAAGCCTCCCAAAAGCATAGTAAAAACATCAAAACATCCAGGTGTCCCCTGGGCAACGTCCTTGCAGACGGTCAGTTCTCTCACACCAGAAGCGACTTGCAGTTTCTCAAGTTGCTGCTGACACTGAAAAAAAAACTTCTTTTATAACTCGCAAGAGTATATTAAAATCACATTTTAATTTTAATTCAGGAGAATTGCACTGCTTTCATAGTATAAATGCAAGTTTTTAGTTTCTTTTTTAATTAACCAAGATAAGGGTCTCTCCTGAAGATCTCAGGGCCCAGGAAGGTTCGTACAAGGGGATGCAGTCAGCCAAATAGCCTGGATCTGAGCCACATAGGGCTTTAAAGGTCATAACATCCTGCTTCCCCCTCGAAGGGAGGGCATCTTATATTTTTCTACATCTGCTCCTCCAGCCTCCATGGCATTTTCTCTCACTGATGAATTATATTTCTGTCTAAGAGCAGGGAGAGCAAGTAATCTTTGCATACAAAACTTGCACATAGTGAACTGATTAGGGGAATAATTTAGGCAAGTGAAACTTCTATTTTCAAGGAAGGCTTAAATTACAGAATAATTGAGGTAAATCCAGAGCTCGAAGGTAACATGGTATTGGTTTTTCTTCAGAAAAGAGATAAGGAATGTGATGTGTGTGTGTGTTTAAAATTAATGGAAGACTTTGAAGTCAGCAGTCCCAGAAACCTCAGTTCGTGCTACAAATAATCCTATGATAGTGTTTTCAGGCTTTATAATCCATAATCATCAGAGGTTTTGACCATATTAACAGAAGCTGAATAGGTTTTCTGGCAAGATATTACATAGCTGAAACTGTTGGGTTTTAAAAAAATACAGCTAGAATTCATTCATGCAGATATGCTGATGAGGTTTCACTTTTTAATTTTAATCATCCTACTCCCCGTTAAGCTTGATTATAAAAGTTGTTACTGATAATAATAAGTTCTTATTGTTGAAAGAAATTTGACTGGCTCAGTAAGTGGAGTTTAGAAGTTGCTAATTATTTTCTTTTGCTTCATGCTCATATATTATAATTTTCAGGCACCACGGGTTTGACAGTAACTACGCTGGAGCCCAAAACAGTCATTGCATTTTGAGAACATTTTTGGCAGTGTCAGAAAACACGGCTTGTTTTCAATGAGGTTTCAGTATTGCTTGAAAAAATTTTTTGCATATTATTTTTCATTGTCTGGATGGCAGCGGATTGAACTGGATGGCGTTTGTGGTCTCTCCCAGCTTTGATTGTGTCTTTTGGTCTTTCCCAGTTGACTTTGCTTGATCTTATGAAACAATAATACAACTCAGACTTTTGCTTCTATTGCAGGGCTGGGCCTGAGATCTTATGATAGTTATATGGGTGATTCGTCACATATTGGCAAGGAATACTTTATTATTATTGGCTGAGATTCTAGATCAGCTACTCAGTTACATGTCTACCTTATTTATCCAGTTAAGTAGCATCTCCTGGCCACAATCCTTGATCCTGAGTTACTGGGAGCCCCTTCTACACTGCCATATAAAATCCAGATTGTCTGCTCTGAACTGGACTATATGGCATTGTAGAAAGCGAGGAGGAGCCGAGAAGCCTTATAACTAAGGTGAAAGAAGAAAGTGCAAAAGCTGGGTTGCAGCTAAATATCAAGAAAACTAAGATTATGGCAACCAGACTGATTGATAACTGGCAAATAGAGGGAGAAAATGTGGAGGCAGTGACAGACTTTGTATTTCTAGGTGCCAAGATTACTGCACACACAGACTGCAGCAAGGAAATCAAAAGATGTTTGCTTCTTGGGAGGAGAGCAATGGCCAACCTTGATAAAATAGTGAAGAGAGACATCACACTGGCAACTAAAGTCTGCATAGTTAAAACAATGGTATTCCCTGTAGTAACTTATGGATGTGAGAGCAGTACCATAAGGAAGGCTGAGTGAAAGAAGATAGATGCTTTTGAACTGTGGTGTTAGAGGAATATTCTGCGAGTGCCTTGGACCGCAAGAAGATCCAACCAGTCCATCCTCCAGGAAATAATGCCCAGCTGCTCACTGGAAGGAAGGATATTAGAGGTAAAGATGAAGTACTTTGGCCACATAATGAGAAGAGAGGAAAGCTTGGAAAATGGGAAAAAGGAAGAGGGGCCGACCAAGGGCAAGATGGATGGATGGTATCCTTGAAGTGACTGGCTTGACCTTGAAGGAGCTGGGGGTGGTGACAGCTGACAGGGAACTTTGGTGTGGACTGGTCCATGAGGTCACAAAAAGTTGGAAGCGACTGAATGAATAAACAAGACTCAATTACTCTAGTTTAAAAGCAGATAATGCAGATTATCTGATTTGATAATCTGGATTATATGGCAGTATAGAAGGGGCCTGAGTAGCAGCTGCTGCAAACAACAGGATGCTGTTCTCCTGTCCTTTAGGACATAGAAAGTTGACTTTTCTCTGAGTGATCTCTGTTAGGAGCAGTGCTGGATTTAGGGCAAACAAGTAGGCTTCGTTTCTTCCATTTCCTCTGTTTTCTTTGGTACCTTCGGTACTTTGGGGCACGAAACCGGAAAGGCCCTCCCGGTATGAAAACTCACCCACAACGAAAACAAGCGGGAGCTAATCTTGGCTCTGCCTCTGCTTTTCGGCATCACAGTTTAATCATTTTTATTAATCCCCCAGCAAACAAAAAGAAAACCCCAATTCCCTGAAAAGTACTACCAGTTAGTCTCCTCTAGAGTAGAAAGTAGAAACAGCTGTAAGGAAACAAGGGCCACAGGCCTGCTCAGGGCTTCCCATATTTTTCTGTGTCATGCCCTTTCCTCTATCATTATTTTCCTCAAGGGAAAAACCACGAGAAAGGTACTTGATTCTCCAGGGTTCATCTTTACACTGAAATTTTCCATGTCTCCCATGCTACTTTCTACATGATGAATAATGATGGAAGAGCAATGCTAAACACTCTCGTACCCCCATGTTAACACCGATATGGTTAATTTCATGTGCTTGAAATGCCTTTCTAGTGTATTTCATGTGCATCAGGAAACCATATCTTTTTTGCTACATAGAATCATGCCATTGAGGAGGGAGAGAATGTGATGGTGCAGAAATAGAAAACAGGAAGGGAAAAAAAACCCGGTAAGAAAGTGGGTTTGAACTAATACTGAATTATAACAGCCCTAGAGGGGAAAATGACAAGAAATAAGATGGAATGAAAATCTGTCTCAGGAGAATAACTTTCCCCAGTCCAAGCCTGCTTTTTTCCAACTAGAAAATCAAAACTGCACCCAAAGCATTACAACAGGAACTTTCGGTTTCCAAACAGGAGAATTGGTGTTTCCTCTACATGCAGAATTTAACAAGTTTGGCAGAGATGAGTAAAGCAAGCACAGAAGCAAGGGAAACCTGTTTCTGTGAATCATTATAGAGCAGTGGACTGAGAAGAGAGTAAAGGAAACCATGGAGAGGGGAGAAAGGAAATAGATTGGTTAAGTGTGTGTGTGTGTGAATGTGCGTGTGAATGTGCGTGTGCATGCATTCAGCTGATTCCTTTCATTTTCCTCACACCTATCTGTGTCATGGAGCCAGATCCCAGGGCTGGATTTCCGAGCCCTGGACCTGGCGTCATAACATAAATAACCCTGAAAGCACCTGGCGGGAGAAGATAGTATGAGCCTGGGAACTCAGGGTTGAAAGTGTAAACAATTATAATTGGTATAGTGTGTGGGAATAGTAGTAATGTGATCCAGAGGGTGGGGTTTGATGATGATAATTGCGTGTGGTGTTACGTTGCATCAGAGGTGATAAAAATGGATGTATGTAAACATTAGGTCATTCTCGACTTTTCCAAAGTCATGTATTCTTCAATAAAGATTGGATTTGAGAGCAGCTATCTTTGATCTGCGTTCAGACTGGTCCTTTGAAGTGAGCCTGACATTTAAGTCGAGAATCCCGTTCTCACCTTCCTGCGGATTCGCAGTGAAGTGATAATGAGTGGAGAAGGAGATCAAAGCCCAAATGGAGCAGGGGCCCGGCCGTTGGGAGAAGAGACGTTGCAAGCCGTAGCTTCCTCTACGGGGTACCCCAGGCCGAACGGCGTGACTCAGAGGATTCCCAGAGGAGGAAGAGGCGTCTCTGCGGCTGCAGAAACCAGTTGGGGATCTGGAGGAAGCATGCCTGAGACCGTAGCCCTGCGGTTATCCATCCTGGAAACTAATTTATCCAGGCTGTCGGAAACCGTGGGGAGGTTGGTCCCACTATTGGAAGAGAATCTCCAAAGAGAGCCCACCCGATATGGCGCCGAGAGAGAGCCAAGTAAAGAAGGAGATTGGAGCCAGAGGGGCCAGCGCGCATCAACGCAGAGTCCCGTGGCGGCGAGGGACGAGGGAGATGAGGAATACTGGCGGGAGCTGGAGTTCCGAGACAGAATGGCCCGCGAAATGGAGCGCCAGCGAGCTCTGGGAACTCTGAGGCCGCCAACTCCAACAGAACTTCCAACCCCCCGAATGGGTGTCGGGGTGGAAAGGCCACTGGGGCCAGGGATCGGGTCCAGTGGATTAGCAGACGAAGGCGGAGAGGAGCCGGAGATCCAGGAAGAGGAGGAGGATGTGCCGTACGACGAGGAAAGGCGAGGTGCGGGGACTACAGCGGGGCCCGCATTCGGATGGGTGGAAGGGCCGACAGCAGCGGCAGAATGTCGGGAGCCGCGCAGAACGACTACCGGAGTGGGGCGCGGCGTGTTCAAAGGGGCCGCCCAAGGAAACCCGATGCAACCCTTCCCCATGCCCCCCAGACAGCATCAACGGGCCGCAGAGTGGATGCAAAGGAGGGAAGATCTCAAACTAGAATACGGAGGGGAATCATCTGAATTGAACTTTTTTCTCATTAGCATCAGAGGATACATGGAAGATAATGCACACACATTCCCCTCCGAAGCAAGCATGGTTCGAGCCATCGGCAACACACTAAAGAGAGGAGCTGCCAGCTGGTATGTACAACTACATGCCAGACGCGACCCATGCCTGAGGTCAGTGCCCCGCTTCCTCGCCGCACTAGAAAACCGGTTCAGAGACCGGCTAGAGCAACTGAGGGCTCGAGACCAGCTTAAAGGAATAAAGCAGAGGGACAAAACGGTGCCCGAGTACGCAGAGGAATTCCTCCACCTCGCGGAAAGGGTACCAGAGTGGTCTGAAGTGACCAAAGTGGAGATATTTAAAGAGGGACTACGCCCCGAGGTTTTTAGCTGGGCAGCGCACAGAGATGACCCCGAAACACTCCAGGGCTGGATCCAACTAGCGGGGCGCGTTGAATCCACCCTGGCCCAAGTAAAGCGCTTCAGGGGCAGCGGCAGCCAGCAAAGACCGGTGGCGAGAGGTCGAGGAGAAATGAGGAAGCAAGAAAAGCCCGGAGGGAGGCCGGGGATCCCCGTCAGAGGAGATGACAACAAACCCAAACCGGGATGCTTTGTATGTGGGAAGACGGGCCATCGAGCAGCAGAATGTTGGGCCCGGAAGGGGGAGCCGCCAAAACCCTCAAAGCCCAAGCCAGCAACCGGGAGGCGCGCGGAGGAGGAGGTGCAAGCCCCAAAATCTCCGGAAAGGCTGGTGAGTCGAGACAAACGCATGCTAGTAGTGCCAATTTGCCTATCGGGGCTAGAGAACCGGGCCACCTGCAGGGCATTCGTGGATTGTGGTTGCTCTAGGAACATTATAACTCCGGAACTAGCAGGAGCGCTGAAATGCCAGCAGATGTTGCTTGACTCCCCAATTGCATTTTCACAGTTAGATGGATCAGTTGCGGCTGGGGAAGTATCTACAAAGGAAATACGGGGGGTCCCATGTAAAATAGGCAAATGGGAAGGAAGAATATCCTTTGTGATAGCCCCTATCGCCACATACCACGTAATATTAGGGATACCGTGGCTCGAACAGGCAAATCCTGAAGTAGATTGGAGAGGAAAGAGCCTAGCATTTAAAGAACAACAGACGCAATGGGAGATAAGCAAAATTGCAGGAGAGGAGGACGAGGGAGATGAAGCAGGTGAAATAGACCCACAGCTATTGCCTCCTGAATACAGAGACTTTGTGGATGTCTTCAATCAGAAAGAGGCAAGTAAATTACCTCCCAAGAGGAATATAGAAGTAGAAATTGAAATAACCCCAGGAGCAAACTTACCAAAACCAAAAGTGTATCCCATGTCTGTTCAGGAGAAGGAGGAATTGAGGAAATATATCGATAAGAACCTGGCGCGAGGCTTCATTAAGCCATCCAATTCTCCTCTCGGAGCCCCAGTATTATTTAGGAGAAAGAAAGACAACTCCCTAAGATTGTGCATTGATTATCGAAATTTAAATGCAATTACTAAGGACAATAAATACCCTATGCCCTTAGTAAAGGATTTAATCACCGTATTGAAGAAAGGGAGCATATTTACTAAACTTGATTTAATTGAAGCATATCATAAATTAAGAATCAAACCTGAGGATACTTGGAAAACTGCATTTTCCTGCGCATTCGGCCATTTTGAATATAAAATTTTGCCTTTTGGATTAAAAAATGGCGGGGGTTGCTTTATGCAGCTTATAAATGAAATACTACACCCATTGTTGTACCGAGGGGTATTCATATTCCTTGATGATATCTTGATTGTGAGCGAAGATAAAGAAAAGCACGTGCAATTGGTCCGGGAAGTTTTGCAGAGACTAAGGGAAGCAAAGCTGTACGCAAAACTGTCCAAATGTGAATTTAATAAAACTCAAATCGACTTTCTGGGGTATCGGATATCTCCAGAAGGGTTAGCTATGGATCCGTCTAAAGTATCAGACGTAAAAGAATGGGGAGTACCTCAAACGAGGAGGCAATTGCAATCATTTCTGGGGTTTGCAAATTTTTATAGATCCTTCATAAAAGGCTTCGCGCAAATAACCGCACCCCTTACTGAACTTTTAAAAACAAAAGGGAAAGGGGAGACAGCAAAAGTGAAAGCTCCTGGCGCCAAACTGAGTTGGACGCCAGAATGCCAAAAGGCATTTGAAACCCTAAAAGGATGCTTCACAAAAGAACCCATCCTAAAACACCCCGATATAAGGAGCCCTTTCGTAATTCATTGCGATGCTTCAGACTGTGCATACGGGGCAGTACTGTTGCAAAAGGATCAAAACGGGAACTTAAAACCTTGTGGATATTTGTCCCGGAAGTTCAGTGAAACTGAAAAATGTTGGCCCATATGGGAAAAGGAGGCATTAGCCATATTAAAAGCCTTAGAATGCTGGCGACACTTCCTCGAAGGAAGCGGAATCCCATTTGAAATTTGGTCTGACCATAAGAACCTCCAGTATTTAAAATCGCCTCGGAAATTGTCCCCCAAACAAATTAGATGGGCTCAATACTTCAGCAGGTTCGATTTCCAATTAAAATTTTTCCAAGGGAAGCAGAATGTCTTGGCAGATGCTCTTTCACGCATGCCTCAACACGAAGGCGTAACCACAGCCAAAGAGGGAACAATATTCTCTGATAAACAATGGGGCTTAGTTGTCAGGACAAGAGCGCAAACCCAAAAAGAGAACACTGCTATTGTTGAAATCGACGGAGAAAATAGTTGGGGAAACGAACTGAAACAGTCTTATGAAGGAGATCAGTGGATCAAATCCAACGCAGAAAAGGGGGAGCAGAAGGGGGGATTTTGGTTTGTGAACAAGAAACTGTATATCCCAGCAATATTAAGGATTAAGATTTTGCATCGTTTTCACAATAACCAGAGCGCTGGTCATACAGGAATTACCAAAACAACAAAGGCAATAGCAAAACATTGTTGGTGGCCAGGAATGAGGAAGGACATAAAGAATCATGTTGTTCAATGTGACGATTGTGCCAGAAATAAATCGAGAGGAGGGAAGCCAATGGGATTATTACAAACAGTAGCGGAACCTACCAGACCTTGGGAATGTGTAGCTATGGATTTTGTGGGGGAACTACCGGTTAGCAAAGGACATCGTTATATCTGGACAGTATTTGTGATGACCCATGGGCCTTGTAGTCCTGCTCAGGACATTGTAATTCCTGATGAAGATGAAAACTTGGGTTTTTTACCTTCCCAGTCTGAACTGGATTCCTCTCAGCCAGATCTTTCCCAGGCAGATCTGGGAACCTTGCACCTGCAAGAAAGTTGTCTCCCAGAAGTATGTCAAACAACCCCAGAGCCTACTTCTCCCGTGTTCTTGCGCCGGGAGTTTTGTAAACAACAGAGAAGTTTGGAATCAGCTTCGCGCAGGAGTGCGAGGATTGCAGCTAAGAATGTGGCCAATTAAGACTGCTTCTCGTGAGAATCTTTGGGGAGTCTCACATCTGGTCTCAGAGTTTAGCTTTCGGTTCTGATTCCCAGAGAACTGCTTCGGCGGGAAAGTTAGTCTCTATTTAGGTGTTTTACCCGCGTAGTAACTTCGCGGAGTCAATTCGTCAGCCTACGGAGCGGGTTGTGTCTGGACAGCGCGCTCCGATTCAAGCCTCGCTCTCGCTCAAGCCTTGCCTTGCTATCCAGCCTACGCCTTGCTTCCCAGCCTTTGTTTACCTACGGACTTTGCCTTGTTTCCCAGGACCAATCCTTGCCTTGTACCACGGATTTTACCAAGTTATTCCACGGACCTTGTTCTTGTTCCTAGTTACCTTGTTCCACGTTTTAAGCCTTGTTTCAAGTATCAAGTTATTTCCTAGCCTTGCTCAAGTTTATGGACTAAAGGACCTTGTCATCTCCCCTCACTTTGCTTGGCAAAGTGAGTGTTTCGGTTATTGGATTACAACTTTGGACCTTAATATTTCATATTGGACATTATTTCCTTGGACTAATTTTGACCTTTCCTGAAAGGTCTGCTTCTGGACTATCTTTTACATTTGCTTTTACTAACTTTATATATTTCCTTAATAAAGATATTAGATAGAATCTGGCCTCTGCGTATGGTTATTGGTGCTCTGTAGCCTGGGTCGTGACAGTTTGACTCCGCCACCCTAAGCACCAATTAACCTCGGCCAGAATGTCTACCGGAGTCGTACCTGGGCCGAGCGGCCAGCCGATTACCTACACCATCGACAAGGATGAGGTGGACCGAATCCGTGATAAGCTCAATGCACAGGATGGAGAAATAAGGGGTTTGAAGGAACGCGGAATTCGTCTTCCGGCCATGGCGTTGCCAACCAAGTTTACTGGAGAAGCTTCTAAGGTTCATGTCTTCCGTCGCCAATGTCAAGCTTATCTAGAGGCCCGTGCTGCCGAGTTTCCCCAAGAAGACATCAAAGTGGCATGGGTTTACAGTCTTCTAGACGGGCCAGCGGCCAGCTGGGCGACGGCACTGTTCGACCAAACCTCTCCACACCTAAGATCAGCGCAACACTTCTTGGACCACCTCAAGGAGACTTGGGGAATCGAGGACAATTTGGAGGCAGCCGGTCACAAACTCCGTCGCCTTTTCCAAGGAGACAGACCTATGTCTCAGTATATAGCCGAGTTCCGAGTGCTGGCCCACAATACCGGCTGGAACGATGTAGCCCTCAGGGGACAATTCCGGGAGGGTCTCAACATTGAAATGCTGGAAGAAATCTCCAAGGTGGATCCTCCCCAGACCCTCGAGGCACTCATTGATCAATGTTTACGGGCTGAAGTCATGATTGCCAACAGGAAACAGTGGGTTCGAGGCCAGGGCAGTAGAGCCGGGGCAAAACCCCCCGCTCCCGCCAGCGTTCAGCCACGTCCGGTGTGGAGACCCCCACCGCCAACCCCATACCCCAGAGGGAGCGAGGAGGTGCCGATGCAGTTGGGCAATGTGCGTCCCAGACTAGATGCCGCCGAGAAGGCCCGTCGTCAACGCTTAAACCTCTGCTGGTACTGCGGGAACGGGGGCCACTTCGCCAGAGAGTGCCCAGCCAAAGGGAAGCCTGCCGCCCGTCTTGCGGCGGCGTCCTCCACGGAGACGAAGGCGTCTGAGCCGACTGGCACACAGCCGGCGGGGGAAGCCAACGACCGGGTGTAGAGAGGCTCGCCAACCCGGTCAAAAAATCCATCCAAGAGCCGCCAACCGGGGTCCTGTTCCTTCTCGTGGTCACATTATGGTCAGCAAAAAGGGGACCCGTCATGATCCACGCCATGATAGACTCTGGAGCTACCAACAATTTCATCGATAGAGAGTATGCCGACTCTCTGGGATTACAATATCATGATTTCAAGAATGCCCGTGTGGTGCAAGCCATAGACGGCCGCCCCCTCAAGACGGGCCCCGTAAGTCAGTGGTCGGAACCCACCAGGATGTGGATAAGGGAACATATGGAAGAGATTTCCTTCTTTGTTACCGAGGTCCCCCATTTCCCTGTGATTTTGGGAATTCCATGGCTGACTCTCCACGACCCTAACATCTCCTGGTCCAACAGAGAACTGCAGTTTGCTTCACCGTACTGCCAAAACCATTGCCTCGTAGCCAAGGTATGCCATGCCACAGACACCGAGCCCATCATCACCTTGCCAAAGAAGTACTCCGAGTATTGGGATGTATTCAATGAGAAAGAAGCCGAAAAATTACCCCCACATAGACCTTATGACTGTGCCATTGACTTGGTGGAGGGGGCCCCGATCCCGCGAGGGCATCTCTACTCCCTGACTGAACCAGAGCAAGAAGCTCTCAGGGAATTCCTAGAGACAAACCTTCGCAAGGGATTCATCAGACCCTCTCAATCCCCAGCCGCCTCCCCAGTGATGTTTGTGAAGAAGAAGTCAGGGGAACTACGCTTGGTGGTGGACTACAGAGCATTGAACAATATCACCAAGCGGAACAGCTATCCCCTGCCCTTAATCTCGGATCTACTGGATCGGCTTCGAGGAGCCAAGGTTTACACCAAGCTGGATCTTAGGGGGGCTTACAACTTAGTTCGCATCAGGGAAGGGGACGAGTGGAAGACCGCCTTCCAGACCAAATTCGGATTATTCGAGTCCCGAGTTATGAATTTCGGTTTATGCGGAGCCCCCGCAACGTTCCAGCATTTTGTCAATGACATTTTTCAGGACTATCTAGACAGGTTCTTGATAATCTACCTGGACGATTTTTTGGTGTTTTCTAGATCACAATCAGAACATGAGAACCACGTCAAAATGGTGTTACAACGATTGCGGGATCATGGACTTTATGCCAAGCTGGAAAAATGCGCCTTTGATCTACAAGAGGTAGATTTCCTTGGTTACCGCATCTCGCCTCTAGGGCTTTCCATGGATCCAGCCAAGGTTTCAGCAGTATTGGAATGGCGGGCGCCAACTAACAAGAAAGAGGTGCAGCGTTTCTTGGGGTTCGCGAACTATTACCGCAAGTTCATTCCAGATTTTGCCCGCTGGTCCGACCCCATCACTAGCTGCATCCGTGGAAAGCAGCCTTTCCGCTGGACTGATCAAGCAGAGAAAGGGTTCCAGCAACTAAAGAAACTATTCACCTCCCAGCCAATTCTACAGCACCCAAATCCTGGAACCCCTTTTGTGGTGCAAGCGGACGCCTCTGATGTGGCAATTGGGGCTGTACTCTTACAACCGGTGGGAGATCACCTCCATCCCTGTGCCTTTTACTCTCGTCAACTAACCACACCAGAGAGGAATTACACCATTTGGGAAAAAGAACTACTGGCCATAAAGGCAGCCTTTGAAACTTGGAGACATTGGCTAGAAGGGGCCAAATTTCCCATTGAAGTCCACACTGATCATCGTAATCTAGAACATCTAAGAACTGCCCGCAAACTAAATCAGAGGCAGCAACGTTGGGCTTTATTCTTTGAACGTTTCAACTTCCAGATCCATTATGTGACCCCAGCCCAAACCAAGCAAGCAGACGCCCTGTCACGTAAACCGGAATACGCTGCAGGACGCAAGGAGACCTTTGAATCCCAACTGCTACAACCCGAGAACTTTGCCACGCTCACGGTGGGGAACACCAAATCCATTCCCATTGGTTCAACTTCCCCTACTCCAGGACCCATCTGTGCTCAAGAAATCAGGGCTAGTCAGCAAGCAGATGCCTGGGCGCAGGACCAACTTCGCCAAGGTCTGCATTTTCCCTTTTCGCTTAAAGATGGGCTGCTCTGCTATAGAAATCATGTTTATATCCCACCCGGACCGGGCAGGGAAAAAGCGCTTCGTCTGTGTCATGACTGCAAACCAGCAGGACACTTCGGACTATTTAAAACTATGCATTTGATCCTAAGGGATTTTTGGTGGCCCAAGATCCGCAAGGATGTGGAAAAATATGTCAACACCTGCCCAGTATGCCAGCGCTCCAAGATACGAAGGGAGAAGCCCTCAGGGCTTTTACACCCCCTTCCTACCCCATCTCGCCCATGGGAAATAATTTCCGCGGATTTCATCACTGACCTACCACCTTCCTGTGGATTCACCACGATCTTAGTGGTGGTGGACCTTTTCACCAAGTTAGCCCATTTCATTCCCTGCGAAGGCCTCCCCACGGCCAAAGAAACTGCGGATCTATTTCTTCAACATGTTTTCAGACTACATGGATTGCCCAAGAGTTTAGTCACAGACCGTGGATCTCAATTCACCTCTCGTTTTTGGAAGGCACTACAAAAACTATTGGGCATAGACTCTCGCTTATCTTCAGCTCATCATCCCCAAACAGATGGGCAAACGGAGCGCACCAATGCCACTTTGGAGCAGTATCTTCGCTGTTATGTAAACTACCAACAGGACAATTGGGCTTCTCTGTTACCACTGTCTGAGTTTGCCTACAACAATGGAGTTCAAGCTTCTACAAAAGAAACGCCGTTCTTTGCAAACTACGGCTTCCATCCACGTTTCTTCCCCCCTGTCATTGAAACTTCAGAAGTTCCCGCAGCAGAGGATTGGCTGCAGGAACTCACAGCGGTGCAACAACTTTTGCTCCAGCAACTGGACCAAGCCAAGGAGGACTATAAACGCCACGCTGACAAACATCGCCAGCCGGGCCTCGAAATCAAGGTAGGAGATCGGGTTTTCCTGTCCACTCGCTTTCTGCCCTCCCACCGCCCTTGCCGGAAGTTAGATGCCCGTTTCATTGGCCCCTATCCAGTGGTGGCGCAATTAAACCCCGTGACTTTCAAACTCCAACTTCCGCGTTCAATGCGCATTCACCCAGTGTTTCACCGTTCCCTGCTCCTTCCGGCGGATGGTGTGCGACCTGATACAGACCAACCGGCCCCCCCTCCTGTTTTGATGAATGGGGAGGAGGAGTTCGAGGTTGAGGACATTTTGGATTCTCGCTTTCACCGCCGCCGCCTACAATATCTCATTGACTGGGTGGGTTTTGGCCCTGAGGAACGCTCTTGGGAAGACGCCTCCACAGTCCATGCTCCTGATCTAACCCGTCGCTTTCATCAGACCTATCCCACCAAACCGCGACCTCGCGCCTCGGGGAGAGGGCCCCAGTTTGGGAGGGGCCTTGAGGAGGGGGATAGTGTGATGACCCATGGGCCTTGTAGTCCTGCTCAGGACATTGTAATTCCTGATGAAGATGAAAACTTGGGTTTTTTACCTTCCCAGTCTGAACTGGATTCCTCTCAGCCAGATCTTTCCCAGGCAGATCTGGGAACCTTGCACCTGCAAGAAAGTTGTCTCCCAGAAGTATGTCAAACAACCCCAGAGCCTACTTCTCCCGTGTTCTTGCGCCGGGAGTTTTGTAAACAACAGAGAAGTTTGGAATCAGCTTCGCGCAGGAGTGCGAGGATTGCAGCTAAGAATGTGGCCAATTAAGACTGCTTCTCGTGAGAATCTTTGGGGAGTCTCACATCTGGTCTCAGAGTTTAGCTTTCGGTTCTGATTCCCAGAGAACTGCTTCGGCGGGAAAGTTAGTCTCTATTTAGGTGTTTTACCCGCGTAGTAACTTCGCGGAGTCAATTCGTCAGCCTACGGAGCGGGTTGTGTCTGGACAGCGCGCTCCGATTCAAGCCTCGCTCTCGCTCAAGCCTTGCCTTGCTATCCAGCCTACGCCTTGCTTCCCAGCCTTTGTTTACCTACGGACTTTGCCTTGTTTCCCAGGACCAATCCTTGCCTTGTACCACGGATTTTACCAAGTTATTCCACGGACCTTGTTCTTGTTCCTAGTTACCTTGTTCCACGTTTTAAGCCTTGTTTCAAGTATCAAGTTATTTCCTAGCCTTGCTCAAGTTTATGGACTAAAGGACCTTGTCATCTCCCCTCACTTTGCTTGGCAAAGTGAGTGTTTCGGTTATTGGATTACAACTTTGGACCTTAATATTTCATATTGGACATTATTTCCTTGGACTAATTTTGACCTTTCCTGAAAGGTCTGCTTCTGGACTATCTTTTACATTTGCTTTTACTAACTTTATATATTTCCTTAATAAAGATATTAGATAGAATCTGGCCTCTGCGTATGGTTATTGGTGCTCTGTAGCCTGGGTCGTGACAGTATTAGACCTGTTTTCTAAACAGGCCCACTTTATAGCACTGACGAAATTACCATCGGCAGAGAAACTAGCTGAATTATACATAAACCATATTTACAAACTTCATGGATGTCCCAGTAGAGTGGTCAGTGACAGAGGAGTTCAATTCACAGCAAAATTTTGGGAAAAATTCTTGGAAATGCTAGGAGCAGAAAGGAGTCTAAGTTCTGCTTTTCACCCCATGACAAACGGGGCAGTAGAACGTACTCAACAGACACTGGGGCAGTTCCTTCGAATGTACTCTAACATGAGACAAAATGACTGGTCTAGGTGGCTGGCTTTTGCGGAACTAGCTTTTAATTCGACTATACATTCAGCAACAAATAAAACTCCCTTTGAAGTAGTTTACGGGTATGAAATACAGCCTTTGCCCCAGTTGCCAAGATGGACAGAGGATGAAGAAACAGGGGCAGGGAAATGGAAAGCTCAAATGCTAGAATGCTGGAGTCAAGTGACTGCATCCTTAAAGGAGGCACATAAAAAGTATAAAACGTTCGCAGACAGAAAAAGAGTGGAAGGCGATAAATTGGGGAAGGGAGATCTAGTGTGGTTAAGTACCCAAAACATCAAATTGGGGCTACCTTCGAGAAAATTGGGCCCCAAATATATTGGACCATTCAGAATACAGGGTGTTATCAATGAAGTAACTTTCCAGTTGGCATTGCCAAAGAGTTTAGGGAAAATACACCCGGTATTCCATCGCAACTTACTGAAAAAGTATATGGGGACTTTGGACAAAATGGACACATAGAGTTATTGTTTGATTTATTTCAGGATTGTGATGAAAGAAGACCCGAAGAGGAGGATGAAGAAAACGAGGGCGCCATGTCATGGAGCCAGATCCCAGGGCTGGATTTCCGAGCCCTGGACCTGGCGTCATAACATAAATAACCCTGAAAGCACCTGGCGGGAGAAGATAGTATGAGCCTGGGAACTCAGGGTTGAAAGTGTAAACAATTATAATTGGTATAGTGTGTGGGAATAGTAGTAATGTGATCCAGAGGGTGGGGTTTGATGATGATAATTGCGTGTGGTGTTACGTTGCATCAGAGGTGATAAAAATGGATGTATGTAAACATTAGGTCATTCTCGACTTTTCCAAAGTCATGTATTCTTCAATAAAGATTGGATTTGAGAGCAGCTATCTTTGATCTGCGTTCAGACTGGTCCTTTGAAGTGAGCCTGACATATCTGCATGATTAGAAATTGACAAGCAAGTGCTAGATACTCATATGGCTAATTTAGAAGATTGCTAGATGACCCTTTGGGCCTTACCCTGGTCTCATTTTCAAAGGAAGAGTCCCGCTATTCTGTTTTATTATAAAAGAATGAGGAGAAGGTTTTAAAAAGAGGATTTGCAACATCTTTCTGTGTATGTATGTGAAACCCATTGAGTCACCATAAGTCGACATTTTACTTAAAGTTGCAGACAAAAACATATGTGCCTTCAAGTTTCCTGGCAACCTTAAGTCTCCCCATAAATTTCATAGTGTTTTCTTTGGCAAGGAATACTCAGAGGTGATTTGCCAGTGCTTTCTTCTGAAATATAGCCTATAGCATCTGATATTTAGGACGAAGACATTTTGTTAGTACAGTCATCTACAAAAGATCATGGTAAAATAAATATGTTATTCTTCAAGGTGCCAGAGGGAAAAAGAAATTCGGCAGACAAAGCAGAAAACAAACAAAAATATTGTGTTCTATTAATGAGGCACTATAACAAGTTAGGAGCCCCCAATGGCACAGCAGGTTAAACCGCTGAGCTGCTGAACTTGCTGACTGAAAGGTTGGCAGTTCAAATCTGGGGAGCAGGGTGAACTCCCACTCTTAGCCCCAGCTTCTGCCAACCTAGCAGTTTGAAAACATGCAAATGTGAGTAGATGAAAAGGTACCCCTCCAGTGGGAAGGTAACAACCCTCCATGCAGTTATGCCGGCCACATGACCTTGGAGGTGTCTATGGACAACGCCGGCTCTTGGGCTTAGAAATGGAGATGAGCACCAACCCCTAGAGTCAGACACGACTAGGCTTAATTTCAGGGGAAACTTTTACCTTTTTATACCAAGTTAAATTAATAGGTTATGGCTTGGTCTGCTTCAGTATACTTTACTACGTTTATTATAACTTCCAGGTTTGTGACTCAAGACATTGAAATGAAGAGGCGGAGGGCATCTGTTTGCCATTTAGGAGCTGCACGAATCATTCCATCTTTTTCATTTCGAAAGTGGGAACCTTTCCAATACCATTTCACCTCTCCATCAACATTTTCACTAAGCTTATCAGATAAATTGTTTAATAAATAATGTAGTTTGTATTGTCAAAGGCTTTCATGGCCGTAATCACAGGGTTGTTATGTATTTTCCGGGCTGTATGGCCATGTTCCAGAAGCATTCTCTTGTAATGTTTCACCCACATCTATGCAGGCAACCTCTGAGGATGCCTGCCATAGATGTGGGCAAAATGTCAGGAGAGTATGCTTTTGGAACATGGCCCTACAGCCCGGAAAACACACAACAACCCAATAATGTAGCTTGTTTCCCATTTAAAAAAAACTGTGTAGTTTTCTACAATTGCCTATTGTGGTAACAAAACGAAACAAGATGAAACTGAATAAAATTCCTTTGACTCTAGAATAGTGCAGTTTTTTCTCTAATGTGCAATTGGCCTGGGACAGAAAAAAGAATCATTTATGAGCCAGGCAAAACTTAATTGTTGGTATTTTTGATTGAACTCTAAAGTAGGAGGATCTGATAATAAGATAGAAGATCCCTGGTTATTTCTTTTTCAGGCTTGTGTTCTATTTTTTATGGGTCTTTCAGATAAATATTGGCTGCCTGAAGAGGAAAATTTTCCCCTCAGAAAATCAACAG
Source organism: Anolis carolinensis (assembly GCF_035594765.1). NCBI lineage: Eukaryota > Metazoa > Chordata > Lepidosauria > Squamata > Anolidae > Anolis > Anolis carolinensis. The sequence continues at coordinate 225,988,825 of NC_085842.1, read as the reverse complement.
GCAACTGTTTGGAGGGTGGTCTTGGAACAGCAATACCCACAGAGCAGAGATTAGACTTTAAAGAAAGGCCATCAGCAGAATAATTCATTGTGAGATAGCTTCTCAGTTTCAGGTGCAGAAATAGCTTTCTCAGTAATGTTGAGTCTGAGTCTCAAGTTCTCCCGCCCATTCTTTCTGTTAGCTGGTTGCTTTCACAGCTTACCAATAATTCCTTAGTACAAACTTTAGTTATCACTGTCGTACATCCAGAAAAGAAAACTCTGCTTATCACTATCTATCTTCCCCTTTGGTGCACAGAGAAATATTGATTGTGTTCAAGGGACCCTTTCAAGCTACATAATTATACCACTATGATTTTACTTTATGTTGTGATAACATCCTGTGAAAATCTGGCATTTGTACTTTAAGGAGGGTGTTTGTAATTTGTAACCAGAGAGCTTTAGTATCTCACAAAAATTACAAATCCTCGGATTGCATTGTAATAATCGGTCACGGTTCCATAGTTGGAATATACAGTTATGTAGTGTGGAAGGGTGTTAGGCCACACTTTCAGTCTACATGGAGCAACAAAGAAATCTAAAAGCTGTCCAGCAGATTGAAAAAATTGACCATGTGACTTGGAGAATAAACCAATAAGCTGTTCAATGCATTGAGGGGTTCTGTCTGGGGCAGATTTTTTACACAGTGATATAAACAAAGGTATCCATGACGGTCCATGAGAACAGGGTGGCTAACCATTCAAGTGTATTAATTACTTCCATTGTATTAGGTGACAGTGAACTGATTGTCATCGGAATATTGCCAACATTTTATTCCAGAGCTACAACTGGTCTCCCCACTAGCAACGTCATCTAGTCTAGTATTAAATAAAACTAAATAGAAAAACATGGGGTAGATGATGTCTACACCTCTCTCAAGACATTGATGTCTCTAGGGTTGGCATTACTTGCAACCTCATCTGACAGAACTGTTTTTGGTGGCATACACCAGTTCCTCTGCAGTTTTATGATGGAGCACACTGGCTCCCATCCTAAGACATAGAGATACTTCTGTTGGACTCTATAGCAAAACTGCAGAGGAAATGATGTATACCACATGGGAGGCTTCTCATGTTGCATTGAGATCAACTGGGGGAAGCCAGGTAGCGGATGCTTCCCCCTAGTAGGATGAGGTAGGAGAGAAGTTGGGCGATGCAGGGTGTGGGGCAATGGTTGTTGTATGTTTTCCGGGCTGTATGGCCATGTTCCAGAAGTATTCTCTCTTGATGTTTCACCCACATCTATGGCAGGCATCTTCAGAGGTTGTGAGGTATGCAGAAACTAAGTAAGGAAGGTTTATATATATCTGTGGAAAGTCCAGGGTGAGGGAAGAACTCTTGTCAGTTGGAGGCCAGTGTGAATGTTGTAGTTAATCACCTTAATTAGCATTGAATAGCTTCATCTCCTGGCTTCTTCCTGCCTGGGGGCATCCTTTGTTCAGAGTCGTTAGCTGCCCCTGGTTGATTCATGTCTGGAACTCCTCTATTTTCAGAGTGTTGCTTCTTATTTACTGTTCTGATTTTTGAGTTTTTAAATACTGGTAGCCAGATTTTGTTCATTTTCATGGTTTCCTCCTTTCTGTTGAAGTTGTCCACATGCTTATGAATTTCAGTGGCTTCTCTGTGTAGTCTGACATGATAGTTGTTGGAGTGGTCAAGCATTTCTGTGTTCTCAGATAATATACTGTATCCAGGTTGGTTCATCAGGTGCTCTGCTATGGCTGATTTCTCTGGTTGAGTTAGTCTGCAGTGCCTTTCATGTTCTTTGACTCGTGTTTGGGCGCTGCGTTTGGTGGTCCCTATGCAGACTTGTTCCCAGCTGCATGGTATCCGGTAGACTCCTGCAGAGGAGAGAGGATCCCTCTTGTCCTTTGCTGACCGTAGCATTTGTTGGATTTTCTTTGTGGGTCTGTAGATGGTTTATAGGTTGTGTTTCTTCATCAGTTTGCCTATGTGGTCAGTGGTTCCCTTGATGTATGGTAAGGACACCTTTCCTCTGGGTGGATCTTTGTCTTTACTCTCCTGGCTTGCTCTTGGCCTTACAGCTCTTCTGATGTCCATGGTGGAGTATCCATTGGCCTGTAGAGCCCAGTTTAGGTGGTTTAGTTCACCTTGGAGGACTGGGCACCACTGGATTCACCATGATCCATGGCAATTCCAGAAGCTCAAATGATGAGGTTATTGGTCTGGTTTGTATCCCCCTTAGTGATGACATCCGACCTGGAGCAAGACATATTCATCCTCTGGGCTGTAGAGCAAGACCATGGCAACACCTACTGACGTTTACATGAAATTAAAAGAAATGGAAGCTCCAACCATGGATAACTAACATCTGGTCTGGTATGACATTAGATACCCATTTCTTGAACACTTCCTTGCCCCCTCTCTTCCTTCCTTCATTCCTTTCTTCTTTAAAAAACCTTTTCGAATGTAAAAAAAAAAACCCTGGGAAAATTGATAAAAGACTAAAAAGTCATATTTAAGCCAGCATTTCTATTTCTGCATTTCTCTATCCCTTATTTCAAAGTAAGTTTGCAATGAGACTTCTTGAATAAGCCCACCAAAAAAGGCTTAATCTATCATGTATATAAATATTAGTCTATATTAGGCTATAGCCACACTGGGTTGCTGTGAGTTTTCTGAGCCGAATGGACATGTTCCAGAAGCATTCTCTCTTGATGTTTCGCCTGCAGCTATTGCAGGCATCCTCAGAGGCTATGAGATCACAATATAGACACATTCTTTGCAACTTTAATTATTTGGAGTGTTTTTTGAAGTTTGGAAATGCAAGTTAGGTATCCCTTATCGTAATGGTTTGGAGCCAGAAATGTTTTGGATTTAGGATTTGTTTATTACTTTGGAATACCTGTGTTTACATATACATGATACTATATTAGAGATGGGACCCAAGTCTAAACACAAAATCAGTTGCTTTTTCTTTTGTATATACTCATATAAAAAACCCAAATATCATTTTATATACACTACTGCTATAGTTTTCTGCATGAAACATAGCTTGTGAACACAGAAGCACCAGAAAGCAAAGGTGTCATTATCTTAGCCATAAAAAAGGTAAAGGTTTTCCCCTGACGTTAAGTCCAGTCGTGACCGACTCTGGGGGTTGGTGCTCATCTCCGTTTCTAAGCCGAAGAGCCAGCGTTGTCCGTAAACACCTCCAAGGTTATGTGGCCAGCATGACTGCATGGAGCGCCATTACCTTCCCGCCAGAGCGGTACCTATTTAACTACTCACATTTGCATGTTTTCGAACTGCTAGGTTGGCAGGAGCTGGGGCTAACAGCGGGCGCTCATTCCGCTCCCGGGATTTGAACCTGGGACCTTTCGGTCGGCAAGTTCAGCAGCTCAGTGCTTTAACACACTGCGCCACCACCAGGGGCACATGTAAACAATTTCACGTTTCTGAATTTTAGAAAAGGGATTCTCAATTTTTATTGCTTTTGACTTCTTGAAAGGCTAACCAAAGGTATTTTGTGTTGCCAAAGACTTTCATGGCTGGAATCACTGGGTTGCTGTGAATTTTTCCAAACTGCATGTCCATGTTCCAGAAACATTCTCTCCTGATGTTTCACCCTATGGCAGGCATCCTCAGAGGTTGTGAGATATGTTGGAAACTAGGCAAGTGGGGTTTATATATCTGTGGAATGTCCAGGGTGGGAGAACGAACTCTTGTTTGTTTGAGGCAAGTGTGAATGTTGCACCGAATGGTCTTGCAGCTTCAAAGCCTGGCTGCATCCTGCCTGGAGGGAAATCCTTTGTTGAGAGGTGTTAGCTGGAATTCCCCTGTCTTCTGAGTGTTGTTCTTTATTTAATATCCTGATTTTAGAGGGGTTTTTTTTGTACCGGTAGCCAGATTTTGTTCGTTTTCATGGATTCCTCCTTTCTGTTGAAATTGTCCACCTGCTTGTGGAATTCACTGGCTTCTCTGTGTAGTCTGACATGGTGGTTGTTAGAAGGCTCCAACCAACACAGAGAAGCCATTGAAATCCACAAGCAGGTGGACAATTTTAACAGCAAGTTTCAGAGACATTCACAGCAAACCCAGACTCTTTGGGCCAGTAGGTGAATATGATAGTTTTGTGAGTTCTGAAGACTTTTTTCCATTGTAAAAGAATTGTTAGTATACAATTTCTTTGCACTTGTTTTCTATGTGTGTGTGTATTCCAGACATAATCACACCAAACTCTCTGATCAACACAGTCATGTGTGTGCTATACTGCTGCCTCAGATGTCTAAGTACCGGATACAGATATTGAGGGTTTTTTTTTTCATGTCAGGAGCGACTTGAAAAGGGCAGGATTAGGGATAGGATTAAGGATAGGAGTCCAAGGGTTGGAACTACAGGGTTTGCCTGGAAAGGGGATCTGTCAGAGGCAGAAACAGTCAATTTTAACATTCCTTTTAAAATACACATATATTCAAAGGGATTTCTGTTCTTAATCCAATCAGTCAGATGCAGGAACACCAGGGACAAAATACAAACCTGTACTCACAAAGAGAGTGCAGTTGGTAAAGTTGCCACTTCTTCTCTATTTTGTTTTCAGTCCTTCACAGGCAAAACATTTTTCTTTAGAGGGCAAAGTGAATCCCTTTAAATTCTGCTTTGAGCGGGGCTCGCTCAGTATGAAGGATGCAATGGTAAATTAAAGTTGTATAGTATTGATTTGATGGGAGGCAACGGCACATTGATTTCAGAGATATTCTCCCCTGCAGTAGACGAGGCGGCTGAAGGAAGAGACAGCGGGAGGGAGTCGCAGCAATCAGTCCTGGAGGACTCTGCATTTAAGTCAGTGACTTCGATCCTGATGAATTTTTGCTTGCTCCAGAGATGTTCGTCCAAATCATTGCAAATACAGGAGACCAGAACTGAACTGTGTGGTCAGCAGCAGGAAGGACAGAAGTTTTGTGTGCTTAAGATACTGCACCCCTTGCCCAGAAATCTTAAATACTCCAAAATTGTCCACATACTGGCTGAGATAATAAAACCTTTGCTTTTTAATAGTGCAATGTACACAAACTTTGTGCAATGCATGAATTGATTGAAAATGTTGTATAAAATTACCTTGAGACTCTGTGTATTGGATGGATGGATTATTTAGATTTATTTATTTAGATTTTCTGTCACTATATAATTCTTGTCTGATTCTTTCTGACTATATTGGCTTAGGTTATTGATGGTATACTCAATTCACTGATTTTAGGTTTAATTTCATGTTAGGTTTTTAATGCTGTATTCATATGTGGGATTTTATGCCAATATTTATCTGTTTTTTGAAGGCATTGAATGTATGCCGTTGTTTGTTGGAATCCACCCTGAGTCCCTTCAGGGAGATAGGGTAGAATAGAAATAAAGTTATTATTATTATTTTTCAAAATATATATTGATTTGTGTGTTTACTTGAATCCCATCTTTCAAGACATCTCATTATGTGTAAATAGACAAATATAAGTATTCCAAGATAAAAAGATAAAAAAACAAAATTCAAAATATTAAACACTTTTGGTCCCAAGCATTCCCAGCCATTTAACCTAAATATTTGAAAGAACCTCCTGGCAGTAAGAGCTGTTTGACAATGGAATATGCTGCCTGGGAGTAGAATCTTCTTCTTCGGAGGTTGTTATACAGAAACTGAACAGCTGCCTATCAGGAGTTCTTCGATGGTTTTGTATTGGATGGCCATGGTGGTTTTTTCTAACTCTATGATTCTCTGATTAATAATAAGAGATACTCAAATGTTATCTTTTGTGGGGCTGATGAGTGCAGCTGGTACAATTTACTGGGTACATATGGTTTGCAGAGGTGGGCTAGGCCTGCCTGTGTTGCACATGTTTTTTTTTTGGTTTTTTTGGAGCAGTAAAGCTCCAATCACAACAACAAGAACAGCCATCAGTGGTGCTCATAGCAGACTGATCCCTGATGATTTGGCATATAGCGAAATGGTCTCAAATTATATGTCAACAGCTACTGTCATCCATTTTTCCCACTCCCAGCAATAGAGCCCAGGGCACATAATCTGTGAGACAGGCCTATATTAAGTTCTGGGTTTCCATGAAATCACTAAACCTCAGGTCCTTATGCCAGGAGAATGGAGGGAGATGTTATATAGGTCTGTCACATATGTGCTAGCTAGTCTTGGGCTGGTCTAATTAGGGGACCCTATTTTTTTTCTCCTGAATCTGGAGTCACTCTTGGTCAACCTTTGTGGTATCTGTCATGAAAGAGAAAACCAGATTTAAATTATTATTATTAATAATAATAATATCAGCATTTCCTTTTTGTAGGAAGAGGGTTTCCTTATTTAGTTGTGAGACAGCCACTCATCTGGATAGCACAAACATCAGTTTCTAACCACTTTGGATTTACAAACTACAAGCATGAACTGACTCAGTAATGAGGTTTATTTGGCACCTAAAAGTTCTTGATAGTGCTTAAAACCAATCATTTTATTCAGTTGAACTTTCATCACTATTAGACAGAAAGAGGAGAAGCAATAAGAGGTGTTGATAGATGTTTTATAAGGAGCACAATCCTATGATAGTTCCCATTAGCATTTCTATTATTTATGTTGCCACTCTGTATAAGGCCTGAATGGCTTATAACATAGAGGCCCTGAGCTAAAATAATATCACAGCATTTGTTTTCGAAGAATCTTGTTCAGTGAAAGATTTCCAATGAACAATCCATTCAGGATATCCATTATTAAAATGAACGTACTGCCAAAAATTTTATTCCTATTTCAAACAATCCCCATTATAAGAAACTATCAAATATTTAAAAAATGGAATTCAGATATAACTAAATTCATTTGGGCAGGGAAAAAATTGAGGATAATTTTTTAAAATCTGATTGACAAAAAAAAGAGAGGAGGCCTGGGATTACCAGATCTGAAAACGTACTATGAGGCAAGTGGCCTAATCGGGATCAAAGACTGGTCAAATTTAAACAAAATCAAAAATCTAACTCTGGAAGGATTTGATGTAAGATAAGGTTGGCATGCCTACATGTGGTATGATAAGAAGAAAGTTGAAAAAAATTGGGAATCACTTCATTAGATCTGCCCTCATCAAAATATGGGAAAAATATAAAACAAGATTTTACCCAAAAAAAATTCCTCTTTGGATATCCCCAATAGAAGCGACACAAAGGACGGAGTTAAGATGGGAGGAATGGCCAACATACAAAGACATTTTTGAGAAAACAAAATGGGGCATATACATTGAAGACTCAAGAAGAAATAAAGAGCCGATTCCAAAAAGTTTCATGGTTCCAATACAGACAGATCCAAGAATATTTTAATAGAGACAAAAAAATGGTTTCTCAGAAAAAGACACTCTTTGGGACAAAATTATACTCACAGAAAGGAAAGCAATAACTAAAAATTACAAAATCTTGCTACAACCTTAAGGAGAATTGGTACAAAATGATGTACCAGTGGTATATGACCCCCCCCCCCCCCAAATTGGCAAAGTGCTATGAAAATGTAAAAGATCAATGTTGGAAATGTGGAAAACAGGTAGGCAGGCACATTCTTCCACATGTGGTGGGGATACAAAATAGCAAAGGATTATTGGGAAAAAAATCCGTGAAATAATACAAAAATCATCAAAATAATGAAACTGGAGTATTTTCTACTAGGTATGACTGACATGAACCTCAACAAGAATCAAGAGATTCTATTCAGTTACTTTGTAACAGCAGCCAGAATAGTATATGTAAAGAAATGGAAATCAACAAAAATACAAACCAAAGAAGAATGGATATTAAAGATTATGGACATAAAAAATATGGACGCCCTGACCTACTACTTGAAAACACATCATGGCAAACCAACAAAAGAAACAGATTTGACATTATTGATAACTTTTATAGAACAAGAGGAACTTTTACAAAGATAAAAAGACCGAGTGGACATACAAATGGCATAAGTACAAAATACTTCAATACCTAGAAGAAAAGACGGGAAGTCAACTTTTTTTCCTTTTATCTATTTTTTTTTTCAATTTTTCAATTTTTATTTTTATCATATATATATATATATATATATATATATATGTGTGTGTGTGTGTGTGTGTGTGTGTGTATAACTTTTTTCTTTTTTCTTTTTCTCCGTTCGTATCACTCCCCCCTCCTTTTCACTTTCTTTTCTACACCCATTATTGTTCTCACTCTTCTTATGTTTAAAAGCAATTAATAAAAATGGTTTTTTAAAAAAACAATCCATTCAGTTGTCAGTTCCAAGACCCATGGAATCAATGGGCTTTACTCAATTGTTGACTAACTATTCAGCAACTGATTTGAATATGGAGTTTAGTATGCATTTTAATATGGACTAGCAATTATATATTGTCCAAGAGGTTCAGGAAAGATACATCTCTAGATTTTTGTTGTCATTGTTACTTCTGATTTTCAGTAAGCAGAAAGTAGACTGAAATAAAAGTGTGTATCAAAGAGTAGCATATCAGGTGGAAGGGGTAATTATGAAGAGTCACTGGCAAGAAAGCATCCAAAAAGACCTTGGATTCTTGTGTTCAAACCATAAGGTTTAATTCTACACTCAGTCTCAGAGAACTTTGACATCTTACATTTTATAACCAATTGTGGAAATTGTGGCAAAATCCATTGTTAATCTCAACTACAGTGGGCCCACTGAAATCAGTGAGATGCATGTAAGCAGAGGCGGTCCAACCATAAGGCGAACTAGGCACTTGCCTGTGGCGCCATCGTCCTGGGGGCACCTTCGTCCCAGGAGGATGGTGTCACCCCCAACCTCCTTCTCCTTCGGGCCATCTGGCGGCTGCGCTGGGCCTCCCAGTGCCCGTCCTGGGCCTCCCGCCTTCGTGCCGTGCGGGCCCACCTTTGGGGCCTTCAGAGATTGTGAGGTCTGTGGGAACTTGGAAGCTAGGTAAGTGGGGTTTATATATCTGTAGAAGGTCCAGGGTGGAGAAAGAACTCTTCTTTGAAACAAGTGTGAATGTTGTAATTAATCACCTTGATTAGCATTTAATGGCCCTGTGGCTTCAAGGCCTGGCTTCTTCTTGCCTGGGAGAAGGGGGGGCAAAATTCTGTTCGCCTACACTTGAAAATTATCTAGGGCTGGCTCTGCATGTAAGTGGCATTTCAGGGTCCCATTCATTTTGAACAGCTAGTGGACAACAGCAGTAGTAAGGTGTGACATAAATAGAAAATTTCTCAAAGACAGCAGCAGTGATTCTGCAGCTAGCACCTGTTACTATTGTACATCAGGAGGTGCCAGTAAACCATGGCTGAAAACCCTATGATGAAATAGGACAAAACGAAGCAAGATATAATGTCAGAAGATTAGACTGTCAGGTCAGAAGGAATCCAACTAGTTACTGCAAAAGAACAGAGGACAAGCACAAGCAGCACTGCAGAACTGTCTACAAGGTAAAACGTATATTTGATGCTAGCATAATACATGATGCTCTTGAAGATTCAAATCTAAATCAGCATTTTTCACCTCTAAGGGCATAAATCCAAGTTAAAAAGATCGTTTTATCCCGTACTTTTCTAGAAACCTCAATTATTCTAAATGTGGCCGCAATCTGAGTCAGCTTCAGTGTTGAGCCAGAGGGTTGGAGGTGAGGTTTTAGGTCAGTAGGTAGCACAGGAAGATGAGAAGTACTCTGATCCTTCCCGCCTTGAAAAGCTACTCCTTTTCATTTTGCTGGTGTGCAATCATCTTTATATTTTCAAGGTGCATTTGTGCAGATAATTGCATGCCAGCATTAGTGCACTTCCATCTATCAGCATTTAAATACTAGCCACTGCACTTCGCTTAATGATGGACAGTGCCCTATAATGGTGTCTGTGTGTGTGTATAATATTTGCATGCATGCAGGGTGTGTGTGTGTGTAAAATGGAGCAATTGTAGCTGTGTGGGCAGGAATAATGTGAAGTCTTGCACATGTGATCATCTCAGGGCTACTCATTAACACTAAAATGGGGTCACATAGAAAGAAGGTTTGGCTGATAATTTCACTCTCAGTTGGATTTAATATGGATGTGTGTGGCATTAATGCGGTTACTGTGGACCGGGAAAATATTAGTTGAATCAGAATTTATTTTGCCTATGTAGACAACATCTGTGTGTAGTAATGCAACTGGACTCAAGCCAATAAGATTTTAGCTTCTGACGTGCAGATAGAAAAGAGTAACTCCTGCAGCAGAACAACCTATGTAGTAGGAAAATGGACTGTGGACTGCGGACCTTATCACATTAGGTGAGGGATTTGCCACACATTGTGGCAAATCCATGAAATTCCAGTGGGGAGCATCGGGAACCCATCACCGCACACCCCGCATTGCCTGACTTACTGCTGCTCCCAACCCACAGAGTGAAGTGTCCACCACTCAGCTTCCCCCCATTGTAGCAAAGGCAACATGTTGCCGCCCTGATGGTGTATGCCACTTGCTCTCCCCTTTTGCCATGGAGCCTGGCCAGAAGTAGATGTGTGTAACGGAATGGCCTACCTTGCAGGGTTGGTGTATAAAGAAAGTTCTGGGCCTTGGTATGAAAGGCAGAGCCAGACAAGGGGGGAAGCTCCATATATGGTAGTGGAGTCTGATTGGTTGATGGAACTGGAAGGAGTTGCCTAGCAACAGGAGGTAGGCAGTGCCAGAGAGACTAAAAGAATGATTCAGAGAGAGGGAATTAGTCAGGGAGTGGAGTTTGAAGAGAAAGGAAGGACGAGTTTGGGAACTATTAGTAAAGAACCTCTTTGAGGGAAAAGTTTAAAATAGCCTTCAGGAAGAAGTGCTAGATATTGAAGAGAGCCTGTAGGGGATAGAGTGCTTAAGTTTAGTGCCTCTGGAAAGGGAGGACTGTGAAGTTTTAAAAAGCCTGTTTTGTTCTATTGTGAGGAAACGTAGTGTCTGAAGAAATCAAGTTAAAGAACTATTTTATTTTAAAGACACCAGCCTTTTATTCTTTTGTAAGCAATGCACAAACTTTTTATTCAAGTTCTAATAAACTTCACAATTCAGTTTTTATTTAACTTCAAGTTTTCGTGTGTCTTTCTGTTCATTATAATAAGGAGGTGCCTGTCTGATTATTAACCATTCGCAAAACAACAAGTAGTCAACTGTTATACACAATAGTGTTATGCAGTACTCAAGTTCTATTTTTGTGTGAAATAGGTTGAATTTGGGAGTAGGGACAAAACGTAATCCTTTACTCACTATCCCTTTTCCAATTGTTTAGAACCATTAGTAAAGGTAAAGGTTTCCCCTGACGTTAAGTCCAGTCATGTCTGACTCTGTGGGTTGGTGCTCATCTCCTTTTCTAAGTCGAAGATCCGGTGTTGTCCATAGACACCTCCAAGGTCATGTGGTCGGCATGACTGCATGGAGTGCCATTACCTTTGCCGCCGGAGCGGTACCTATTGATCTACTCACATTTCCATGTTTTCGAACTGCTAGGTTGGCAGGAGCTGGGGCTAATAGCGGGCTCTCATTCCACTCCTGGGATTTGAACCTGGGAACTTTTGGTCCCCAAGTTCAGCAGCTTAGCGCTTTAACACACTGTGCCACCAGTGGCATATAAACGTACCAAAATTTAAAAGATATGTTAATTAGATCAGATTTTACTTTGCCAATTATTCAGAACAGATCAAACCTTAGAGGCCACGTCTTCTGTGGTCATTGTGAAGTTTGTGGCCAGTCCCTGAATACCAAACAGTTTAAACACCCAACTTTGAGGATCACTACACCCCTAACAGCTTTATTACATGTTCAACAGACAAAGTGGTGTACGCTATGCATTGTCCATGCAACCTCCTTTACATTGGCATGACAACTAGACCTGTCAGGATCAGAATTTTGGAACACCGATCTCGCATAAGAAACAAACATAATGAGAGCACTTTATATTCCCATTTTTGGAAAAAGGACACATATCTTCTAGTTTTAAATTCTGTATTTTAGAAAAAAAATTATACTAAGCCTCACATAGACATAAAGAGTTTCCTCTTGCAAAGGGAGGCCTTTTTGGATTTTTAAGTTTAATACTGTTTCTCCTAATGGTCTTAACGACATATTAGATTTCAGCTGCTTTTTGAAATGAATCCTTAATTTTAACTTTTCCTACCTAGAAATCACGCACCAGCAGTATTCTGTAACAAGCTCAGTTCTGACAAAGCCGACTGTATTTGTAGAGTCATTAAAGACATGTAAGTAATAACATGCATGCAACCCTATTTGTTGAAATATGTATAATTAATTTATTGTTATTTTGTGTTATCGGGTGCTGCTAGCATATCTATTATGTTGTCTGTTATCACTTATTATTTAGGAACATTTTGAGTCTATTAACACTCATGAAGATACTATAGAATGCTGAAGAAAGGAGTTGTCAGAAACAAGGACACTTCAAGTATCTCATTCATTACTACAAGGACTTTTCTTAAAACACGTTTGTTTTCTCATTGTTTATCTTACAAGTATAAGACAATACGGAAGAGTGAATTCTGACAGTTTGAACTACCTCCATAAGGAGTATACAAATTACCTACGGGATTTATATACTACATGTACGAGTGGAAAAAAACTCTGATTACATGTATAATTGTACTATTGGATATTGTACCATTATATTTCTTTGTTCAGCTATTCATTTCTAGATTAAAATTGTGTCATATGTTTGAGTACCGCATAACACTATTGTGTATAACAGTTGACTACTTGTTGTTTTGCTATTTGATATAGATATCTGTGTTTCTTGGATATTAACAATTTGCTCCATAAGTCAGTTTCCTTCCATTTTTGGGTCTCTTTGTGTGCTGGCTCCAGTGAGTGGTGCCATATATATGTTAGAATTGGTGACAGCAAAGGTACATAAATTATAATTAGTGGCAGCAAACGGCTTCGCCTGCCAAATGTGTAATGGGCTCTGTGACAAAAGGGGAGCGCAAGCGGAGTACGATGGGGGAATTGCCCAATTTTTCCTTGTTGTAATTTTTTAAAAATAATTTTATTGAGTGAAGTTAATGGGATACAAAATATTAAAAGGAGAAACATATATAGATAGTTAAATACATCTAATACAGGTATGTCGTTCCCCCAAACAGATACATTACAATATTCTATCAAATCTTTCCCCTCCTGCCCTCCACCCATGAACCCACCACCCATGACTTCTGACATTATTCACTGTGAGTCCAATATCTCATAAAATTTACCCTTATATCTACTGGAGTAAATTCCCCTTCCAGCTATTTTAAAGTCCACATTTGTCTTCCTCTCCATGTGTTCAAATGCCAGCCTCCATTTTATAACAAACTCTTCATTATTCCCTCCCCAGATACCATTAGATAGCTTGGCCATTTGAATATTTACTCATAACTTTTCTCTCCAATCCTATTTAGATAGTTCCCCCCCCCCCCCACCTTTCCATGATTTTGCTATTGTCAGTCTAGCTGCAACAAAAGTATATTCACAAATTTTCTCACCTACTTTGCTAATTCTTTCTCTAAATATTCCTGAAAGGAACATTTCTGGATTTTTCTTAATTTTATATAAAAAAATCATTTTATCTGTTTCCTTAATCACCTTTTCCCAAAAACCTTGCACTATCCTGCATGCCCACCAAAGGTGGAAGAATGTGCTTTTCTGTGTCTTACACCGCCAGCGTTCCCCTAGCTGGGTTTTATCCATTTTGGCTTATTGTTTCTGGCATATTGCCCCATTTGATGAGATCGTGTGAGAAGTAAAGCTTATGAGAAGCTAGACATGGTAGGTTTCATAGTACATTGGATTTGGGAGCTTGGGAAGGAGACCGGATAGAGAAAAGTGTGAACCATAACCATAGCTTACAGTATAAAGATGGAATGTCTATAAATCAATGCAAAGTATTCCAAGTGTAAAGCCTTGAAACGAAATTATGCGATGTAAATGAAGCCGAATGTTTATAATACACAATGTCTCTCCACTGATGTCCTTGTACAGTTAGCTCTTTTCTTAAGTTTTTCATGTTTTTTGCTTTTTGCAATGTTCTGATTGTATATTTAAGTAGGTTTGCATTGGGAATAGGGTTTTAAGGAGAATAACAACGTTTAAGCATGGGGAATATGCTGACTTTAGAAAGAACTGAGAACACTTTTCTTTAGTAGACCTCCAAAAACATTCTTTTGTCTCTTTTATGTCTGATTTCATAAGCTGAAAATGTACTGCAATAACTCCAGAGTGTGTCACAATTGCATTAGGTAATTCTTGTGTAAATATTACTTATTCAACCCCCACCACGAAATAAAGAGGCCGGACAACAAAGATATGGTATAAAGAGGCCATTATTTGGCTTATTTGTTTATTTAACTTCTGTAACCTGCAGGAAAATAAGTGATTAAATCCATGTGATTGAGGGACACACAAGTTTAAAAAATATGTGTGAAGGGTGGAGCCTATTTATAGGTTCCTCCTCTCCTTGTCACAGCGGGAAGGCTTAAATCAGCCAGTCTCCTCAAAGCCCGATCTGGCCTCCTACGTGTGGGCCTTCAAAACCCTCCCTTTGTCACAGGCTTCACCTTTGTGGCTCGGGTTGGGCGCATGTGCAGAAAATTGAAAAGGGCTTCTGTTTCCACTTCTGTGTTCCAGCTTCCAATCTGTGGCATCACATTGTTGGGTGTCTCTCTTTAACTACTATGGGTCAACACTATGGAATCATGGGACTTGTGGTTTTACAAGGTATTTAGCCTTTCCTGTAGCTGCATTAATTTCTCTCTCTTCTTTCACAAAAGAAAAATTGCCACATTTTCACAGTTCTGGTTCTTATGGGGAGAGAGGGCAGCCCCAAATTTCTTCCAGCCTACTTGCTGTGCTTCTAACCACCGACTGGCTCTTGTCTGCCTGCCTTCTTTCCTCCCTCCCTCCCTCCCTCCCTCCCTCCCTCCCTCCCTCCCTCCCTCCCTCCCTCCCTCCCTCCTGACTAAATAGGATATGACACAGGGGGATGTAAATCCAGGCCCCTTTCATATTACACTGTTTTAGTTCTATAATTCAATTGTTAACTGCCATTGCAACATCCTATGGAATCCTGAGATATGTACAGTTTAGGGGGGCATTTAAAATTCTCAGCAAGGAGCACTTCTAGTCCCTGTGACCCAACAGTAAATCTCAAGGATTATTTAAGATTCAGTCATGTATAGTATAGTATAGTATAGTATAGTATAGTATAGTATAGTAGAATTATAGTGCTATAGTTGTGTAGCAAGAAAAGTGGGCTAGGTCACCTTCTAAGATCATCATCATCATAGGCTATCACTCGTGGCAAAGTATGATTGCCTTCTAAGTGTAGGGTCCTGGTGGTGGGTCCATAGGTTATTGTAGAGACCTATTCTTGATCTGCATGTTCTTTCATAGTGAGGACATTGGTTTCCATATAGAAGGCGGTCCTGACAAGGGTTGGCTTGACGCGCCTTCCTCTTGACACCCTCCATTCATGTCTCTTCGAATTCCACAGCACTGTTGGTAACAGGCAGCTGGCCTCCATTTAGAGTGCTCATGTGCCAGGTCTTCCCAGTTCTCGGTGTCTATGCCACAGTTTTTAAGGTTAGCTTTAAGCCCATCTTTAAATCTCTTTTCCTGCCCACCAACATTCTGTTTTCTGTTCTTGAGTTGAGAGTATAGTAACTGCTTTGGGAGATGGGAATCGGGCATTCAGACAACGTGGCCAGTTCAGCAGACTTGATGGCGGAGGATCATCCCTTCAATGCTGGTGGTCTTTGCTTCTTCCAGAATGTTGACTTTGTCCGCCTGGCTCCCCAAGAGATTTCTGGCTCTCTAAGAGATTTTTTTTGGAGGCAACAGTGATGGAATTGTTCCAGAAGTTGAGAGTGACATTTCTAGATGTGTGACTTGTCTCTCAGGAGCATAACAGGGGTGGAAGGGTGATAGCTTTATAAACTAGTATCTTGGTATCCCTACGAATGTCCTGATCCTCAAACACAGTTTCATTTGAAAAAATGCTACACTCGCAGAGCTCAGGCAGTGGTGTATTTCAGTGTTGTCATTGACTTCTGAGGAGAGGTGGCTCCCAAGGTAGTGGAAGTGGTCAACATTTTCTAATGTTACACCATTAAGCTGTATTTCTGACACTGCATTTCAGTTTTCTTTCATCCATAAAAAGCAGATGTTGATTTCAAAACAGTGACATGTTTACCTGAGCATTTTTTTCTCCTTTTGGGTCCCTGAAAAAGGAAGGAGATATAGGCAAAAGCAGTTCAAGGATTTCATGAACAATGAATTTGGTCTGGGTGTTAGTGTGAACTTTAAATGAATATTCCAAGGTGCTGAGTGCTGTGGACAGAGATAATGTTACAAATACCCTCATGTACATTCCATGTAGGTGGATGATTTTGGCACTGAGTGTGACATTTGCTACAGTCGGTGATGGTGACCCTACAATTCAGCTACATCTTAGAAAACTTATTATTTGGACTACAACTCCTACAACTCCTAGACTCCCCAAGACCTAGTCATTAGGATATATTGCTATTTGTTCTCCTTAACAGTTCTGATGAATCAATCCACTTCATCATGGCTTCTCTTGATTGAGCATTCATGGCCTTCTTCAAGTCAAAAACTTCTTAGAACAAGTAGAGTCATTTCTATACACTTAGTCCCATGTTCCCTTGCATGTAATCAATTTGAAGATTGCTGTATTTATGGTTGCCTCCACTATTGCTGTACAGGCAGTCCCTGAGTTACAAACATTTGACTTACAAGTGACTCATCATTAAGAACGGCGGTGGAACAACAGAAAGTAAGAGAAATCTACTGCTAGGAAGGAAAATTCACTCACTGAAAGAGTTGTCATAGGGAAAAGGTTGTAGCGGATTGATGATGATAAATGGAAGCTCATACGTGGGCCCGCGATCCAGAGTCACCTGCAGAACAATAACATGTCATTCAGGTTTGCAGAACAAAAATATAGATATAAGAAAAGTAGTATTTATAATGGTCCCTCTGATCATTACAGAAGTCTACAGTCATAAATAGTCCTTTCTCAGTCTACAAATCTGTTTCAGAGAAGAATACAGTCCTGGTTCTTCTCCCTCTTTTCTCAGCAGCAAACAGGCCTCAAAATAGCAAGGCCTCTCTGAGTGCACTGCTCTCCTCACCAGCAGTACTCAGTCAGCACTGAAAACTTGTTCAAACAGGTTCTGCAGCAGCAGAACAGAAACAGTATCAATCAACCCCCAGATCTTTGCGGGCTCAGCCAATTGGCTTCATGCACTTCATTTTTCCAGTCAACACACACAGCACTGTGCCTTTGCAAACCATGTCAAAGATGTCTCCACTGAAGCTTTATCACCAATCCTTGTTTTGACAACAAGTCAAATATTTCAAAATCTAACTCTCCAAGTGACAGAAAGTGAAGTGAAATTTTCTGAACAGGGGCACAGACAGCAAAAGAAATACCACTGGGGTGTTAACCCTTCCCTATGCTACCCATAGGGACGTTATGTTGGCTGGAATTACATTTAAGAAATGTATCTGTTCCGACTAACATACAAATTCAACTTAAGAACAAACTTACAGGACCTTTCTTGTTTGTACCTTGCGGACTGCCTTGCACATTTCTGTGGTCAACTTCTAGTAGGCGTTGACCATATATGCATGCTGGAGAACCTACCGAGAGAGAACACTTCCTTTGGTATTTGTAGATCCTCCAGTATGATTCTGTTATCAACTTCCACTTTGTTGAAAGGCCTACAAACTAGCTTCTCTCCAGTTTTAGCTCCCCCCCCTTCCAGCATTTATGATTTTTATTTATATTTCCAGTTTCTCCACATTTGCAGGGATCCAGCACCTCTAATATGGAGAAACTACTATGATTTGTTTTCCTTGACAGGTCAGCACTATTCTTCATGGCTTCTCCTATGGAGCATAGACTGCCTTTTTGAAGGTAAAAGCTTCATAAAGCAACATAAAAAGAGTAACGATGAAGAAGTAGTTGGCAGTGAACAGGAGATTGGTTCCACAGCATCACCAGCCATGACAAATGGCACCTCCAACTCAGGTGAAACAATAATGCTACATCATATCCAATCCAAGATGACTTTGAAACAATTGTGCTAGAACTTCCAAACATTGCTAAAATTTGGAGATTAAAATATCAACATGCCAGTACGTTTTATAAGAATTGTTTTAAAGTAGAAGTTATTATTTTTCCTTCTAAAATGTTAAAACATTTAACTCCTAAAATGTTAAAACATGTCACGAAATATCTCTGTACTTACATACTTTCTTCACTTATGAGAAGCTTTTAATTCTTCCATTCATGATTCTAAATGTAAAACTCTGTACTGCATTACAGTAGTATACTACATTATAGTGCACTCTGTGCTAAGGTAAAGAGGTAACGGTTTCCCCTGACATTAAGTCTTGTTGTGTCCGACTCTGGGGATTGGTGCTCATCTCCATTTCTAAACTGAAAAGCCAGCATTATCCAAAGACACCTCCAAGGTCATGTGGTCGGCATGACTGCACGGAGAGCCGTTACCTTCCCACCGGAGCGGTACCTATTGATCTATTTATATTTGCATGTTTTTGAACTGCTAGGTTGACAGAAGCTGGGCCTAGCAGTAGGAACTCACCCCACTCCCCAGATTTGAACCTGCTAACCTTTCGGTCAGCAAGTTCAGCAGCTCAGCGGTTTAATCCGCTGCACCACCAGGGGGTCTTACACACTGTGCTACATTATACAAAATTCACATTTCTAATTGTGCTCACACAAACCACATTTGCAGTCCTATGCTTTTTTCTGATTTGGGGCAGAATCTGGCATCTTTGTTTGGGAAATTAGCAATTTTGAGGGTCTTCTTTCAGCATGCGTCAGGAAGTTTTATCCTGACAAGGACCAAATTTCCATGTAGAATTGGCATCATTTTCTCTGCCATGACTCAATGTTATGGGTTCACAGGAGTTGTATTTTTACAAGGCCTTTAGCCTTCTCTGCAAAAAAGTGCTGGTACTTCACTAAACTACAAATTCCATGTTTCAATAGCATTGAAAGTGGTGTCAAATTGCATTAATTCTACAATGTGCATGCACGTGAGATGAGATCCATTAAATCAATGGGACTTATATACCCTATACTCATGTATAATTCATTGCTGCTTTCCCTTCTCTGCTGAATGACCTTTGACATATCCACATGGGTCATATCAGAAGCCATAATTTTGGTCCCAAGGTGTATCCTTGCTTTATATACAGTAAGTGTTGTCTTTACAAGTCTGATCAATTCATTAAGTCTGCTCTGGCTCACTATATCTATCTCAAATTTTCTCGTTGAAGCAAGAAGGGTAACCCTTTGGCAATTACAACAGGACTAAAAGCAGTGGTGAGAAATCTAGGAGTTGGTTCATCAATATCTCCATGGCTAATTATGCCTGTGTAGTAGAATTAATTATAAACTGTGTCAGTAGGGTAAATTAATGAATAATTGAAAATACACAACCTGCCACAGTTGAAAGAAGTAACACAATCTTGTTTTCACACACATCTGACTATATGAGTCAGGAACACATGCAGCAAATGCAGTGTGTTTGTTTTTTGTTAGTCACAATTAGAGCAGACTAATTGAATCAATTGTTGAATCATAAATCAACACATAGGTAGCTCTAATGGAGTCAATCGCTTTACTACAGGACTGAAAACAGGAAGAACTCATTTTAAATGTGTTAAGAAAGCTTGCTTGAGGACATTGTTCCTTGAAGAGTAACCAAGGTGTGAAATAAAGATGGATCTGTACATTTCATTCTCTCCCAACATTTAGTTTTTAAGAGCTCACATTTTCCCCCTCTTATTTAAAAAGAAATGTGTTCAATTTGTAAATTATTATACACATCAGGAATAATCCTGTAGTGAAGAAAATTGACATTCGTCTGCATCTGCTGAATTGAGTAGTAAAATTGTTCCCAAAATGGAGGGAACAGTATATTTTTTATCTACTTGTTATATAGTTGTTAAAGATGAAAAACCTGTGAGAAAATAGGAGTGGCAAATCGAATACACCACCACAAACAGGGTGAATACACAGGAATTCAAAGTCAAACCTTGAAGAGAAAAGTATTTAAAGCCATCTCTTAAATAGATGACTGGATGCTTTCTTCCATGCTGACTTAAAAAAAAAATCTCCCAAGTTCATTCTATCCCATTTATAAAGATATCTGCGACTTTTCTTATCAAAAAGGAGAGAAATGAACAAAGATCTCATGCGCTCTGAAAAATCTAGACAAAAGAACCATAGATAAAGAGGTTTAATCTCTCACAGAGGAAGAATAGCATCAAACCAGTCAACACAGCATGTGTAACCCCAGGAAAAGACAACCCAAGAGCATCATTAATGGATTGCCATGATAAGGGAATGGATATCTCTCTGATTGTGTTGTGATGGTGGTTATGAAACGAGGTCACCCTTCTAACAGAGGGTGGGCTTGAGCAAATGATCTTCAGAAAATGGAAACAAAAAGCCAGAGGCAGCTTATTTAAGGTGTTGGTTCAGGAATTTTGTAATCCATTAGAGCATTGCGCTTGTGTTCAGTGTTAAAGCTGTATTGAAGCATCTAGAGCCGTGATTTCCAACTTGTACTCTGCGGAGCCCTGAGGGCTCTGCGTGCACTTCCCAGGGGCTCTTCAACTGCTCCAGGAAAATAAAAATAAAAACAAACTGGATGAAATTAAAAATAAGAAAGAAAAATTAGAATCAAAATAAGATACCGTATATACTCAAAGATAAGCCGAGTTTTTCAGTCCTTTTTATGAGCTGAAAAAGCCTCCCCCAGCTTATAATCGGGTCAAGGTCAAGGCGAGCAATGGAGCCTGCAAGCTATTGCTTGCAATATGTGATCTATTTCTCTCTTCTCCTCCATTATCAGTGTGTTTTCTTTTGCAAAGCCTCCCTCGCTCTTAATCAAGGGAATGTTTTGAAAAGAGAAAGATGCCCTTGCAAGTTAGGAAGAAGAAAATAGATACCAATAAAATTTCATTAATCGAGGCATCAGTAGGTTAAATGTTTTTGAATATTTACCGTATTTCAAAGAAAAACAATAAATTAGCTCTATAAGTGGCTCTCATATAGGGCGGCAAGGCATTTCATAAGGCAGGGGCAGAAATAGAAAAAGCTCTGCGTCTGGTCCTTCCAAGTTCACTTCTCTAGGACCCGGTATATAAAGTAAGTCGCGTTGGGATGGTCGTTGCGAACTACAATGATGGGAGAAGGAGAGACGGTCCCTAAGGTATGATGGGCCCTGGCCGTAAAGAATTTTAAAGGCCAGAACTAGCATCTTACATAGACTACGGTAATCAGTTGGAAGCCAATGCAAATGCTGCAGCACTGGTGTTATATGGCATTTCATGGGTGTTCTTGTGAGTAGCCTGGCTGCCGCATTCTGAACAATACGGAACTTTCGGGTCATGGACGTTGGAAGGCCAACATACAGGGCGTTGCAATAGTCCAGCCTAGACGTGACCGTCGCATGGATGACTGTTGCTAGAGCCTTATCAGATAGATAGGGTGCCAATTGCCTCGCTTGTCGTAGATGGAAAAAGGCCTGTTTGCTGGCAGCAGCGACCTGAGCTTCCATTGTCAGCTGCGAATCCAAAGCGACACCCAAGCTCTTAACAGTAGGCGAAGGAGATAGGGCAGCACCATCGAAGGTGGGTAGCAAATGGGTCAGACCCATCGAGCAGCCATGCCAGAGAATTTCAGTCTTCGCCGGGTTCACCTTCAGTCTACTAGCACGTAGCCAGTTCGACAGAGCCTCCAGACATAAGGTGAAATTGTCTGGTATTGACGTTGCTCCAGGCTCCAAGCGCAGAAGGAGTTGGGTGTCGTCCGCATATTGATAGCAGTCTAGGCCGAAACTCCAAGCCAAACTAGCAAGGGGTCTAACGTAGATGTTGAAGAAAAGAGGGGAGAGAATTGCACCTTGGGGTACCCCACATAGGAGGGAAGATCTTTCAGAGACTTGATCCATATACTCCACGCATTGGCTCCAGTTTCGGAGAAATGAGTTGAACCAATTGAGGGCCTGACCGCGAACTCCGGACATGGCAAGAACCTCTGACCTAGCAACTTCTAGAGAGAACGTTTTAATCAAATCTTTGAATAATCAAATCTGCAAAAGTCAAATTCTCAAATGTGGCAGGCTGACTATATATGCCTTTTTCTTTTTGTTATTAATAAAATTCTTATTATAAAAATACATACTTTGGACAAAACCTAATTTCCATACCACAAGAAGAAAACACTGAGCAAAAAAAAGGGAGGTTTCTCATTGAATTTAAAGTTCTATATGTGTGAAATCTTATCCATGCCTGTATATGTCGGATGCTTTCCTCCCATCGGAACTGCACAAGAAATGCTGCTGAAATGAAAACCAAGGAAATGAGCAAACAGAGTTGTTCTGATGTGTAGCTCCATTACCTGCCTTAAAAAGGAGACTTGTCGCATTTTTTACTGCAGAGCTGGAGGGGCTTTAGTAATGGTGTTGGTTTGTTTTCAACTTCCATTGTTTACCAACTGATCCATCTTGCAGACACTGAGCAAAACCATCTCCAAGTGCCTAACCTGCGATGGGGAGAGACAGAAGAATTACACTCCTCCTTGGGAGTAAAACCTCCTTCTCTTCATACTTTAGAAAATGGGATGAGGGGAGGGATGGGAATTTGGTGGCTCTGGAGAATATTTATATGCTCCTGTATTTCCCTTTCAAACTGACCTCTGAAGAAATACTGTTTTAATCAAGTCCTGCAAAATGGCTGCTGTAACAGAGGAAATTTCAAATGGAGGTTTTCTTTTCTTGGTTTTGTGTGTGTATACTTGTGTGTGTCTGGGGGACGATGACTTCCCCTTCTCATTTTTTTATTTGTGCACTGGCTCTGATCTGAGGGTCTTTGTTTTTTTAATTTAATGTACTCCCCTACGGAAAGGGTATAATGCAACATCCAATTTATTTGGAAGCCCATGGTCTTGAGGGCGGAACTTGGAGATGCCTCTCCGGATGGTTGATCATGGACTCTATTCTATGCAGCGAGGCGAACGCTCTTTGTGAATGCCCTGCTCCCGTAGCTTTATTGTATCCATGCCATCTACTGCAAACTGGGATTAATCACTGAACTACAGAGCAGTTTCTATTTGCTTCATGCGGCTAATACCATGTTGTTATCCTCTCAGTGCAACATCTCATTCAAGCTCAAGTGCAATACGAGTCTTTGAGAAGTCAGCTGGATGGAAAGTTTTCACAAAATTGAGGCATAGCGATTGATGAGAGTGGTTGGATTTGATTCTCAGAAATGTCCAAAGCCTTGATGGATACTTGTTTCCCCGGGACTATGCACACCTTGAAAGATAACTTTTTTCACTATAACTCCCAGAATGCCACAAACAGCATGGACATTGGGAGTTGCAGTCTATAAAAGGAACTTATTTATTTATTTATTTATTATTACATCACTTCTACCCCGCCCTTCTCACCCTTCAGGGGACTCAGGGCGGCTTACAATATAAACATATATTTATATGAAATCCATCGAGATTAAAAATTACAATAAAATTAAGAATATACATTAAAAATATACATAATTATACATTTAAATATACATTTAAGGTGCTTTCCATGTCCAGGTGGGGTCTGTCAGTAGGTCATATATTCATATCTCATTTTTGCTGCTACTCATGCTCAAATGCCTGGTCCCATAACCACGTTTTTGTTCTCTTTCGGAAAGACAGGAGGGAGGGAGCCTGCCTGACTTCACTGGGGAGGGCGTTCCATAGGCGGGGAGCCACTACCGAAAAGACCCTGTCTCTCGTCAACGCCAGCCGTACCTGTGAGGCTGACGGGACCACGAGCAGGGTCTCACCTGACGATCTTAAGCTTCGAGGTGGGTCGTAGCGGGAGACACGTTCAGACAGATAAGCTTATCCAAGCTTTGTGTGGGCTCTAGCATGTGAAAGGCTATTCAGGTGGCATACCCTGTTTTCTGAGCTGGTAGGTCCAAGGATAGTCCATAACTACCCATTTCCTGAGCATTTTGCCCTACTGCAAAGGTGGGCAAAGTATGTCCCTGCAGTTATTATTCCTACATCAGCCTTTTTTCTAATGAAGAAATATGATTTCCCCCTTGTTTAAGTTTTTACAAGCACCAAACCACCCTTTAGTACCATGAGTATACATATTTCAAAACAAAACTTACTTTGGTTATTCTTTTAGACATTTTTCACAGGGTATTTTTTGCATTTTTAAATATATGAGGATATCTAAGTGAACACAACGAACAGGGGTCAAAGAAGTGGAGAAGTCCATCATCTCCACAGCCTGTTTCCTCCCCTCAGTATCTGGCTTACCCTGAGAGCATTCAAGGTCAGAAAATAGGCACTGTGTCTATTGTGGTTCCTCACCATTTCTTTGAATCAAGAGGACAAGAAGGTGATCCCATCTTATTTGATTTTCTTAAAATTAGATGTGCTTGCATAGAGTTCCCTTCTAATCCCACTTGACCAGAGATCCACTTCCTCTTGAAGACAGGATGTAGGACTATCCACCTCATCACACAAAGTGATTTAAGTCTCCTAGGACGCTTTCAGGACACTTCCTCCTCAGAGCCTCATGGCATCCATCACATGACATTGTGTGACTTCCAGTAGAGGTCCCGTCCCCAATTGGGGTGGCAGTGTCCTTGGACGCTTTCCCCAAACACGGGTGCCTTTCCCGTATTGTGAAAGTATCCTGTATCTGCCCTTTGATGGGAGAAATGGCACCATGCTGGAGTGGTATGCAGCGCAATGGAGTCATCCCCTCGTCTGCCAGTTTGCCACACTTGCTGGCGAAATGGCAGTGGGGGGCTCCCTATGTGAGAAGGTCATATAAGTTTGTGTCCAAATCAAACATAAGAAATTCTCATTAAGTCGTTACAGCCAATTATATATGGGAATAGGAAAAAAATGTTGGGTTTGCAGTAGGTGGCTAAGGCCTGACATGAAGAGAATGAATTGAAAAGTCTATGGAAATTCATGGAAGTTCATGGAGGTTCAGTAGGATGACGTGGCCACAAAGAAATGGTGTGAGAGAGCTCTCTTACTGTGTCACCACAATGAAACAATGGCTGTTTTACCATTTATTACTTCAGATTTTTAAACTAGAAGTAATATATTAAAACAAATATAGGTGGATTTTCAGTCAAGCTTTCTGCAAATACTCTAAAATTCCCTTTTCAGTTTGTTCACAGAGAAATGGGTAGATGTTGACTCATTTTAATGAAGAAGGAGAAATCTTTGCCAGTTTTTCAGGAGAAACATTAATCAACAGAAAGATCAGTGTTAGGTTTTCTTTTCCCACCAGGATTTTTGTGTCTGCAAGTAACTTTCTAAAATGGCATTCTGGTCTTCTTGTAAAAATGCTGAAGGTGTTTCTCAGTACCTCTTCGTCTGAGACATTGTGGGAAGAAAATTGCAGCCACCAGAAAAAAAAAATCTCCTGGCCAAAATTTTGTAAAGCTGATTTGTTTTCTAGGACAGTGAAAAATAGAAAACCTAAAAAAAAAAAAAGTTTAGCATGTAGTGTTGAGTCTGTTCAGGTTTTACCATTGCTTCCCTTTTTGACTTCATATCTCATTAAAAATAGTGGCAAGGCATCAATGGCTGAAATGAAAGGAGGATCTTATTTTTGGATGTTTAAAATGCACCAAAAGTACAGTGTAAAGTAATCCATGGAAAGCTCTTAATGATGAAGAAAACTAACTTTGAAAAGAACAGCAGACTTTTCTGGAATATGAGAAAGAGAGAGACAGAAGCAGTACAAGATGCATACGTTTGTATCATCACATTTGCAGAATCCATAACCTACATCATAGACTTGTTTACCCTTGAATTTAATGAACATCTACTGGCACTCTGTCGCATTGCTACTGGCTGTAGCTGCTGGTTATATTTGCATGGTAAATGCTAAAATGATTTATGGCTTTACCAGTCCTTTTCCTCTCCTCTCTGCCTTTCTGATAAATACAAGTCTTACTCTTGTCTTCTCTTTTTATTATATTAATATTGCCATCAACGACATATGAATCTCAAAGTTTATTATGTTTTCTTCAGATTTTGAGTACAGGGGTACAAGTCCGAGAATAAGCTTGCGTTTGACATCGATAAAGAAAGATGGTTACTTCATGCAGATTTATTTCTCCCTTATGATTGATTCTGCACAAAGTCCTTTGAATAAAAATGTTAATAATGTCTTTGTTACTTATGATGCATGTGGGTAGGTTGCTATAGGGATACCCTATATCTATATATATATAAAAGAGTGATAGAATCAGGGCACCGGACAAAACAACAAAACTACAGGCCCCCCAACCTTGAAATTTGACAACACAACCCATCATCCACGCCTCTAGGTTGATACAACAAAAAGAAAAGAAAAATAAAGTCCTAATTAGAGGGAGAGCAATAATTGTTTTTATCCAATTGCTGCCAGTTAGAGGGCTAAGCTCCGCACATAGACCCCCTCTACCCTCACCACTTTCACAGTACACAAACAACCAAATGCATACTAAACATAAAAACAACCATACAACACACATTCAATACCACCACTACCTCAACAATTTCTCACCAACACCACCAGACAAACCACAGCAACGCGTGGCCGGGCACAGCTAGTACTCATATATAAGTCTAGAAATTTTACATGTTGTTGTTGTTTATTCATTGGCAGGGATGGTTATGTTTAATATGGGTCATCCCACTAATCTATCTGGTTTTAGAATGTTTCAGTTTCTCTTTCCTCTTCCAACACTACCACTTTGGTTATCAGCTTAGTTCAGTTGATTCATTCTGAGATCAAATCGTAAAAATAGCTTGCACTCAATTAACTCAGCAGGGCAAGAAGTGGAGTGGAATTTGTCTTTCCCTGCAGGTATGGGCAAAAGCAAACTACTGAAGCCTGCTTGTTCTGTCTCACTAATATTTGCTACTTTGACCATACGCTAATGTTGCTTAATCAAATATATCCTGTTTTACAGTAATTTCAGTAAACGTGTTTGGACCTAGGGTTGCACCTCATTCCAGCAGTCTAAGGAATCCAAAAGACATGCATCCTTGGTGCACCCCACTGCTTGTAGGGTAAATTCCAGTGATAAGACAACATGGCAAAACTATTCATGTGATCCAGATGGTACTGGAAGCAATGTGAAGTCACAATATATCTTTTTCAAATCAAGATTTTATTTCTCTCTCTATATATATAGAACAAAAAGGGGGAAGAAACCAAGGGAATAAATTATCTTGAAGATTAGCACTCCATGAGCGTGTATACACTAGAGATTTATACAGTTCTAATTGCCCATCACCTGTATTCTGGCGTTTCAAATCTCATTAATGTACCCAAACCACAGAAGAGGAGATATTTGTGTTTAATAAAGGCTCCTGGCTCTAATTCTAGTGCTTCAGAGTTTATCTTCTCTATCCTTCATTTAGGTTTCAATTCTCCATTTAACTTAGGAGAACTTACTTCTGGGGAAGCCAACATAGGCTTGCTTTGTAAATATTAAGGCTAGCTCTGCTCTTTGGCACAATGACACAATCACATCAGGCAACACATGCTGGGAAGTATTCGTATTAATCCCCTAAATCGATGATTTTCAAAGTGTATGGAATAGTTATCAGGGTGGTTGTGATCGTTACTTAAAGGGTGAGGATGTTAGAAAAATAAAAGAACAAGCTTCCCCCCCACTTCCTCCTTTGCCTCTTCATTTTTACCTTTTCCTCACAGTCATTGAAAACAAACAAGTATCACGGCAGAGACAAAAGAGTCAGAAAGGCTTGGCCCACAGTGCTTGACTCACTGTCCAAAGGCTGTCCACTCCCCACCACTATTCTGCAATGGAGTAATGGAACATCTGAGCAAAGCCAAAAAAGATATGGGGCTGATGTGATGGGGTCAGAGGGTTGTGGTGCTTGACAGGGCTCAGGAATGATGGGGGCACTCCCCTTAGTGCATTTGTTTTTGTCTTCAAAATGCCCTTTCTGCTCAGCGGGAGAGGACTGCTGTGTGGGAGATAAGGCATGCTGTTTACATGAGAGAAAGCTGCAGGGCTTGGTGCTGAGTAAATGTGCAGGGACCCAACTAATGATGCTCTTCTAAGCCTGGGAGGATGCAGAGAAGATTGAGTTGGACACTCTGGTATTATGCTATTAAATTATTTTATGTTGAGCTTAGTGGACTTAGCAGGGAGAAAAACCCCCTAGGGTTCCCCAGACAGCTCTAATGAAAATATAGCCGAAGAGAGGTGTTTAAGGCCCCTAAAAAGGTAAAGGTTTCCCGTGACGTTAAGTCCAGTCATGTCTGATTCTGGGGGTTGGTGCTCATCTCAATTTCTAAGCCGAAGAGCCGGGGTTGTCCGTAGACACCTCCAAGCTCATGTGGCCGGCATGACTGCATGGAGAGCTGTTACCTTCCCGCTGGAGCGGTACCTATTGATCTACTCACATTGGCATGTTTTCGAACTGCTAGGTTGGCAGAAGCTGGAGCTAACAGCAGGTGCTCACTCCGCTCCTGGGATTTGAACCTGCGACCTTTCGGTCTGCAAGTTCAGCAGCTCAGTGCTTTAACACACTTCGCCACCGGGACTCCTAATCTATTCCAAA
The DNA here is from genome assembly GCF_035594765.1 of Anolis carolinensis. Classification (NCBI taxonomy): domain Eukaryota; kingdom Metazoa; phylum Chordata; class Lepidosauria; order Squamata; family Anolidae; genus Anolis; species Anolis carolinensis. Next base: position 225,960,113 of record NC_085842.1, on the reverse strand, counting down.
AAATGCAAGGTGGGGAAAATGTTCAACTTTAATCCAAGAGACCTATCTGGTTTCTGAGGAATGTGAATTATGTAAGGGCTGTGCTCAAGGAAGCTTTCTATGAGGGTTTTGACAAAGGTCTAACAACATACCAACCAATGGTCCTGATTTGGCAAGGATAGCCCATTTTTTCAGCTGCTTTTTAAATGTTCCAGTTTCTTTCTGCTCCTTTCACTCCCCCTTGACCTTAGCTTATATCAGTTCCTGTAAACTGAATTAAACATGCAATAATTGACTCTCTGTTCAGTCAGTTAATTCAACAGAGAGGGAGAAATGAACAAAACCTTACATTTCCTGGAAGACTCGGCAAAAGCAGACTGCTGTAACCTCTCCTGGCCTGTGTGTTCTTTTTTGTTAATATGTTTTGCTATTTTGCATATTCAAAGATTATTTGGCCACATGTACCCATGTTTTCATCAGTGAAATGTTGGATGATAAGGAAACAACATGGTGCAGTGATTTGAGCATTGGACTATGACTCTAGAGTCCAGAGTTCAAATCCTTGCTCAGTAATTGGCATTTACTGGGTGATCTTGGATAGTCACGCTCTCTCTGCTTCAAAGGAAGGCAAAGGCAACCCCTTCTGACAAATCTTACGAATCAGACAGGCTATACTTGGCCTGTCGTATGCTACTTGTTTTCCCCTTTCAGGGTGGAATTTATGACATGTTGCATGTATACTTCTGGCCTGGCTCCATCCAGAAAGGCAAAGGAAGTGGCATATGCTGCCACTGCAGCAACATGGCAAATCCATAGGCCTTTGTGATGAGGTCCTAAGAAAACTTGTGATATATTCATCATCATAAGTTGGAAGTGACTTGAAGACATACTGCAACAACAATTACGTAATACACAACAATGCTAACAGTAATATTACCCATATGTTGCAGCCCAGCTGCCTACTTGATCCCTTGTTCACCCAAAGACCACACAGATGAACAAGAATAGTAAGTTTATTAAGAAAAGAGTATCTACTATAAAACAGTTTCAAAATACATCCATGAGCTAGATTTCCAAAAGCTTAACAAAAGCAGTGGAAATCTCTGAACAAAAATCACTTAAAGCAAAAGCAAGAAACTGTAATCCAAGGTTTGTTGCACTTATATAAAGGGTAAAGATTTTCCTCTGACATTAAGTCTAGTTGTGTCCAACTGGGGGTTGGTGCTCATCTCCATTTCTAGGCCAATGAGCAGGCATTGTCCATAGACACTTCCAAGGTTATGTTACTGGCATGACTGCATGAAACATCATTACCTTCTGTCGGAGTGGTACCTATTGATCTACTCACATGTCCATGTTTTCAAACTGCTAGGTTGGCAGAAGTTGGGGCTAACAGTGAGAGCTCACCCACTCCCAAGATTTGAACCGCCAACCTTTTGGTTAGCAAGTTCAGCAGCTCAGCGGTTTAACCCACTGTAGCACTGGGTTGCAGTTAAACTAGAATTATATCCAAAAGCTTGAGAGCATGAACATGATCATAATCTAAAGGCTTGATACCTGAACTTGACTACAATCCCAAAGGCTTGAAACTTGAAACAAGATTTGTAATCCAAACAGGAGGCATGAAACTTAAACATGAAAACAAGATGCAGACCCAAGAACATAACTCCTAACTTGGAGCTCCCAAGATAGGCAACTTGACACATGAAAGTCCAAAGTTGGTCTCCCCACCAAACATTGACTTCAATTCCTTAAGGATACTCCCTCTGGCCCCTGACATCACTCTTTCTCACATCTGGGTTCCCTTTGTTTATCTTTCAGTCTCTGGGAACACCAGATTTGTTTCTGATGAGGAACTCCAGCAAAGGAGGCCCTCATCTCAATCAGAACTGATGGACACTGGGGAAATTCCTCTATCATTTGTGGTGTGTCAGTGACAAAAAATAACAGAATCCAAAGGAGCAACTTTTCTTTGCAGAAATTTGAATAGGAAATGTTGAGCAATGAATTAGCTGCTGTCTGACGGCTCTAAATCTCCCAGCAGTTACAGAAAGTTGTTGTTGTTGTTGTTCACAATGGTTCGTTCTGCCTGGTATTCCATGCTCTTTGTGCTTGTGGGTTTATCTGTTTTCTTGACTTATGGACTGGAATGAGTTTGATACTGCTTTTTCTTTCCTATTCAGCTTCTGGTGATTTACTCTGGAGTGGCTGAGACCATGCTCCTGTGCCACCATTCATAGTCCCTAATCACCCTCACTTACCATTGTATGGCCTTGGTTGATTTGCTTTTTGGAGAACCACTTCTCCCTACTATTGACAGGCTTTCTTGACACTTGCTGTCCCTAGGCATAGAACATAATTGTAAACTGAGGCCATATTCAGAATCCGCAAAAACAAAGCTTCATTGGGATCTGCACATTTTGGGCATTACTTAATGAACTTCTGGTGGATTGTACTTCCAACAGTGTGATTTTGGGGAACACTGCATGCATGAGTTTCATTGGAAGAAAACATTTGCTCAATGGTACCTTGGTCTCCATTTGCCAAAGAAAGGGAATCTTACTTGACAATTCTAAATTAAGATTTGTCCTTTCAAGCTGCAAAGTGAATCAATCTCGTGCTGCGTAGTTACCAAGGTGAGACGCTTCGGTGCAAAACATGAGTGCTGTTTTATGTATGGAAATGGCAAGCCTTGAAAAATCAATTTCATGCCACAGCTTGATGATGTCCATTTTTACTTATCATGTTTGCACTTCAGATGCTAAAAAACAGTTCCACATTGTAATAAATTCATGCTGCATAATATGACAGCATTTCAATGCCTTTATTATCCAGCCCAGGAATTTGACGGAGAAAGAAGCAATTTCAATTGAGAGTTGGCATTTCATTGGTGGCACATTGGCAGTAGAAAGCATGCAAGGTGTGATGGAGACTTCTTCTCACCACCATTTTTGTGGCTCCATATCAGAGGGAGGGAAAAGGAAATATATACAAAAGCCTGAATTCTATAAGTTGGTTTCAACCAGAGTAAACATATTGAATCAGTTCCCTAATGGTGAGTCAATTCGTAGGTAAATCTCATTCATCCAGTGAGTCTATTCTGTTTGGGGAATGGTAACAAATACTCAAAAAACAAAGCATTGCAGTTATAAATTAGAATGTAGGAGCGACTTGAGAAACTACAAGTCACCTTTGGTGTGAGAGAATTGGCTGTCTGCAAGGACGTTACTCAGGGGACGCCCAGATGTTTGAAGTTCTACCATCCTTGTAGGAGGCTTCTCTCCTGTCCCAGAATGTAGGATCAAGAAGTACAATAGGAACCATCAATACATAGATCTGTGGGTCACATGGATCCCCAGACTATCCTAGCACCCTAAATTTAAGGTTGCTAATTCTATGTATAGGTAAAATAAAGGTTTCCCCTGATGTTAAGTCCAGTCAAGTCTGACTCTGGGGGTTGGTGCTCATCTCCATTTCTAAACCGAAGAGCCGGCGTTGTCCGTAGACACCTCCAAGGTCATGTGGCTGGCATGACTGCATGGAGCGCCGTTACCTTCCCGCCGGAGCGGTACCTATTGATCTACTCACATTGGCATGTTTTTGAACTGCTAGGTTGGCAGGAGCTGGAGCTAACAGCAGCCACTCACGCCGCTCCCGGGGTTTGAACCTGGGACCTTTCAGTCTCCAGCTCAGTGCTTTAATGCAATTCGCCACCGGCACTCCTGTAATTTTATGTATATCTAAATCAAAAAGACTCCATGCACCTGATGGGGATAGAGGAGGCATTTTGTCCTCTAAAGAGCTTTTTTGAAAAAGGATGCACAGTGTTCCCTCACTACTTCGCAGTTCGCTTTTTGCGGATTCACTGTTTCACAGTTTTTCAATAAACTCTAAAATAATATTATACATCATAAAAATTACAATTTACAGCCTAAGGAGGGGGGGAAGGAGAAGCCAAAGGGAGAGAAAAGGAGCCGAAGCAGCAACGAGAGGAGAAAGAGGCTATTGGTTAATAAAGACTTAAAATAGTGTATATTATAACTACTAAAATAATGTATAAATATAAAGCATCTCTACTTTGCGGATTTCACTTATTGCGGGTGGTCCTGGAACCTAACCCCCACGATAAGTGAGGGAACACTGTAATCTGGAAGTTACTCACATTCCTTCTCTCTCCCCCACCATAGGCCTTTTTTCTTCTTCTTACAGAAACAAAACTTTCTGGCCTCGAAATTCTCAAGCCTGAATTGCTTATTATTTCTTTGGTTTCTAACTTCAAGAGCCCATTCCACTTTGGGAAGCAATAGAAATAATTTAGAAGGGAATCACATACCTTTAACTTTGTGTAAAACCAATTCAAAACTTTGTTAGGAAATATCAGCCCCCACCAACTGCATTCTTTAATCAGGGATTTTCAAACAAGCCGATCACTACTATATATTTTTTTTTCAGTTCAGGTCCCATTTACTTCTGGAAGAGGGAGAATATTTAATATAAATAGACAGTTTGTATTAAATAGTTGGAGCAGTAGAAGGAAGAACAGGATCAAACAACATGTTTAGAGTTTTTGCAACTGAATTTGACAGATATGACACAATCCATGTCCAAGCAGAACTTAAAACTACTTTTAATTCACATTTTTGGAAGCCTCCTCTAGTCTTGTGAATTCCACACTAGTGCCAAATTTTCATCCTTTCATCTCTTCTCTCATTCATTTGCCCAGCCTGTTTTTTAAATTATTCATCTCACCAATGTGGGTCAGTGTAAAAAAAACAAACACTATACTAAAGTAAATTATTCTCACAGAGCACCTTTTAACACCATGGGATATGTTTATAGGTGACAAATACCTTGAAAATCAATTTCAGCAACAACAACAAAAAAATGACTAGGCCCACAGCTACGTTTGAAAGCTAAAGATTAATTATATCGGATCAGTTCTCTCCCTTGGTCAGCATCCCTACAGCTTGCAACAATGAGTACCATGTGCTTCCGGAGAAAGTGTTAAAAATCATTTCCTTGATTGATCAGTCTTATTTCTATCTAGATCCAGTACCTATTCATTATCTTTATATTTCATGGTCAAAGCAGCTAAAGATCATAGTAGCTGAGAATACAAAATTGCTTAAGAAGGTTTTGTAGGAATCTCTTGGGATTTTGACAGAATGATGTCTTTAGGCAATATGAAGGTAAATTACTTTCATCGGAGACTGATGCAAGATAATGCAAATGGGCTGGAACAAATTAATGTAACGATATACATTGATAAATTCTGAATTACTTGCCCCAAGGGCTGGGGTGAGGCTGGAAAAGCGTCACTGTTGGCAGCTGAATGAAGATGTCAATGTAGTACAGAATGTCAGTCAAAATAGAATTATAGTAATACATTATGGAAGCCATTCCAATTGCATTTTGCATCAGAAATGTTCACATCCAGGAGAAAGTATGATATTATGAATTTATGAATTTCAGAAAGAATTTAAGACTTCATTCATCCATCATTATGTCAAATGTTGGGAATGTAATTTAGGCTTGGATGTATCCTGAGATATGGAAATGATTCTCTTTGGATTCCACTGGAACTGGATAACTCCTGAACATAATGAAAGAGATTCATATGGATTCAGATGTATGACTCAATGGAGGATACCTCCAAGGCAGACCAAATCCAAATCTGAAGGCTCCTGAAAACCTTTTAAAAGATTGGGTCTAAAGAACCATTGGGTCTAAAGACCAACAGTTGCTTGACTCCTATTGTTATTCAGGAAAAATAACCAAATCAATGGATTTCAACTATAGGTTGACTTATCATTTAGCAATTGGATCTACTCTACTTTATTTCTTGAATTCTAAGATACACATTAACCCCATATAAAAATGGGGTGCATTTTGGAATTGCAGGGGTATCTTATGTATTTTTGCTGTTTGTGGTGGTACTGAAATTAGGCTGCATCTTACAATCAATTGTATTTTTACAGTTGGAGAAATACATTTGTTGGGATTAACTGTCAAGATTTGGATCAGTGTATTTTCAAAAACTGAAACATTTCTTACCAAGTGCTCCACTTAGGGAAAACACTGGATATGGAATGGGAGGCCATAGTTCTGTGACTGCCACCTCAATTCTACTAGGGATTATTGTATGGTTTTTTTTTTCTTTGTTAGCCGAGATCTAAGACATTTTGTTAAACTGAAATGCTTGCGATGGAATTTGTACAACAGCATTTGTACAAAAGTGGCGAGAATTGTTCTCTTCCTTCAGTAATGTTGGCCTCAAATTTATCTGTATGATATGAATCCTTACCCACTCTGTTGCACAAAAGAAAATATTAATGCATTTGGAGCTGTGGAAGAACATCTTGAGGCTGCTCTTTTAAATATACATCAAAATGTATGTTCCATTGAAAGCACTATACCGAGGATGGCCCTCAGTAAAGGGAGCCAAAATTTATGTTCACAGTTTTGTCCTGAATAGAATTCATATGCATGGTTAATACAACCCAATATAGCCTCATTTTTTTGGCTTCCAGCATGTACTTATGTGAATTTATGATGTTGTGTTGACTGTTTATTGTCTATGTTTTGTTTTGCACTTGTATTTTCTATGTCACATCTTGAGTGTTTTGCGAGCTGCCCCAAGTCCCTCTGGAAGATGGTGGCGGCATATAAATAAAGTTTTATTATTATTACTTATATAGATTTCCTCATTTAGATTGAAAACATATTCAGGGGTAGCTATGTTGACAACAAAATACAACATTTGGAAAACAGCTTCCTTGGCCAAACAAAATGCATGATGCAAGTTTTCAAAGCTTCCCTTGCTTCCCTAGCAAAGAGATTAAAAATCACACGGCGGGATGAAACCTGTGGATGTTAAAGTCACAGGAGTATAGTCAGCCCCCCACATTTGCAGGTGGATTTGATTATTCATGGATTTAAAAGATTAAAAGATTCTCTGCAAGAGTGCATATTCACATATACGGAAATCCAGGTCACTCCATGGCATGTCTGCTCTGTCAGATTCAACCCCACTGGAGCATCACTCTTACCTGGACTGTTCTTCTTGTTGCTTTGGTTGCCAGTTGAGAGCTCTAGAAAGCTCCCTACCATTGTTAGACACTTTTGCTGACATCCAGCAAAGGTGCATGCATAGTTAAGGAGAAGGAGAATGGATTGCTTCTTTTTTCTTTGTCACTTGGGAACCTTTGTTTATGTCAGCAAAGGCACCCATTAATGTCTAGAAGCTGTCTGTGGCCTTGATCCATCTCCTATTCACTGCAGCATAGAGCACAGGGGAAAGGCGATCGTGGTGTTGGGCATATTGTTATCGATCCATGCTAGCCCCCTCTTACGAAAGATCATCAAGAGACTACAAGCAAATATATGACTTTTTTTCTTTTTATTTAACAAAAGTCTGGAGTTGTGGAATTCTGAAGCATTAGAGTCTCTGGAATGGACCCAGAAGCATCTGTACCCTATAAACTCTATCAATCCTAAACCTTTTTAATAAATTGTATCAATTTGGTGATTTTGTGTAAATTGTATATTCACTGTGTACTGTGTCAATTCCTTATACGAACTGTACAAACTGTTTCTAAATATACCTATCAAAATGTAACTTGAAGGCAGCTATGTCTTCATGCCCCCTGTTTTCATAATCTCCTGGGAAAGGGGACCTTGGCCAAGATCCCTCTAGCTATTTTTCAAGCCAGATAACTATCAGAGCCATTGTGTGGATAGATTATTCTTTTTATTAACTAAATAAATTTGAGATATTTGTCCATTTAACCTGGGGCTGAGAGTCTGCTGCTCCTGCGGAAGAGGGAGCTTAGTAGACATGCATTCATTAACCTTCTATGTCGGCAATTAAAACTTTGACTGTCTAAATCTAGCACCTTTGCATTTTGAGCTCTATCCTTTTTGTCTCACACAGAACCAGACTCTTGAGTTAATCAGAGACTCATCTGCATATCTGCATCATTGTTTCCTCGTGGACTGTGCTCACCGAGGGGGTGTCTCTGGAATGGATGGTTCCTTTAAAGTAACCAACACTCCTTCTGCAGGCTGTGATGTCAAAGAAACCCCCGGCCAATCTGGGCACAGATCCTAACATGCCTCTTTTTCAGCCAATCAAGGAGAGGGAACAAGAAGTTTAAATAACTGTCAGAAATGTATAAAATGTCATGTGTTTCTCTGGTATGGTTATGCTTGTATCTTTTGAACAAAAATTGCTTGTACTAGCATCCTTTTTGGTTGAATTGTAATAAACCTCTGTGGCTTGTCTTCAACCTTGTGAGTGGGTTTCTCTGTCCTGACTGATCTGGTTTAGCAAATGCTTGCTGGGCATGGACCTCTTTAACCACAGTCCTAGCTAAAATAACTACAATATGGGGAATGAATTTGTTTCACTGAAACTCCAAAGCATTCCCAAACTTCTCTTAATATTTTGTAAGAGATGATCCACTGGTTTTGCCACACATGGGTCAGAAGTTCCCGGATGTCTTCTGGATGTCTGGCCAACACTGAGGTATAGGCCTAGAATGGACAGGGACTGGGAATCTCCAGGTCCTCCAGTGTGATTCAGTGGCCAATGTTCAGCAGAAGTCGACCATATAATTGTGCTTTGCCCCTAATACCAGCAAATATGAAGCCCCGACTGTACTTAGATTGAGGTATCTATTTTCAAAGCAGGAAGCTTAAAAAAGTTAGGCAGCTTGTATATTAAAAATAGACAAATTACCAGCAGTCTGATTTTCATCCATGTCATTCCAATATATGTTCACTGCTAAATCTGTTCTGTTTCTGCATTAATGTGCATTAAGAATTCATTGAAAAAATTTCGCCAGATTTGCTTTTCTAAAGCGCATTTTGGTATGTTTGTTGTAGACAGGAACAAGGCCTAAGAAACAAGGAAGTGAAAAAACTCATCGATAACAACGGTCTACTCCATTGCAATGGAGCTTAGAGTTGCTCTTTGTATTGCACTCAGAGCACATAATATAGACTAGGGTAAGAGAGAGTGACTGAAATGAACTATTAAATTATAGCACAAAGTAAAAAGGTTCTCCAGTGGTAGAAGTGACCACTAACAACACGCAGTTTGAGAGAGCTGATCCATAAAACCTAGCAGTCCATGAAATTAAATTATCCATTTAGAAGGTGCCCACTGTAGCCTTGACAGATATTAAATGCTCTCATAACCATTCATTTCAAAGCACTTTCCTTTCTGCATAACAGTCTATCTCCTATCTTTTTTTGTTTTTATTTTTAAAATAGATATAAACTCTGAAATATATTAAAGGTGGCAAGTTTTTTAAAGTAGTTAGTTGCTGTCACAAGGTAAAAACAATTGGATAGTTGCAGATTTATGGCAGACCTATTCTAGAAATTGCATATTTTTGAAGGTTAAACAGTGGTGGTGAAAAAAAACCAGCAACGTTTTCTGGCTCTGAGCAACAATTTTTCCCAATGCTTTAGAGTCATTCCTCCACATTTGCAGTTCTGACTGCTATGGATTTTATTATTCATGGGTTTGATTAAAAATGTTCTTCCAAGAAATCTCTAGATCATCCAGTGTGAACCCATGATTAGTTTCCTTCAGTCATACTAGAAAACCTTTTTTTTTTTAGAGAGAACACCTCTTTAGGAATTTTCCAGGTTCTCGAAAGTGATTCTATGGTCAGCTTCTAGCAGACATTGACTATAGAATCATGCTGAAAGTCTTAGAAATTTCTAGAGGTGTTGTCTCATGTTAAAAAAGTTATTTATTTATTCATAGGGGTTTTTTAAACTGTCATTCTGATAAATGTGGGAGACTAATTTCCTTTATTGCCACTCTACTTGAAGCCCTTTTCTTTCCTATTGTGTAATTACATTTGCAAAGTTCATCTACAGGATACCAGCTTTAAAAAGTACTGTATATACTCGAGTATAAGCCTAGTTTTTCAGCCCCTTTTTAAGACTGAAAAAGCCCCCCTTGGCTTATACACAGGTGAGGGTCCTGGTCGGCTTATATTCGGGTTGGCTTATACTCGAGAATATATGGTACATTTATTATTTTTCTCTATTATTGTTGCTACTATTACATTTATTTTACTCTATTTTTATTATTATTAATACATTTATTATTTCACTCTGATCTTGTTATTATTATTACATTTATTATTTTACTCTATTTCTTATTACATGTATTTTTCCTGTATTATTTATTATTATTGTTATTATTATTATAATTACATGTATTATTTTACTCTATTATTATTAAAAGGATACATAAGCACATTTATATTGAAGAAGAAAGTTTCTTTAAAATTGGTTATACCACTAAAAGAATTATTCATACCAGTGAATTTAATTAGGAATAGAACATAGCCAAAACTTTGTTATTAGATATAGCAAATTAATTGCTTGTAGTGATTTCTGGAGATCAGGACCTGGGGATGGCATCTACACCATCATATAATGTAGTTTCAAATTGCATTATATGTTCAGTGTATCCTTATATGATACTGTTTAACTAGATTGAATTTCATTATATGAGTCAACACTTGTAGTGTGGATAGGGCCCAGGGTCTGAATCCGTGCTGACCCATGGAAACTCAGTGGGTGATCTTAGGTAGTCACATTTCTTAGTCTCAAAGAAAGGCAAAGGCAAAAAAAAATATTGCAAAGAAAATCCCATAATAGGTTTGCTTTAGGGCCTGTATAAATCAGAAATGTCTTGAAGGGAAATAATAACAACAACTACTACTTATATTTATGATGGAAAAGACAATAACTTGCATTTTAATGAGGTATTACAACCTAGTAGAAACTGTACTCTCAGATGAAGAAACACAGCTGAAAAAAAAGCTTTATCAGGGCTAATGGATTTCATGAAATGGAAGGTCAGTGCAATGCCTTCCAAGTCGATTCCAAATTTAGTCCCACTGATTTCATTGGGCTTTGCTCACAGCTAAATACATACATGGTTGGAGCATTTGTTTATTTGCTAAAAGCATTTTCACTCTGCTCATTAGCCAGAATAGCCCCTAAAGCAGTTTACATATGATTTATAAGATCAATTTTTAACTTACATCCAAAAAGAAATGGCACGAAAGGAAACAAGGGTCAAGAGGGGAAAAAAAGAAAGCAGGCGAACTCCCATAGTAATAATTCTTACAATGTTGTTGTATGTTTTCCGGGCTGTATGGCCATGTTCCAGAAGTATTCTATGGCAGGCATCCTCAGAGGTTGTGAGGTATGGAGAAACTTAGCAAGGAAGGTTTATATATATCTGTAGAAAGTCCAGGGTGAGAGAAGAACTTTTATCAGTTGGAGGCCAGTGTGAATGTTGTAGTTAATAACCTTAATTAGCATTGTATAGCTTCATCTCCTGGCTTCTTCCTGCCTGGGGGCATCCTTTATTCAGAGTTGTTAGCTGCCCCTGGTTGATTCATGTCTGGAACATGGCCATACAGCCCGGAAAACATACAACAACACTGTGATCCCAGCCATGAAAGCCTTCGACAACACAATTCTTACAATGATCATCTTGAATGAGATCATATATATAGAGATGAATTCAAATATTTTTAGGACACTATGGAGAACTGATGGATTTGGTCACATTGCCCTCTGTTGCAGCCCAATAGAATGGCTGCTGACAAGTGACAATTAAGGGATAAAAGAAGAGTACTCTAGGTTTACTTGTAAACTTGAAGCAGATAGGATCAGAAAGACTTTTGTTTTGGCTAGATTGGACCATTTATTTCTGTATTTTCACCCTTAGCCATTTTTAAATGATTCTGCAGAGGTATATATATTCACTGAATTTATATCATGCCCATCAACCAAAGATGGCACTTTAATACTGATCGTTCTTCAGGGTTTGGTTATAATGATGGTGATAATGTTGATTACTATCAGTAGTAACTTTATTTTTTTACTCTGTCTCTTCCCTCAGAACAAACATTCAATGTGGTTAAATGATGATTCAATGCTGAGCTCCTCTTCAATGCAATCATAGCACTGTGAGATTTTTTTGTGTGTCAGGAGCAGCTTGAGAAACTGCAAGTTGCTTCTGGTGTGAGAGAATTGGCCATCTGAAAGGATGTTGCCAAGCAGATGCCTGGATATTTGATTCTTGTGGGAGGCTTCTCTCATGTCCCCGCATGGAGCTGGAGCTGATAGATGGAGCTCATCCATGGTCTCCTCATATTTGATCCGGCAACCTTCAGGTCAGCAACCCAGTTTTCAAGGCACCAGTCCTGCCAGCACAAGGATTTAACCCACTGCGCCACCAGGGCCTGCACACTGTGAGATGATACATAAACCTATGTTATCCTCCTACAAGTAAGATCTGAGAAGCTTACAGTTTCCATGCCTCCACTCTCATTGATATTGATTCTCATTGATATAGTATGGTGGGGCTAGTGTGTCTACATGATGGCATAATTCTACTACTAGAAGAAAAGAGATGCAAGGGATATGTCTCAGAGCATCTGGTTTGCGCCTTAAATGGCTCTCATTGCTATCATTTTTTGATCCCCTGATTATTATTTTTATTTGCATATTTCATCTATGTTGAGGAAGACAACACATCTTTTATTGTTGACTTGGGCTGAGATGTGATCCTACACTTGTCCAAAACCTGTAGAATCAGAAAAAAGAAGCAGAAAGAGACATCAAGAGACCTCCATAGAAAGGGAAAGACGATCTGAAAATATCAGAAAAATAGTGAAACAACACGTTTCTCAAGTATCAGAAAACACTGATCAAACGGGTCCTAGGCAGATGAGGATCTTCATACTTCAGGGCATATTCTGTACAAATTCTGAACATATTTTTTTTTGTACAGAACACAGCAGACAAGTGACATTTTCTGTTCAGAAAATCCTTTTTTTGTAGTTTGGACTTCTTTTATACAATATCCACTTGTGTGTGTGTGTGTGTGTGTGTGTGTGTGTGTGTGTGCACATGTAGACACATAGATTTGAAGGCAAAAGGTCTTAGAAAGAAGAAAATGGCTAAAATTGTTCATTCCTTCTTTTGGGAATGAAATCAGTAATAATCTAAGTCAATATCTTGCCAGATCTGATAACAGCTATTTTCTCAAACTCTGTTTTAAAGAAACCACTTACTTCTGAGATAGGCCATTCCGATTATCAGGCAATTCTAGTTAATAGTGAGTTCTTCCTAATGTATATTTGTAATCTCCTTTCATGTAATTTGAATCTTCTGGTTTCTATACCTAAAGCTGCAGGAAAGATGCTCAGCACATTTCACATGGAATGCAGATTTGATTATTTGATTATTTGACCATTTGTGGGCGGCTGTTATATCATTCTACCAGTCAACTCATTTCTTCTCCGAAACTGAGTTCCTTTTTGGTGGAAAATGTAAGAGATTGTAATGCATCTCACAAGCAGATTAATTAGGATTCCAAAATAGAAAGTGTGTGATAACCAGACACATACTATCTCCACAAAGGATCAAGGAGACAAATGAAAACAAACTTAGTTCTCTTTGGTAAAAATATATGATATATGTTTGCTTACCAATATGAAATTTTGGTACATCTCATGGTGAGAAGTGTGCCAGAATTCACTTAGGCACAGACCCATATGAAAGTCATGATTATGCAATTGACATATTCTGCTAATAGCAGCACAAGTGAAATTGCACAGGCAGCATGTTCACTTGGTCATTACAAGATGTACTGCACTGGGCATTGTTATTGTGTCTTATACGGTAGAGTCTCGCTTATCCAACCTTCACTCATCCAATGTTCTGTATTATCCAATGCAGTCAGCAGACCTCTCCATGCTCTGGGTGCCCCCTGGGAGGGGCAAGACATGGCTGGCACAGACTTTTCCTGTCGGGCATGGTGGCACAGCGTGTTAAAGCACTGAACTGCTGAACTTGCAGACTGAAAAGTCACAGGTTTGAATCCGGGGAGCGGAGTGAGCACCCACTGTTAGGCCCAGCTTCTGCCAACCTAGCAGTTCGAAAACATGAAATGTGAGTAGATCAATAGGTACCGCTCTGTCAGGAAGGTAACAGTCATGCTGACCACATGACCTTGGAGGTGTCTATGGACAACGCCGGCTCTTCAGCTTAGAAATGGAGATGAGCACCAACCCCCAGAGTCGGACACGACTGGACTTAATATCAGGGGAAAACTTTTACCTTTACCTACAGTGTCCGACCTATTATCCATTAGCAAAATATTCATATCCTAAGCATTCAAATACCCCAGAGGGAAAGCAGATGAGATTAAAACTATGTTCACAAAGTGGGACTGAACTTCAAGAAAAACTGTGAGTTAATACTGCTTTATTATACCACATCTCTCCATTTCTGACTCCTTACAGTTCCAGAGGCCCCAATGGGGAATAGGGAAATGCCACCCTCCAGGAGAGTAATGTGAACCTGACCAAATCACTTTTCTTTATATAATGCCAGCATGTTCTGTTCTTTTCATATTGTAGAGATGCTCACTTTCCTTTTAATGAAACCAAAGAACTACACAAATTACAAACAACTAGAAACAAAACGTATCACCACAACAAGGAATTCAACCAGTTCTTCTCACAAGCAGGATGAGCAACATCCAATTTACAAAATTCACATCCACATACGTAATTTGACGTTTAATAGGCTTTTCCTTAATCTCTCCTTATTTTCCAACATTTTTGCTTATCCAACGTTCTGCCGGCTTGTCTATGTTGGATAAATGAGACTCTACTGTACTTTGCATTTTGGTTGTGCATTCCACACTTTACATTGCGATTAGGCTTTTTGATTATACATCCTATACTTTTCATTGTTATTGTGCCTTGTGAAATGACAGTCATTGACATGCATTTCACAATATTTCTATAATGTAAGCGGGTTGCAGAAAGCTGCTGTGGTGTTCAGATGTGAGTATTTACTCAATGATAAAGGGATGTTGAATAGAATGACATAGAAAAACAGTAAGTGTGTATTGTTCACTCTATGGCCCCTTTCACACAACCCTTTATTCCAGAATATCAACGCAAAAAATCCCACATTATCTGAGTGTGGACTCATTTAACCCAGTTCAAAGCAGATATTGTGGGGTTTTCTTGATATTCTGGGATATAGGGCTGTGTGGAAGGGCCGATACTCTCCTCTGTGGAAGTGATGAATGAGCCCCTTCCACACAGCTGAATACAATCACACAATTTCTGTTTTGAACTGGGATATAAAGCAGTGTGGACTCAGATAACCCAGAGCCCTTCAACACAGCCATATAACCCAGAATATCAAGGCAGAACAACCCACAATATTTGCTTTGAGCTGGGTTATCTGAGTCCACACTGGCATATATCCCAGTTCAAAGCAGAAAATGTGGGATTTTATTCAGCTGTGTAGAAAGGCATAAAGCAGATGTTGTGGGATTTTCTGCCTTGATATTCTGGGTTATATGGCTGTGTGGAAGGGCCCCAATTCTCATGTCAATAAAGTGTTCTATCCAGGGTTTAATTCAGACTTTTAAAGCATTCTCCAAGTTACTACACTTGCTTATCAAAACAGGACCATTTAGTACCACAGATAATTCCTATACAGTAATCTAGAACTTGAAGTGGACTCAATAATGGTAGCCACTATTTTTGCCTGATTGGCAAAAAGTCGTTAGATTCAATTGTGCATTTCAGGAGAAAAGAGAAGTAGGTTGGAACGATCAAACAAATGCCAAAACTAGGAACCAAATTGTGAAAAATGCAAATTGGATGTATGTATGACATCTGGAATTTGATATGTGTGGATAAATTTTTCCCCTCCTTCTTCCTTTGTGCAGAATATGAAATAGTGATAAACACCCCCTACCCAATCAAATGAAGGAAATAGCCTTTGATATTTCATTCTTGGAACTATATCTTTGCGCTTTTGCCACCCTGTGGAAGCATTCCTAGGCAGTGCTAGATTTTCAGCTTATTACAGTCATAAAGAATGCATATAGCTTCCTTCCTCTCAGTCCCCAAAGCCCCAAGCACATGTCATCAGGGAAGAACTTCTGCTGCATAGCCTCAGTAATATAATAGCAATAATAACAAGAAAACCTTGAACTGAACTGCATAGAAGCTGAAGGGGGAAATATCTTGAGCAGCTTCTAGATGAGCTTGAGTGTCAACAATGGTAATTGATCAGTTGTTGGTAATTCTGCTTTTTCCCCCGCACTTAAAAATAATAACATGCAGCTGAATTGGATGTTTCTGCCCATAGAATTCAAATACTGATCCTTTAAAGAAGCCCTTCTGTATACATTATGAATGGGTGAATCTCTGGACTTTTCATTTTCTTCTCTTCTGTTTGTCCTATTTTTGATTGTACATTTTCTTGATTAGTTTTTGTAGCAGTTTGTGATATGTCACAAATAAACACATCACAAACAATCTAGCTCCTCAATTAATTCTCCTAAATTAACTATTTGCATCTATTTTTCCTCTTGTATAATACATTTTATGTCTCGTTTTCCCTAATATATACATGTTTGTATGCATAATAACTGTTTTTTTTTGTTTTGTTTTTGCTTTTCATTGCCAATTACGACACACAATTCTGAAATGTGCATTTTTCAGTTTGCAAGTATTTCTGGCTTCGCAACATGTTCCAGAGGTGCAAATTGGGTATGTTTGCATAGAAGTCAAGCCATTTAATTGTTTCCTCAGTTTCCAAACCAAGCAACCTTCTCTTCCATTTCTACATACGGCTGGGCTAATTTATTTTGAAATTATATTGCTTTCCCTCTATGCTGGCCTCAAAGAAGAAGGTTTCTAGCAAAGGTCACTGGTAGAAACAACATTTTGATAAATGAAATGTGTGGAGGGCAGCTCTCTTGGGCTAGAATTCTAATTATTTATGGTGTCATAATCACCAACCATGACAGTATGCATTCCCATCCAAGTAATAACTAGGCCTGACCATGCTTAGCTTCGAAATTCAGACATGATCTAACACTTTTAGGATATTTAGCCTTATCATATCTTCCTGATAATGAAATACTTTTAAACTCTGGACTGAATGCTCACATTTAGGCAAAGACCTCACAACCTCTGAGGATGCCTGCCATAGATGTGGGTGAAACATCAGGAGTGAATGCTTCTGGGACATGACCATGCAGCCTGGAAAATGTACAGCAAGCCAGTGATTCAGGCCATGAAAGCCTTTGATAACATATCAAAGATTCATTGTTATCCACTGGAGATTGGTTTCAGACCCCCCCCCCCATAGATATCGAAACTCATGGATACTCGTTCCATTATAAACAATGCAAAGTAAAATAATGTCCCCGATGGTGAAGTGTGTTAAAGCACTGACCTGCTGAACTTGCAGACCGAAAGCACCCGCTGTTGCTCCAGCTTCTGCCAACCTAGCAGTTTGAAAACATGCGAACGTGAGTAGATCAATAGGTATCGCACCGGCAGGAAGGTAACGGTACTCCATGCAGTCATGCTGGCCACATGACCTTGGAGGTGTCTACGGACAACGCCAGCTCTTCGGCTTAGAAATGGAGATGAGCACCAACCCCCAGAGTCAGACATGACTGAACTTAACGTCAGGGGAAACCTTTACCTTTTTACATATACTAGCAAATCAGGGTTGCTTTTTGGAATTTTCTTTTTCAGGGTGATGAGTATTCTCAAGGTGTGGATAGTTAAATTTATGGATACAGAATCTGTGGATATAGATGG
Source organism: Anolis carolinensis (assembly GCF_035594765.1). NCBI lineage: Eukaryota > Metazoa > Chordata > Lepidosauria > Squamata > Anolidae > Anolis > Anolis carolinensis. The sequence goes on along the minus strand of NC_085842.1, from coordinate 225,942,435 downwards.
TCAATTGTGCATGTCTTTTTCTTGTTGTTGGCTGGTCTCCCTGGCTCTGTTGTAGTCATTTCTTGGCCACGAAAGGGATTTTTGAACACACTAGAAATCCTTTTGGGGTTAATAGAGGCACCTATGAGGCAACTGTGAGAAAAAATATTTCCACTTCCCAATCAAGGTGAGATTGTACAAAACTATGACTGAACATATTACCATTGCAACATCACATACCATGTTTAAAGGTCTTTCAGTTCTAGACTGCTCCAGGTCTTACTTTGTGGCAGGTGTTGCCATTTAAAGCACAATCCCTCTCTCACAGTGCTAGTAAAGGCTTGGAGTTTTTACCTGTCATTTATAATGGATCACTGGCATTAATGTATTTCCTTGTTAATCATATGCTAGAGGCTGAACCGAGACTCACTAAACTGTCAAAAAAATGCAGGGCCACAGAGTGGTTTTACAAGTGCGGGTGAGCCCTAGTGTTCAGTTTTTCCAGATGAAGGCACTCCTGTTGTAAGAATTCATTATGGTTTATTTATGCGACACCTGCTCCCTTTTTATTGTTTCCGACAGCCACCTTTATATAATGTAAAGCTGGTGCAATTATTTTGGACATATCTCACTTTTTTAAAAAAAGGACAGTGTATAAATTATCTTGTCTCTTGAAAACTTTCCATTTAGGTTTAGACTTCACCTAGATGGCGCCCCTTAATCAAGCTTTTCCATTGGTGATCCATAAACGGATAGATGGTTTTTCCACCAATGAGGAGAGGGATAATGTTTACTTTTGGAAATGAGACAACAGTTGGTTGTTCATCCTTGCGTGGGAATATGCAATGACCCACCTCCTGTCATACCTCAGGTTAGCTTCACCGTGCTGTATACACCAAACTGCACACAGGTTGAAGTCCTTTTAGTTTATTAGAAAAATAGAAGATAAAAAGTTCTTTAAAAGCAAAAGTAAAGTTCCAAAAGTTTGTTGCAAAATAAAGCCTTGGAGAATAATTCAAGAAATCACGAGGAATAAACAAGGTCCCATTAGAACATGACAAAGTCCCAAGAACATGAACACAAAAGCTGCAAGATAATCCAGGAAAATGAGAGCTTGCTTCTTGGTTGAACAAAAGTTGCTTTGACAATGGTTTGTCTCCAAACACATTGCTTTAATACCCTTTGCAAAGCATGAAAGCATTTATCTGGCCTCTAACCACCCTCTTGTTTGCAATTCTCACACTCCTTCGAACCCTGAATTCCAAACAGTCAGCTCGATCTAAGGAACCTGTTTTGTCAAGGTCAGCCTGCTCGTTAGTTTGCTGAGCCTCATTATCAGACTGAGAACTGTCCTCCTTTTCCAAGTCAATTTGCACCTAGCTAGTTTCAGTATCATCAACACCATTCCTTGCTGTGGGAAAATGAACTTGCACTCCCTGTTCCTCATCTTCTACAACAGGGACATTTTGAACCTGATTTTGAACCTGAATCCCATCATCCTCATCAGAGTCAATCGGAGGTTCCAGCTGAGTCACAACACCTCCCATCACAGAACCCAAGAACGACAAACACACAGTGTTGGAATAACAAAAGGCCACAACTTCTTTATTGATCACAAATGAGAAACAGGACTCACCGCCATGCATGGGTCCTAGATCAGGGATCAGACAGCCCGCCGCTGCCTGAAAGCAGGGTGGGGGGTTACCACCACACCCTGCTAAGGCACCAGATGCACCCCCTTCCAATGGGGGGGGGGGAGATTAAGCAAGACAGATCCAGGATCCATGCTACCCACCTGCAAGTTGTGACAAAGGAACAAAACTCTAACAAAACCACTAAACAATGAAACATATATGAAGGGTGGATGGGCTGGGACATCTGCAAGGTGCACTGGCAGGGAGTGACCTGGCACAGCCTTAAATAGGTTGCTTGTGGATCCCCTGGCAGCTGATCCAGCCAATCACGGGGCGGGGCAGAATTGGCTGGTGATTGGCCAGCTGGCTGCATGGTGGGAAACCTTGGCACAGGGGCTCCTGGGAAGAAGGATCCCCCTGATGCAACAGCAGGCAGAAGGATGCCTGCCTCTGCAATGTCCCAGCCAGTAAGTCAGGAAGGGCATTTACTGACATTGTGTGAAGCAGAGCTTACAAGAGTTCTTCTTCTTCTTCTTTTTTTTTTTTGGACAACAAAGAACAGATAATCAAACAGGCCATTTAAGAAAGAGCAGTTAGAAAAGAATGTGATGATTAGTAAGAGCCAATACAATTTTTTTCCACAAAAGCAGGTCATGCCCAACTACCATATATACACATGTATAAGTCAGTCTCATGTATAATTCGAGGGCAGGTTTGGTGACAAAATTAGGGATTTTGATATGACCCATGGATGAGTCAAGGATCATTCTGCAGAGAGCAGAAAACACCGCTGCTGCCTCGGGGACCAGTTGTTCCTGACCCCTGTCACCACCATTGTCTTTCTATTCCAAAAGACCTTTCACTGCTCTAGTCAGATAAATGATTCTTTTTTTTTGATGAAAGTTAAGGTACAGAATTAACTCCCCCCCCCCCCCCCAAAGGAACCATTGCCTTTGATTCTTTTGGTGCTCTTTTCAAGAGGAAGTGTCAAAGAGCTGCCTCCACTGCCATTTTCTGATCCAGGCATTTTAAAAGACCAAAAATAGTCCTGTAGCAGAGACCTGGCAACCTGGCAAAATGACACTATCTAAAAGACTCCTCCACCTTGTGTGACTGTGGAGTAGAACAGACAACTTTGCATCTCTGTGTTTGTCCTCAATGTCCTGCCTCATGTACAGAAGAAGAATTGTTTGAGGCTACAGACAATGTGGTTGCTGTTGCCCGTTTTTGGTCAAAAGATATTTAGCCACTTGTGCTCCTTCTATTTTTTTATCAGTTTTATCCTAATTTATAAAATGCTTTTGATACAAAATAAAATAAAGCAGAGACAGTAGAGGAGGCTGATCTTTCTTTTATCTTAGAATGGAAGATAAAAGATAAGCTCTCAGTTTTTGCCACTCATCTCAGAGAAAAGGATGGTTACTTCTTTGATAAGGTATAGAACTGACATTGAACCATAGAAGATTTATCCATGTTTTTTGTCTATTTTTTCAGCTAAAAATTTAAGTCATACACAAGTTTACGTAGTTATCCTAACTCCCTCCCAACTTTCTTTGATGGATCAATGATGTGCTGTGGATAAAATGTATCCTGATTTCAATAAGGCTTTTGACAAGGTCCCCATAATACGCTTTTGGATCATTTGATAAAATATGAGTTCGACAATGCTGGTGTTAGGATTTTTACTTGGCTAATAAACACCGGGAGCTCCCTGGTGATACAGCGGGTTAAACCACTGAGCTGCTGAACCTGCTGACCGAAAGGTTGGTGGTTCGAATCTGGGGAGTGGGGTGAGCTTCTGCCAACCTAGCAGTTCAAAAACATGCAAAATGTGAGTAGATCAATAGGTACCGCTCTGGCGGGAAGGTAACAGCACTCCATGCTGGCCACATGACCTTGGAGGTGTCTACGAACAACGCTGGCTCTTTAGCTTAGAAATGGAGATGAGCAGCAAGCCCCAGAATTGGACACGACTGGACTTAATGTCAGGGGGAAACCTTTACCTTACCCTTTAAGAAACATAATCCAAAGAATGCTCATCAACTGTTCCAGTTATTTTGAGAAAAATTGTAAAGGTGTGCTGCACTAGGTCATGTTTGATGCCTTTATGAATGATTTCTATAAATAAGTAGGAGGGTCTCAGGTTATGGTAGTAAATCAAATTTGAGATTTATTTCAACAGAATACAATGCAAATTGAAATCAGGAATAGCCCAAGAAAGTTCAGGGTCTCAGACAGATATCATCATTGTGTTCTCAATCAAAACCCAGATACAAAAGCCAACTGGACTGAAGTTTTACTTTAATACTTGTAAGGTAACTTTTTTCCAGGATACCTTTGGGCAGCATGCAGGTTTATGGGTCACTGGGCAGGTTGTGGCATATGAAGCTAAACACCCCAGTGTTTCTCCTTGTCTCTCCAGCATTTTTGGTCGTCCATGATCTTGAGGGAAAGCCTGATTTAAACATTTTGGAGACCTACACCTATTTCTGCAGCCATTGTGTATAATGCTTAAAAAGTTTCATGTTGCTCTTTTTTCTTCTGTGAAAGTCTTTAAAAGTGGATAGTTCCTTTGAACAATGTTTCCTACCTGGTGCACACAATGATGCACATGGTAGTCATAAAAATAATATGATGCGGTAAGAGTCATCAGAAAGCTGGCTAGGTTTAAAAGATGAAACACTACAGTGACGGCTTTCCATTCCTTTGTGTTTGTGAATTATTATTCTGAAGAAATTGCCAGTTTTCCTACCGGAAAAAAAATTACCATACAGGCTGTCTAAGAAAAAAAATCTGAATAATGGTAATCCACTTCTGAAATGCTACATGATCGAAAGACAATAATGTCACCAGTTATTCAAAGACAGAGTACTCTCACCAGCAGATATTATCTACAGCCTATTCCTTTCCTTTCTTCTTTTCAAAACTCCCACCATCATACTTTTTACTCTTATATCAAAAGTTGCATTTTTCTTCAGTTGTACATCTCTCCAAAAATTTTAAGGGATGCTGAGATGAAACAGAATCTTTTCCGAGGCCTTTTGTATAGCTGTTTGTGGAGTTTTATGTTAAAAGTGCTGAACTTCTTAGAGACAGTTTGACTTGCATCCTGTTCGTCACTTACAATATCAGAAAATAAGACCTGACTTGTAACCATTTTCTGCTCACATTTATAATGGTGCCATAGCTGATATTATAAATGCTCCACAAATGCTCCATTGTCACACTGAAGGACAGAGTTATAAGGTTCTGGTCAGTGAGGCCCCATCTATATCGCCATATACTTACTTACTTAGGTTTAACTGCATTATATGAGTCTACATTGCCATATAGTGCAGTCAAACTACATTATGAAACTGCATTATATGGCAGTGTGGATGGGACCTGAGGTGCTGAAGAATGACGGATCAAGCTCAGTCTTGCCAGCAAGCTATGGCACAAACAACAGGAGCAAGGAACCTTGTAGAACCCTGCTATAATTCATCACTTCACAATGACTTACTAGCAGAAGCCTATGGGTGCATTAATCTTTAGTACTTTACTCACCGATGCCTCAGAACTCCAGGGTTGCTGTCAGTTTTCCGGGCTGTATGGCCATGTTCTAGAAGCATTATCTCTTGATGTTTCGCCCACATCTATGGCAGGTATCCTCAGAACTCTGTCCTTCAGTGTTGCTGCCTGGAATTTAAGGTAGGTTTGGGGGAGTTGGATTGGGAGATGGACCATAGCTATGGCATCATGCTTATCAGTCTGATGGAGGATCTCAACCTTAAGAAGCTTCTTTTCCTGCTCCTCCTCCTCCTCCTTCTGAATTGAGAGGCATTTGTATCCTCAAATTCTACCTGTCCTTTTTTTTTAATGTGTGGATGGAAGTGGAATGTGAGAAACCAGGGAGAAATTTTCCCTCTAAAAATTAGTCAGCATGAAGATAAACTCTTCAACAATTTCTTGGGAATGAGATCAAAGTTAAGATGGACAGCAGAAGATTTATTTATTTAGCAGTATTTATATTCCGCCCTTCTCACCCTGAAGGGGACTCAGGGCAGATCACAATGTACATATACATGGCAAACATTCAATGGCATATGACATACAGACAGAGACAGAGACGAAGACACAGAGGCAATGTAACATTTTCCAGCTTCCAGGCTTCATGAGGGCACGGTCTATTCTGGCCACAGGGGGAGCTGCTGCTTCATCATCCACTGTGACACCGAGTCCTTGATGGATTACTTCCTCATTCCTTTCTGCACGCTGCTGGATGATTTTTATGGTGTTGTAAATTAGTTAAATTAGCCTCCCCGCATAAGCGGTACCTAAATTTCCTACTTGTTGTTGTGACGATGAGATACAATGCAGAGATAATAACGATGAACAGAGGTTGAGAGTGTGGGTAGAGCGAGAAGACGAGTGATCCAAGGCAGCAGCTCTGCTGGCTTATTTATTCAGCAAGCAGACCTGGTGAAGAGGTTTTCACTCAGGTCTTCACCTGGAGTTAAGAAGCCACCTCTAGATGGGGCAAATGTAATTCAGGTTTGCACCTTTAAATCAGGCTTGACTTCTTTCAAGATGATTGGGGACTTAACCTCTATTATTCCAGACTGCCTCTTGCAATGAGTGCAAGCTCTCATAATGCCCTGTTTTCCCCCAAAATAAGACAGGGTCTTATATTAATTTTTGCTCCAAAGGATACGTTAGGGCTTGTTTTCAGGGACAATCTTATTTTTCCAAATTGACTTTTTAAATTAATTATATCTAGGGCTTATTTTTGAAATAGGGCTTATATTTCGAGCATCCTCAGAAATGCTAAGAAATCATGCTAGATCTTATATTTAGGATAGGTCTTATTTTGGGGGAAACAGGGTAGACAGCTTACTCATCCACCAAACTCCACTTGCAATTCATATTTATTGAGCCTAACTCACAACATTTAAAAGTTTAGAAGTGGGTTTGATTTTATGAGTGGGTGTCTTGCCTCCAAATGGGAGGGAATAGGAGTGCTCTTGTTCAGGAGATCAACCACTTAGCTGTGTCCTTCTCCAGTATATTCATTTTGTTCTCCCTGGTGGTTTTCTATTGTTTTCCAGCAGATAGTCAACATTCAGTGAGCGCTATCGCTCTCAGTCCTCATTATGCTGTGTTTCTTATTTATTTATTTATTTGCATTAATTGAAATAAGTGTTTCAATCTCCTTTTTGTCCCCCACAGTTCCTATTTTGACTACAGTCTTATTGGCACTCGCTTCTCCCTTTTGCTATTAGAATGATTATAGTGATCACATCTGTCTCTTCATAGCCACTGTGTTTATTAGCATTTTGACAGCAATAAGCAGCCTGTCTGGACTGACCTCTTTTCCATTCTAATAGCTATAAAATGCATTTGAAGTCTTCTACACCACTGATCATAATGCTGCCTTGTGTCTTCAAATTCTCTCCTCATTGTGCCAGTAGATGAGAGCAGTGACTATAGTGTTGTTCTTGGAACGAGTGAGGAGACCTAACATATAACTACATGATACAGCTGTAGCATCTTGACACCTTAATTGTCATGGCTGCAAAAAATACAAAATGAGCTGGAGATGAAGAAAGAAAAAGAAGGAAAGAGTAAACTGTTCTTCTAATGGCCAGCTGGAATAGAAATAGTTCTGGAATAGAAGGAGCCAGACAATCATTATCTTTTGCTTTTTACAGAAAACACTAAAAGCAATGGAAAACGGGAAAGAAAGAAGTCACCAATGGCATCAATTAATACTTTCCCCCTCTCTCACTGGGAAAAGTTTCTTTTGCCTGTGTATGTGGAAGGAGAAAGGGAAAGTGTAAACTTCCTCATCTTGTGAGGTTTAGCCCTGATGAATTTTCACTTCCAGTAATACACCAAATATTACAATGAAACAAACAGGTATGTTTTCTAATCACTCAGGTAAAGTAATTTTTGCTCTGGCCCTGAACTGAAGGCTTAGTGTTTTGGAAGCAGACAAGGCAAATACTGTTGTTGAAGACTTTCATGGCCAGAATCACGGGGTTGCTGTGAGTTTTCCGCACTGTATAGCCATGTTCCAGAAGCATTCTCTCCTGACATTTCACCCACATCTATGGCAGGCATCCTCAGAGGTTGTGAGGTATCACCTCAGAGGATGTCTGCCATAGATGTGGGCGAAACGTCAGGAGATAATGCTTCTGGAACATGGCCATACTTACAATCTGGAAAACTCACAGTGACCCAAGGCAAATGCTGATAACCAACTGAAATGATGATGTACATCCTATGGGATATTGGGGTTTTGTAGTATGTTAAGAAGTTAGAGCCCTTTGGTTGAGTAGTTTAGATATTATTCCCTATCCTACATGTGACTTTGGGTGTTAACACGGAATCATAGTGCTGTAAGTGTGCTGCATGATTTAGTCCATATCCAAGAGATGAGAAGTCCAAATTTCATGTGTGTGCTAGTGTCCTGCTCTTAGCTTCAAACAATCTTAAGAGTTCTCAAATCAGATGTTGTGGAAGCAAGGGACATCTAGTGCAAACAGGCTGGCCCAGGAGAGGGAGGAGCCAGGAGGGGGCAGGGCAGAGGCTGGATCATCCTCAGGTTGTCCTCCCAGCATAAGGACAGGAGGAAGGTGGGACATGTGGTGACTGCCCCTGTACTCCTCCCAATCTTTCTCCAATCCTCAACAATATGCCAGGAGGTAGGTGAGACAGGTGGCAGCTGAGAGCACTTTCAGCTGCTGCATGCCTTCCTCCCTCGTCTTTTTGGCATAAGGTGGTGGTGGGTTAGGGTGCCTCTGTATGTGGCATTCATTGACCTTGCAAAGGCATTCGACACAGTGAATCGCAGTGCTCTCTGGACCATCCTCCAAAAAATCGGGTGCCCTGACAAATTTGTGAACATCCTTCGGCTCCTCCATGATGACATGATTGCAACAGTCTTAGACAGCAATGGTTCCCAAAGTGACCCATTTAAGGTGGAATCAGGTGTCAAGCAGGGATGTGTTATTTTCCATCTTCATCGCTATGATACTTCACCTTGTTTATGGGAAGCTTCCCACTGGAGTGGAAATCATGTATCGGACAGATAGCAAGCTATTTAACCTCAGCAGACTGAAAGCCAAAACCAAGGTCACCACAACATCTATTATAGAACTCCAATATGCCTCTGACAACGTAGTCTGTGCACATTCAGAAGAAGACCTACAAGCCACTCTAAACACCTTTGCAGAAGCATACAAGAAGCTTGGTCTCTCATTGAACATTGAGAAAACCAAAGTGCTCTTCCAACAGGCACCAGCTAATCCCTCTGCAATGCCAGGAATACAGCTTAATGGTGACACATTAGAAAACGTTGACCATTTCCGCTACCTTAGCAGCCACCTCTCCACAAAAGTCAACATCAAAACTGAAATACAACACCGCTTGAGCTCTGCGAGTGCAGCATTTTTCCGAATGAAGCAGAGCATGTTTGATGATCGGGACATCCGTAGAGATACTAAGGTGCTTGTTTATAAAGCCATTGTCCTCCCAACTCTGCTCTATGCCTGCGAAACGTGGACTGTCTACAGACGTCACACTCAACTCCTGGAGTGTTTCCATCAGTGTTGCCTCAGAAAAATCATGCAAATCTCTTGGGAAGACAGGCAGACAAATGTCAGCGTGCTGGACGAAGCAAAGACCACCAGCATTGAAGCAATGCTCCTGTGCCATCAACTCTGCTGGACTGGCCATGTTGTCCGAATGCCCGATCACCGTCTCCCAAAGCAGTTACTCTACTCCCAACTCAAGAATGGAAAACATAATGTTGGTGGGCAAGAAAAGAGATTTAAAGATGGGCGTAAATCCAACCTTAAAAACTGTGGCATAAACACTGAGAACTGGGAAGCCCTGGCCCTTGAGCACTCTAATTGGAGGTCAGCTGTGACCAGCAGTGCTGCAGAGTTCGAAGAGGCACGAATGGAGGGCTTAAGGGAGAAACGTGCCAAGAGGAAGGAGCATCAAGCTAACCCCGACCGGGACCGCCTTCCACCTGGAAACCAATGTCCTCACTGCGGGAGAACATGCGAGTCAAGAATAGGTCTCTTCAGCCACCTACGGACCCACCTCCAAGACCCCACAACTGGAAGACCATTGTCTTAGGGATCACCTAAGTAAGTAAATAAGGTGGTGGGATGCTGTGTCCTAGTGCCAAGAGGACAGGGAAAATGGGGAGGGCCTGCAATAAGTGCTCAGCGGGCCACATCCAGCCCCCGGGCCTTAGTTTGCCCATGCCTACTCTATCTCCATTTCTTCTTGAGTTCAGAAGAGAGGGAAAAATTTCCAAGCACTACATCTCTTCTGACACACACAAGCAGAGAGAAATGTAAAAAGCAGAAGTCTGAAACAAAGGCATGCATCTGAAAAGTGTCCATTCTACATAACCAATCAGAATGAAAGCAGACAGAGAGAGAAGAGAAACAAATAGATACATTCCAACTGTCACTCAGGTGTCAGAGGGAAGGGATTCACGAAACCTATTCCTAAGCTAAGGAACTGTTCCTCATTGAGGACTGCAGACTTGAGCAGTGTGAGGTTGAATTCCAAAATATGGCTCTGTTGGAAGAACAGAAAATGGAGGAGAGATAGATTGGGAGGAGTGGAACAAGGAGATTGGTGGGCTGGAATGGTGTTGAAAATATGGATGGGTTTGCTGGAAGGTTAGGAGAATGAGATCAATGGGCTGGAAGGGGTTTAACATCTGGATGGCTCTGTTGGAAGAATTGGAGATTGAAGGAGTTGAATTGGAAGGAAGATGACTGGGAGAGAATATTGGTGGATGGAAATTTAGCTGTATGATTCTGGTGGCTCTGTAATGTGGTTCATGTTTGTGTGTGTGTGTGTGTGTGTGTGTGTGTGCAGTTCATGATATTCATTTTTTTTTACTTTCTCAGGTTTCCTGTGCCCCTAACCCTCATGAATTTGGAGTGTTGACAGATTTAGGCAGTGCTCCACAGCAATGCTCTCCCTGATGCGTTGATTATAGTTTTTTTTCTTCTTTTTGCTCTGTCTGTGACACAAGGGACTATTGGATTGCTGCTAGTTGTTTGAACCAGACAAACTCTACCTTTCTCTGGAACTGTGGGATTCCTCTTTCTGCTCTGAACCCAACCGGACCAGCTGAATCAAAGGAGAACTTAGCTGGTTATCAAGCCTCTGCTACAATTTCTCCAAGGATAGGACTTATTTGTCTTCATTGAAGATGAACCCTCAAAGAGAGAGTGGCATGACAACCAGCAACAATCCAATAGGCCCTTTGTGTCACCAGATTGATTCAGAGTTGGTTCCTGACCTTTGGCTGTCTGCGTGGTGGTACCACAAGCACTAGTGTTTCTTTCTTTGAATACATGGAGCAGAAGTTACCTTTTGATGGAGAGCTTCCAGAAAAAAATGTTACATTTGTCAAGCTCTATTTAAGCGACTTGTTCTGGGATCTCACATCCAACCAGATTTCTTCAGAGGCACAATATTAGCTGAGGTGTCTTGTTAAGAGCCAGTCCAGTAGATTTAATCAGCTGGATTGTGACTAGTCTGGGGTAATTTGTCTGCATACTGACAATGAGGTATAAATACATCTATTTTTAATATTATATTTTTCCAAAAACAAAAAAAAACAAAAAACCACCTCTCTCTCAGAATAAGTGTTTAGGGGCTTAATAAAAAAAATTAAAATCTATTATTTCTTGGATTTATACAAACTCATTGGAACCCTGTGTAGAAAATATCTAATTAATTTAATGTGACGGGAAATCTCTTAATGATATCTTGGCTGGTTGCTGCTGCAGCAGCAGCTTTGTCAAATTCCCAAGCAGTGAAAAAATAATGTGCTTTTATGAGAGGGACCCGCATGTCCCTGGCATGCCAACTTCTTATACAAAGCTTGTATGTGTTGCTCCAAGCTGTGGGATTCAGCTGACATTTAAGAGATTGTGCACGGAAGGAAACAGCTTTTCTGAAATGCTAATATTGTAAAGTGCAACCCAATCCCATCTAATTAAGGATTTAGGTTTCATATTAGTTGAGCTTTGTTTGGGATTATTCTCTCTTTTCTTGTTGAACTAGATGCCCTAACAATTCAAAGAACAATCCCACCTGAATCTACTCCTAAATTGTTCTTTCAGAAATCCTTTGGTTTTAGTTACTCAGATATTGCCCCTGATGATTATAAGATTCTGGGCATATGTAGAAATGCGTTGCCTTCTGACATTTGCTGGCATCCTATATTTTGTGGGCAGAGTGTACTATTTTATCTGCACAGTTGTACTTCCCTCCTGACCTTAAGAGGCAACTTACAAGAGCCCACAATGTCCTCCTTCTTCTTTGTGCTGAGGACACAAAGGAAGAGCATGCCCATATTTGAAAGGTTTTTATTTATTTATTTACCCTATTTTTACCGGGCCTTTCTCTACCCTGAAGGGGGCTCAAGGCAGCTTACATATGGCAGTTATTTAATATCTTAAACTCATACAAAACACTGAGCGTAAAATAAATTGAATTAAAATTAATATATATTAAACATTTAAAAATTGCTTTCAATATTAAAATCATGCCATCCAAAAATCGTAGTCTAAAGCCGTTCCATGGTCACTGCACATATTCAAAGTCCATTATTGCACTTCGCTATTCTCCAAAAGCTTGATTCCAGAGCCAGGTTTTTACTTTCCTTCTGAAGGCTAGGAGAGATGGGTCTGATCTAATGTTGCTAGGGAGGGAGTTCCACAGATGAGGGGCCACCTCCGAGAAGGCCCTGTCTCTCATCCCCACCAATCATGCCTGTGAAAGAGGTCAGAATAAGAGCAGGGCCTCCCCAGATTAACTTAGTCTCTGAGGTGGTTTATAGGGGAAGATACGTTTGGATAGGTAATCTGGGCCTGTCCAAACATATCAAGTTTTTAAACAGAGGCTGAATAGCCATCTGCTAGGGGTGCTTTGATTATTTCTTCCTGCCTGGCAGGGAGTTTTACTGGCTGGCCCTTTTGGTTTCTTCCAGCTCTATGGGTCTATGTGTCTGTGAGTCTATGATTCTATGAATAGTAATGCTGGGGAATAATTCCATTGATATTGTGAACCAATAATAAGTGGGCTCTACTGCAAATCAAGCCTAAACTCTCTAATAGCCAAGATGAGTAAACTGAGGCTGTCATACTTTGGACATATCATGAAAAGACATGACTCACTAGAAAAGACCATGATGCTTGGCAAAGGAGATGATAGTAGGGAAGGAGGAAGCCATGGTTCAGAGTTCCTTTTACTAAAATGTGTAAACTTATACATGAATATGGGGCCCCTGGTGGCACAGTGTGTTAAAGCGCTGAGCTGCTGAACTTGCGGACCAAAAGGTCCCAGGTTCAAATCCCGGGAGCAGAATGAGTACCTGCTGTTAGCTCCAGCTCCCACCAACCTAGCAGTTTGAAAACATACAAATGTGGGTAGATCAATAGGTACCGCTCAGGCGGGAAGATAAGGGTGCTCCATGCAGTCATGCCGGCCACATGACCTTGGAGGTGTCTTTGGACAACGCCGTCTCTTCGGCTTAGAAATGGAGATGAGCACCAACCCCCAGAGTTGGTCACGACTGGACTTAATGTCAGGGGAAACCTTTACCTTTACCTTATACATGAATATATATACATTGTGTCATTTTTGTGCTTAGATTGCATCCATCTATATGATCTAGCATGGTACCTTAGGTTTCTGTGAATCCTAATTTCAAGGCTTTCATAAAGCCACAGGCTATAATTATATCACTGAAGTTTTCTACACTGTCTGTGTTGGTCATGCAGAATCATACAATTTAACACCCAGGCTACTTCTAGACTGCAAAATTTGTATTGGGATTTGTTAAGGTGGCTTGAGAAACTTGATCTACTAGGATAATGAGCAAATCAAAATTTAGTAATACAATGCCTTTCACACTTCCATATTAGGTTAAATTATTCGGGAAAACAAGAGACAACCTTGATTCGAATTCAGACTTATTTAGATAAGTGGTTCTCAATCTGGGGTTCTCAGATGTTTTTGGCCTTCAATTCCCAGAAATCCTAACAGCTGGTAAACTGGCTGGGATATCTGGGAGTTGTAAGCCAAAAACATCTGGGGACCCCAGGTTGAGAACCACTGTGGTCAACTGGCAACAACATTCCAGGATTTCAGATAGAGCTTGTTCTTCATCCCTATCAGGGATTAAACTTGTGCTCTCCTGCATGTAAAACACATGTTTTACCACTGCTTAAACAACCAATGCAGAGAAATAAAATGCAGGAGTTTGTGTAAGATGGTAGTTTTTAGTAGAAAACAGTAGGTGGCACAGCCTCAAATGGCTTGCTGTTTCTGAAGCCTTAAATGATCTACTGCTTCCTCCCCATCTCTAAAGCCTGCTGAAATATTATTCATTGTGTTAAAAAAGATGATAAAACATTAAGGATCTTGTCCCAAGGGCAGCTCCACACAATCCCAATTCAGATATGTGCCAAAGTATGAAAGAAATGTGTTTTATGAGAGAGAGAGAAAATGACACTAACACTATTTTGAAAGAAGTGGTGTTTTAAAAATGCATATTTGGGAGGAAAAGCATGTTTCCGTACAAACAATCATGGACTTGAAAGTAAAATCCTCATATGAAATGGGTGGAAATGGGTTGGGACAGATGTTTGAGTGAAGACATGCTAAGTGATACTGACAAACCCCAGATTGTTTTGCCCATCATGCTACAATATTTTAATTTTTAGGAGCTTTCCCCAAATGCTCCTGAACTGTGGAAATGCTTTAGACATTTCTAACCTCTTTTAATTCCAAGAGCTCTTTGGCAAGAGGTATTAAACATTGGAAACAAAATGGTATTAGGATGCACACAGTGTCATGTGTTAGTTGAAATGCCAGTTTACAAGACTCGTGTGATGAAGTCCTAAGTCTGCAGTCTCAATATGTCCCAGGATTTCTCTAAAGTGCCCAGGGCAGTCGGTCACATCCTCACATTTCTTTTCAGAAAGCATGCATTTCCTTTTTGCAGGTACCTGCTTCTTGTAAGGGTTGAGATGGAACAATATTAATAACTGAAAAGCAAATACAAAAGGCAGGATTTCATCATTGGAAACTTTGCACATCTTGCAAGAAGATTGCATTTGAAAAGATACATAAAAATTAACTCTCCTCTAGAATAACAAATGGGATTGTCATTTATTCAAGGCAAGGAGCATCTTTGTATCTGTCTGAGGAGGGTTTAAAAATGTTTTCTATATCTTTGGAAATGATGAGAATACTAACATCTGACTTTCCCTGGCTAAAGAGACTAAATTTATTTCTGTATTTTATTTTTTAAAACCCGTATTTCCTACAGGATTCCATAAAATACCATTTTGTGTTCCTCAGAACAGGATTTGTTTGACTGCTCCGAGGAACACACAAATGTGGACAATTTCTACAATTGATGATTATGGTGGCAACAATTCTGCATGCACAAAATTGGAAAGAAAAGGAAATGTCAGCAACAGAAGACTGGTTGTTGAAGATGTGTGACTTAGCTGAAATGGAAAGACTGACAATGTTAATCCAGGATAATACAATATAGAAGTTTAAGCAAGACTGGAAATCAATTATGACATATTTGAGAGAAAAATGGAGGAGATAATGAGTATGTTTAAAGGACAGCAGAAATCATGTTAAGTAGAAGTTTACTATATACTACCTAATTTGACAAATAACAAAAAGAATGTATATACTTTGTGGTAGATGAGGTCGGTTCATGAGGCAGCTAGTACCTTCAACTAGAGGTTGGGAGCCAAGCCCCGTTACGTCTTGTTTT